>NC_046165.1:23947543-24290876 GCF_011064425.1 Rattus rattus
TTGAGAAAGAAAACATTGGGTGGCTAGGGAAGAAGTAAGGATCTGAATAAGACTGGCAGAGGGGAAGAATATATTCAAAATAGAATTAAACATAATGATTGTCTTACATAATAAAAAATCTATTTAACAAAAAGAAAAATAAAAGTCAAATTATTCAGGCAGGGAGGTACATACCTGTAATCCAAGATTTTGAGGCAGAGGCAGGAAGGTCAAACAACCAGCGGGTAGTATAGTGAAACCTTATTTAAAACATCCAGTAAAAGCAGGAGAAAAATGGAGAGAAGTAGAAAGGAAAGAAAAGTATGAAGATGAGGGAGGAAAAGAAAAAGAAGTAAGAGAAGAAAAGAAGGAAAGAAAGACGAGATCAAATAATATCCAATGCCCTCTCTCTTCAGTCATCTGGAAAAATCATTGCACAAATACCAATGGAATTCATCATCTACATAAGCAGCAGATGGTAGCCTGTGGGAAGAACTAAGTGGAAAATCAAACTGTAATTTGATGGTAACTAAATAAGCATGGGATTGTAGAAAGGTTATTTGATATCACAATAGTTTAATGGCATTAGGGCGACATAATATGAAACACATCCGCTTGCACAGAGAAACACCCATCTGAGTTGATCCAGAGCTCTGTATGTTTTACCTAGAATAACTTGAAATTCCCACACAAGAGCAACACGTTTCTTGGGAAGATAAGTATGTGAGTTTCAAATGTTATTTTGGGGAGTATTGTGGGATAAAGACTGGCAGCCTTTATCTCCCATCTGCCTCTTTTTCTACAGCTGAGCAACCATTACTTTGATGCTAAGGCTGGTGAGGCCTTGGTGGGGACACAGTGTCACGGTTTCCGCCCCAGGACCAGGGCCCTGGTGTGAGCTTCCACAAGTGTTTATGGCTGCTGTTGGCATAATGCTTGTTTGTATAAAAAACATACATATTTTCTGGACCCCGTACTAGCAATGAGGATTCTTTCTTTCAGAGGAATGTCCTCACTGTTAATGTTAATGACTCCATGATAATTAAAAACATACAGGTCCAGAAGTCCAGGGTGTGGCTATGTCTCAGCAAAATGGTAAACACTAGGACCTTCAGGACAGCCCGTAAGGCTATGGGAAAGAGCTCTAAATTCAGGCGTTATAAAATATATCATTTCTCAATTATGCAAAAAGAATAAGGATGCAATGAAACTTATGAAGAGCTTACCAAAACTCAAGGAACAGAGGTAGCTACACTATGAGCCAGCTTATCAGAAAGATACAAAGCATGGAGGAGCACAGGCAGGCAGAGTCCTGAGTTCAAGGTCAGCCTGGGACACAGACTCCAGGCCCAAGTGTAGTAGAAATTGTCATTTCAGGACAAGGTCCCACCTAGCTCAACAAAGGCAGACAGATTTTTTAATTCTTTTGCAAATTTAAGAAAAAAAAAAACATGCTTACGGTCTCCTAATAATCAAATGGTTGGGGGTGCTGATTCATAGGATATTGAAACAGAAACCTGAAGTAAATGAATAAATTGATATGTAAATAAAAAAACTGGACTTTTGGTCTATAGAATAACAGTTCCTTAGAATTTTTCTCTAGAGAAACCTGAGCTACCTGGAGATCTCTGGAGAGCAAAAACAGCTCTTTGAGAATTTTTTCTATCAGGATTTCTGACTTGGTCAGAATATCCAATAATGTTCTATAACAGCTTTTCTGACTTTGTCAGAAACCCCAGGAGCTATCCAGATAGCTTTTACAATTTTTACTAGCAGAGAGAGCTGTTACAGAGAGATTTTAGAATAGTAAGAAAAAACTGTATTAGAACAGAAGTAGAACACAGCAGAACAGAACACACACACACACCCACACACACACACACACGCACGCACGCACGCACGCACGGGGTGAGGGGTAGGGGTGGAGACAGAGAGACAGTAGTCTGGAAAGCCATCTCATCAGAACCTAGGCTGCCAGCTTGGGTCCATGATTTGATGTTTCACCATTTCCAAACAACCCTTCTCTCAGAACCTTCTCCGAGCTGAGGCTGGTCCTTGGCACTTTGATGGATAGAGTCTTGGTTAGTCATGAATGCCAACTTGACATTGACTAGCATCCTAAGTGACATACCTCTGGGAAGGTCTGTGAAGGCATTGGCCAGAAGTGTTCACTAAGGGGAGGATTCACTCTCCCACAGAGGGTGACGATTCTCAATTACACCTCAAACACAAAAGAGGTAGGAATAAAAAACTTGTTGCTTTGCCTGTCTGCCTTTACTTCTTGCAGTTAAGTGCATCTATTCTGTTGCCGCTACTGTCGCCATCATTCTTTATTGACACGAATGCCATCTTCTGAAGCAGCTCTGTTAGAATCTTTCTGGCCCTCAGCACTTGGCTGAGGTCATTGCCTCATCCAGTTTTGTGCATTAAGCAGCTATGGGATTCTCAACCTCTTTGGTGTACAGAATGCCATTATTGAACTACCTAACCTCGAAAAGCAAAGTCAATCTAGTGAATCTCTTATATATTTTTATTATACCAGTTATTAGATTTTTTATTATTTTAAAGTGTACTTTGGCCAATTTTATCTGACAAGCCAAGAACACAACATGCTAGTTTTTAAGATTTTTTTTTGAGATTATAATTACACCATTTTTTTCCTTCATTTTTCTCCCTCTAAACCTTCCTGTTTACCTTCCTGATCTCTTCCAACTGTATGTAAGGCCTTTTCCCCACTAATTATTCTCTCTCTCTCTCTCTCTCTCTCTCTCTCTCTCTCTCTCTCTCTCTCTCTCTCTTATACATGTGCATATATTCACAAAGAGAGTAGTATACAGGTTGAACACATTGTATTTATTTAATTAGGCATATAGAGTCTTATATGTTTATATTAATCTTGGATAAGCCAGTCTAAAATATTTTCATAATATCTAATAATTGTATCAGTTGTATTCCTTTTGAATACTTTAATACAATTTTTGTATCGATGAGTTTTAAAACAGACAATTGAGATTTAATCAAATCTTGTAAGCATAGGAATCATTTTTTATCTCTCCCATGATTTTGCTTTTAAATCTTAGAGAATATTATTTACTTAATTATTATGTGCTGTTAATAAGAGCATCAGGAAAACCACCCAGGTACACAAAGACAACATGCTACACATGTTGGATTCTCATCTACTTAGGAGACTGAACATGTAGAGAGGCCCTATGGATATCAGCCCAGTAGATCATATTACATTAGCTTCATTCCACATCATTTAGACCAACAGCGGCCTCCTTCCTTACTTAGTGTTGGCACGGTGACAGACATAGAGTTAAGTTTATAAAGTACTTTGTGGAGTGGAGAGTACATAGGATCATGGGAGTTGTATGTCGGGAGACCCAGCTTTAGGAAGGTGCGAAAAGCAATTGTGTGGTATAGAGGCCATGAAACATTACAGCAGCTTCCAGCCGACCAGGTTCAATGCACCCTGGCTAAGGATGAGGAGAAAAAATGATGAACCTAGAGAAATAATTCCTAGGAATTAACGCTGCTTAGTTTGGAATATTAGCTTTACAGTGTGGAAAACATAAAAAATGTAAGAAAGTACAGCAGTATCTGTCTGCTCGCAGACTAAGAAAAATTCTAAGGTTTTCCTTTATAACCTGCTTAACTGTGGGCAGGTTACTGATGCTCACCAGCTCATTGAGAAATGCTGACAATAAAACTGCGCCCTAGGGTTAGTGTAAGGACTAGCTACAACAGTCCACATAAAGAGCTTATTATAGTATCTGACATACAGACTATTCTGATAAAAGCTCTCACCTTCTTGTGTAGTGTTAGAGTTTCTCAACATAGACTCTTCCCAAGGAGAATCACAGCTGCTGGTCCCAAATAAGGTATGTGTGTGTGTGTGTGTGTGTGTGTGTGTGTGTGTGTGTGTGTGTGTGTGTGTCCGCTTTTCTAAGTAAGTAAATAAGTAAGTTATATTTGATTTTTCCTTTCTTCAAGAATTCCATGACGGGAGCCACGATTAAAAATCATTGTGCTTATATGCAAAAGATAATTCTTAAATCTTATAATCAATATAAAGTATGAAACAGCTATAAAATTAGCCTTTTAAAAATGATAAATTCATTAATTTTCTATATACACTGTGAAGGTGATAAATTTAGACAAAAATATTTTTTTCAATTTAAGAAGTGTCTTCTTTTGTCAAAATTAATATTTCAAGTTAAGTAGAAAAGCACAGAATTAATGGAAAGGCAAAGAGGATCATGACTCTAGTCTGTCAATGTATTGATGAGCCAATAAAGAAAATATGGCTGACATTCCTCTTGGTTCATAGAAAAATTGTTCTGTTGTTCACAGGATTACACGCTGAGTTTTTCTCACACGCAACCTACAAATAATGCTTATTTTGTGTCATTTTGATAAAATTTCTTGACAACTATTGGACAATGATGCTGCTTTTGTCTAGACTCTCAACACATGAGTAAGGCTGGTGCTGTATTTAGAGAACTGAGTTCCATTCCAAAGTGGGCGCCCATGGCTGGATTCTGACATACACACTTGCATTGCTTTATCTGCCAAATCATTTCATTCACTGAGCATTAAAGCTCAAACCCAGTAGGGTTTTTATTCCCAGAGGAATAAAACTGGAAAATCTTCTAGAATGTTTGTCTTTTGACATAGGGTTATAAGTGTTTTTGCTGAAATCCTTTGCTTGCAATCTGTGCCACAGCTAGTCCAGATTATTTTTTCTTAAAAGATCTTTGATTTTATTTTTAGATTAGGTATAAACATGGCATGGTAGCAGACATAGCTTGGCAGTCAAGAGTCCCTGTTGCTCATTCAGATGATTGAAGTTGTGGTACCAGTATTCATGTCTGTTACTCGAGCTTCAAAGGATCTAGAATGTTCCTCTATACTCCATGCATGCCTGCATGTGCATAGACACATTCATACACATGCGCGCACACACACACACACACACACACACACAGAAAGACACACACAAACACACACACATTATTACTTAGAAATTATTTGACAATCGATCCTGAAAAATGTGCAGATATTGCTAATAGAAAACAAATGATAAAATGAATTAAAAACATAAACATTAGAGTTAGAATTTAGGTTAAACTTTTATAATCCTATAAATTCTGTTTGTTGAGTTCAGAGTGAGCCTCTCTTTCTTAGGACCATCGGAACTAAATTAAAATTCTTTTAAGGTACTGAGTTTATAAATAAGATAGGACTCTCTAAAAATGGATTAAAGTAGTGTATCACTGCAATGCTCTAGAGATGACCAAATAACAATGTAGTAGTTGTGTTGTATGAGGAGCTCAGGTTCTGCTCAAGTGTTTAGATGGTACTTACCTGCAGCCCTATTCCATCAGGAACATGTGTATCATCACGGAAGAGAAAAGTGATGGCTACTTATATCCCTTCAGTCCCACCAGAAAGAAGAGAAGACATTCTAAAAAAATACGTAAAATAAATTGGAAATTGTCCACATACTGACAAGGATTATGTTTGTTAAATAAATACTGTTTTACATTTAGTCATTAATGTCACTTTAATTGGACTTAACCAAGAACCAAAATGCAAATAAACTTTTAGGTACGTTGAAGTCGTCAACAATGTATTTAACAATCGATTAAGAGGAAGCTATCGGGGTTGGGGATTTGGCTCAGTGGTAGAGTGCTTGCCTAGGAAGCGGAAGGCCCTGGGTTCGGTCCCCAGCCCCGAAAAAAAAAAAAATTAAAAAAAAAAAAAAAAAAAAAAGAGGAAGCTATCTAGTTGCTAAGGTTAACACTAGTGTGGGGTATAAAGTGCATTATCAATCTGATGGAATCTTGTAGAGTACGTTAGCTTCTGGATATACCTATGAAAAGTCATCTTGATTAGATGAGCCTCTGTGGTGCCAGGAAAGAAAGATCTAGCTTAGGTTAGCCTCTGGGTATATCTATAGAGAGTTATTTTTATTAAGTTAATTACAGTTATTAGGTTAAAATGGGTACTAGACTGCAAAAAAAGGGGAGAAAATTGATTGAGTAGCAGCATTCTTCTGACACTGCTTCTTCACCATGATTGCAATGTGACCAACCACCTCATGCTCCTGCAGTCACGACTCTGTCTACAATAGACTGTATCCTCAAAATGTAGCCTAAACTCCCTCTCCCTTAAATTGCTTTTGTCCATGTATATTGCCATGGCAATAGGAAAACTAATACAACTAGTAATGCAAACATCTTTGTTATATTGGAGAAGTTTTGTAATTCAGACTTGAATAGATTCCTTCTTTTGAGGGAAATGTCTTTTTGTTTTTCTTAAATTTTTCCTTGCAAAGCCACGTTTTCAACATCTTTCTAATTAAATTACCCCCTTTAGATACTCACATAATTTGTGTTCTATTGTCATTTTCAGAGATGGCTTAAATTGAGGCCATCTCTATTCTGCCTGATGTCACAAACATCTGCTCTTTGATTGCAGTATGCTGCTTTTATGATTTTGTTTCAAGAATTCTGGGCTTTATTTACATGTGTCAGATTACAACCTATAAAAGTTGAAGTGACTGCTTATCATTAAGACTTTCAAAAGATAATAAGATATATGCAGGCACACGCTAATAAATCCCCTTCCCGTTATATATTCCCCTGTGGCATACAAAATCAGAGTCCCTCGGTTATGCCACAGAAGAGAGGTAAAAGAGGAGAGTGAGGGGGTTTGTTTCAGACCTGCCTCTAATTTCACAGTGGAGGTTAATTAGACTTTGCTGTGCAGGTTAAAGGCATGGTTGTGGACTGGGGGCTATTAGGAAGGACACAGATGCATGTCTATGGCTATTGAGTTATTCAACTTAAGTAAGAAACACTGCTTTTGCTGCCTTAAGTGATCGTCTAACATGGGTTCCCTTTCCCTTTTCTGTATCTATAATGGAGAGCTTATGTTTCTCTTACTGAAAACTGAACCCCAGTTTGGCTTGTCAAGTACTTTTTCAAAGTCTCAGTTACATGAAAACCTAGGATTAGAGAAAAATCAATACATAGGGGGAAAAAGTATTTTTATTGTATGGGAATTGTGTGTGTATGTGTGTGTGTGTGTTGTCTATAAATCTCAGATAGAGGAATACAAGAACATATACAGTATTAGATGCTGCAAAGCAGGGTTCAAGAATCTAGGGAGTACAAAATACTAAAGAACAATCTGGAAATGCTGATCAAATGCTAAAAGAGAAGGAAGAGCTCTCAACTTCTCCTGTTCACAAAACTGACCATTCTGTTTTCCAAGCACTTCCTGGGGAAAAACAGTTTTAGTTTTAGAGTAGGTAGCACACTGTGTTACCCAGCCTGCCCATCCTCTTGCCTCTGCTTTTCTGCCAAGGCAGAGAAGTATCTTATGTTTACATAGGCTGCTTGATGATATTCTAATTATTCATTATAAGAAATTAAGGCTTCATGACTGAAAGCTTTTGGCAGGAATCAGTATTTATTAAAATTCAAGAAGTAATACCTGGCTATCAATTTATCCATTATAAACTCATTAAATACAGTTGTTGCCTCCATATCTTCTTTTAATCCTGTTTTAAGTTTTTTGGAAATTCAGTAGATCTATAACCTCTGGCTTACTTAAAATTTCCCTTTCCTATGTGGTTTTAGTATAAATTCCTCATTCCATTGAGTCAAAATCCAGCAACACTGCTAGCGAACATAAGATACATGCAAATCCATTCCTCCTTCATGGATTTTCTTTAAGACCTCAAATCCACAACACCTCTAAGAAAACCCAAGGGTCCTTGATAAAGACAAAATCCCTCAGACATTCCTCTCTCCCTTCCCTCCCCACCTATAACTCAGATTTTCCACCTAATGGTTGAGCATCTCACCTCCAGCTGTCTTCTTACGTTTCCTCAGAACACCTGACTGTCAGGCTGGGTGTGGCACTGGTGGGGACAGAAGGACATGGTCCCTGCTTTTGGTACGGAGGCCCCGTGTGAGCTCCCATAAGTGTCTGGTATTTGCTGTGGGAATAAGGCTTGTTTGTGTAAAAATGTACATATTTTCACAGTCCTCCTAGGAATGTCCTCTCTGTTAGCATTAATAACTCAGTAAAATTCTGACACTGTATGAGTCTGGGAGGCAAAAGTGTGGCTAATGTTTCTGTAAAATGGTAAACACTAGGACCTTCAGGACAGCTCTTGAGGCTATGAGAAAGAGCTCTAAATACATGAGGTTATACATACATACATACATATATATATATACATACATATATACATATATACACACACACACACACACACACACACATAAATTTAAAGGAACAATGGCATCTACACTGATAAGTCAGGTTGACAGAAAGATACAAAGGCAGGCAGATTCCGGAGTTCAAGGTCAGCCTGGGATACAGAGATTACAGGCCCAGGTATAGTCAAAATGGTCATTTCCATTAGACCCAACTAGCTTATTGTCTATGCTTAATAAAGGCAAACAGATCACCGAATTCTTTCCCATTGTTAAGAAAAAATGTGTACTTGCTATCTCTGAAGAATAAAATGGGTGGGGCCACAAGATGCCGATTCATAGGATAATCAGAAGGCAACCTGGAGAATATGACTGGATTGATACAAAATAAAAGACTGGACCTGTGTTCTGGAGGAGTTGGACTACCCCGGATAAAAGAGAGAGAACTGTATGGAGAACTGAAAGACACACACACACACACACACACACACACACACACACACACACACACACACATAGATCATAGACAAAGATAGATCGCTTAGAATAGCAAGCAAGCAGAATATAGACGGAGAAATCTCAAGACAGAAAGCTGAACATAGAAGCAGACTTAAAAAGCCGTATCAAGCAGAATACAGGTCGTCAGCTTGGATCAATGACTTGACTTTGAGTAGTTCTTTTCGCCACTCCCACACACGCCTTCTGCCAGAACCCGTCTCCATGCTACTGACCTCTCTTGAGGTCATACCTTTCAGTTATACATTCTCTTTATGTGTCACCCGACAACATTACCTCGCCACCATTGCCTCGCATATCACTACACTGGCATTCAACAGTGCCGAAGAGAAAATCAAGACAAAATTAAAAAGAAACTATAACAAAAATCATAACCATCACCCTTAATAATCAACTCTAGCAACACTAGTACCTCCTTAATTAACCCCAAATGCTGAATTAGAATCCTGCTAATAAGGGTCACAGCAAGGATGGACAAATTTGTGTCCAACTATACATTTTTTAAATCTATTTTGAGAAGTTAAAATATATTCCTATGAAAATTATATGAAAAGTAATTTTCACATACATACACACATATATGTTACATATCATATATACATGATGTAAACAGGCTTCTATAAAAGCTTTATAGAAGCTTTTATATGGTCTTATGGTCCAGCTTTATCAAGTAGGATTTCTCACAAATATTTTGACTGAAACAAATTGAACTGAAACTAGCAAGTAAAATTAGGGTAATATGCAAAGCTACCTCACATGCATTGTGAAGATGAACAGAACTACAGTGGACATCTAGACACCTATCCATTCTAATTTGTTTTATTATCATAATCATAACAGTAATAACAAATTGTTCATCTATCCTTCGGTAAATATTTATTAGTTTGAAAACATACCACAGAATGAAGAGCAATCTATTCGATTAAATTCTGTAACACTGCTTAGCCAAATAAAATTTATACAGCCTGAATTTTACACTTATTTGGACTCTAATAGCTATAGAATAAGGAAGAAACTAAACAAAATAAAGCTCTCATGTCCCTCATCGCTTACATTATCTCTTTGGCAGTGGATGTCTACACGTCTCAGAAGCCTTAGTTAACAGTTGTTTTAACTGGGGATTCTATTGCTGCGATTAAACCTGACCAAGAGTAACTCTGGAAGAAAAGTGTTTATTTCACTTATGCTTTCAAGTAACCTTCCTTCATTGAAGGAAGTCTGAGCAGGAACTGAACAGGGCATGACCCTAGAGGCAAGAGCTGTTTGCACATAGCATGGAGGGATGCTGCTTATTGGCTTGCTCTCCATGGTTTTCTCAGCCTGCTTTCTCATAGAACCCAGGACCACCAGCCCTAGGATAGCTCCCCATGCAGTGTACTTGGTCCTACCACAGGAATCGTCAAGCAAGAACTAATACCACAGGCTTGCCCACAGGACAATCACGTGAAGAAATTTTCTCAGCTGAGGTTGCCTCTTCTAAAATGACTCTACCTTGTAGAAAACTATCCAGCATATCAGTTAATCACCACCTTCAATTCTCCTCTGTAGGTTTCGCATACCCACAGGTGCCCAAATTGGGTATCTCACTTCAGGAGCTCTAGATGAACAATTCTTATTTAATTAATAGAGAGACTCCAAGGGAGAGTAAAACTTCTGTTTATTCTTATCCACAGGTTCAAATGAGGTCTACAATATTTATCTTATTTTTAAGTTTTTTTTTCTAAAACCGTAATTCTAAAAGCTCAATACCAAATGGTGGCTTTTAGCTAGTAGTTCTTAATTGCTAAAATCTATTCACACTGTTGGACACTATGAACTATTGGGTTTTTATATGAATGCTAAATTTTATATATGTTTGATTAAAAATATTGTGATTGTATTCTCACCACTTGAGACTCTAGTGTTTTAAATGCACTTGTATTAATCCAAACACACACACACACACACACACACACTTTCAGGTTCAATCTTTTTTTTTTTTAAATAAGAACCTTTTTCAGAGCAGAGAATGTAGCTCAATAATAGGGTATCTATCTCTTGTAAGACAATTGCTTCCATCTTCAATGCAAGAAAACAAATAAACAAAAATAAATGAGAATATTCTTAGCTACAGATTAAATCATTTAACAAAATCATTTTTGCAAGCGTGAGAAGAATGTGGACAAAAAGCCTTCATGGAGCCAGTGCAACGCTCCTGGGTAACTATGTATGTAGCCCTTGGAAAATTAAGATGTGATACCCGCCATACACTGGGACAAAGTCAAGAAACCAGAAAATCATCAAACTGTGTAATAGTGAAGCTGGCAAAGTGAAGTGAAGGTCGGAGTTCGTGGAGAAAGACAAGATCTAGTACAATTATTTCGAAGCAACAAATCCTGCACTTGGAACCCAGAGGCCGATATGTGCAAGGCTAACCTGAGCTAAAGGTGATATCCCTTGTCAAGAATATAATATAATTGTGTGAGGGGGAAAAAAAGCACTGTCACCACACCTGATTATTTGATTTTAGTCTTCGTAGTGACTAACATGGCAAAAGAGAATTTAATCCAGGAAGTTGTCCTCTGATCTCCAGATGTATGTATTGTAAGAATAAAAAATGCAGCTAAGAAGTCAGAAGTTTAAAAAAGCCCTAAATACCTCAAATTCCAGACCCTGCCCTCTACCTGTACTAGCTGACCATAAAGTTAGATTAAAATCTTAGAGAATAATCTTGAGAAGCAGGAAGCTTCTCCCAGGAACTGATGGACCATAAAGTAAACAATCTTGAGAAGCAGGAAGTTCCTCCTTGTGATTTTTCACTGGTATTCTCGACATTTTCCAATGACGCCCTCCCTACCCGCTGGGGTTGAGGTTTCTTCCTTTAAATTCCCCTTGTCTTAGTTACTGGGGGTCGAACTCCACTGCCCCTGCGTGGGATATGAGTCTCGACCCCAGTGCACTGGTTCCTATCAATAAACCTCATGTTTATTACAGGAAGGACGGTCTCACGTGAGCTCTTGGGGGGTCGCATCATCCCGAGACTTGAGTGAGGGTCTCCCTGCTCCGGGGGGTCTTTCAGTATACCTTGTGAAACTTACATGCATATGGGCACACACACTGTATATAATAAATAAATAAGTAAATAATAAATAAAATATAATCAAAACTTCAAGAAAATAAATTTCATTAAGACTTTTTAGGAGAAAAGTAAAGTTCACAATAAACTGACATGTGAGAAGAGAAAATTATGATGTTCCAAATATCCCCAAGTATCTTTAAAATATTTCAGCCAGATTCACACCAATCAATAGTTTATTTGTTGTTATTTTTTGTAAGATTTTTCCCACCAATTTCTTGAAGCCTGTTTTAAGTTGTCATTCAAAATAATGTTGAAAAGGCCAACTCCAGAAATTTCCAAAAAACACCTTCTGAATCTTCTATTTAGGATAAATGGTGACTTTCCCTACAGTCAGTATAGACAGCTGTCCATTCTTTCTGACAAGAATCGTCCACAGTCTAACTAGAATTTGTGAATTATATGAACCAGGTTTCACTCTGTAAGACACATTCGATAACTGCTATGTTTGTGAGTTTACAGTAATAATTATTATGTCAGGAGGTGGTATACTCTTAGATGGGGACTTGGGAAATGTGGTCAGTTGCTTAACAATACCCCACTTCTTAATAGTCATATATATTTCATAAAGATCCTGTCTCTGTTATGGTGTCCTGGGGAGAAGGAAGCTAAATTCATAACATGATCAAATACATTAAATAAAATTATAAACATGTGCCAACATAATTCACCTACTCTCTATTTTCTGGCTCAACATTGTATTACAAAACCCACTGGACATGTTGTTTGTACATATGCATAGAATTAGAGCACAGGCTCTTTACATTACCTGACAGGCCTTTCATGCATCCCCTCTCCCTTGATCTGCACAGGAAACCGTTTGCTAATGACATTGCCAGGAGCCCGATGACAAAAAGCACTGGGCTGTGTTACTTCCATTATTTTTTATTCAATTGCTTTCCCAGCTTTCTGGCTCCTTCCCAGCAGGCTGTGACCCAGGAGGTCCATGACCCAACCCCTCTCTTCCACCACCTCTGTTAGAAAATCTTCCTGCAGCTGACTTCCCTAGGGTTCTTCCCCTGGCTTTCCCCTGGTGTGCATTCCACAGATTCAGATCTGGGTTCTTGTTTTTCTTCCACACACTCACTACTCCATAAATACCAAGTATTCACCCCACTAAAGGGCGTTTAAAGATTACTTCCTACTGTAAAGAGAAAAATGGAGGGCAAAATAATATTTACGGCTTGATCTGAACACCATAAAACTGATAAAGCAGAGAAAGAAAATAAATGGAAAATATCAGATATTTCTATTTCTAGATATATTTCTAGAGACAGCTCTTCCTTCCCCATGGTCTTTATATTCTTCATAGTAATGTTTAGGTCTTCTTTTTATAACAAAATGACTACTGATATTTTCAAATAAAGAATTTCTTTTAAAGGTTGAATAATTGACTGGCTTTTTAAAGACCAAATTGAAAAGCCATGCAAAATGGCTCTTCTCTTCAATTTCAGCACTGAGGAGGCAGAAGCAGGCAGATCTCTCTGAGTTCAATGCTAACCTGGTTTACAGAGTGAGTTCTACGACAGCCTGGATGACTTAATGAGACACTGTTTTTGAAATATTATATATATATATATATATATATATATATATATATATATATAGAGAGAGAGAGAGAGAGAGAGAGAGAGAGAGAGAGAGTACTGATGGTGCTCAACAGGAAAATGATACTATTATAGCATCTGACTTCTGTCAGTATCTGAATTAAAGTACACCTTGGAGTCTAAAATAAAAACTATAAAAATCGGGTATGGTAGTAAACACCTATAATCCCAGTAATTAAGAGTATGAGGCAGGAGGATTGGACATTCTAGACCAAGTTGAAGTGCAAAGAAATAGCCTGTCTTTTTAAGGCAAATTCCAACAAGAAGGTGAACAGACTAATTTTCAATATTAAAGCATGTGACAAGAAAGCAGAAGGCTAGAGCTCCTGGTGGAAGATAGCGAGCCAGGAGGAGGAGGGCAGGGACTGACCGGAGGCAGTTGGGAGAGAGACAGATAAACACCAAGTGTACTGACACATACCTGTGAAGATGCGGCCATGGCTCTCCTCACTATGCTTTTGCTGACCTTGAAAGCTCTCTTAAAACAATCAACATATTAGTCAATTCTTAAATGGGAAAAGAAATTTCTGGTTATAAATGATATAAAGTTAGGAGTATTACCCTTTTCCTTCTTTTCATAAGCTGAGTGGGATGGTATTTGTATTTTCTACATGCATCCTTCCTTTTCAGGGGTTTCTTTTTGCTAAGTTTTATGTTTTGTTTTATAAGATACATAATACAAATATTATTTACAAAGATACAAATATTATTTAGCTCAGTCTACTTATTCTATACCACACACATGCGTATATGTATGTGTATATGTATATACACAGGCATACATATTTGGATATATTTCAAAACATGAAACAGTACATGGTAAACACGAGTAATTATCTTTTAATTCAATAAGTAGATGAGATGAGTTCTGATTTGTGTTTTTCTAAATAATGAGAGTATTCCTCACTCACAGCTAAGCTGGTCATTCCCTTAACCGTGTTAGTACCTTATTATTAGTCACATCTAAGTAAAGAAGATGCATAGCCCTATGACAAGAACATCCCTCAGCTTACTCTCTCCCTGCATAAATGATATATGTCCATATGAACAAGGCTCCAGAGAGGCCTAGGAATTATAAAGTGAAATGGAGCGTCTGTGGGATCTTCTATGCTTAGAGAGAAGTGAAGATATATTAGATGTGTGCTATATGGAAGCATTCTTGTTTGTTTTTTTGAACATCAGCAAAAGTCTTCCTTGTCTGAACAGATCCCACTCCCTGGGTGGCTTTGAAATTGCTCTCTCATTAATTTGGGATACCTGATAATCATATAGTCATATACAAGTTGAAATTCAAGTTGGAAAACAGCAATATAAAGTGACTTTGGAAACAATGTTTAGAAAATTTAGACTTAAAAGTCTAGGGAAGATGGACAGAGTGATTTTGAAAAGCAAGAATAGTAACTAAGGCTTAGGAGAGACACAGTAGTAGAAGACAGTTGGCTCATAACTTCCCTAACTATTAAATAGAATATGAAGATAATATCTTGGGATTGGGTGTGTGACTCAGTTATAGCTTAGTATGTGTAAAGCCCTGGATTTTATCCTTAGTCCTGAGAAAAGGAAGAAGTTAAATCTAGTGTTGCCCTATATACTGAAAAGGTATACACTGAGAATCCACTCACAGCCATATCATGACTAAGCATATAATGTCACTTAGCATGCAACAATTTTTGATGGTGAAATTTATTCAAAATTTATTGATTAACATGTCATTTTAATGGTTCTTAGGTAGCTTTTTTAAAAAAGACATCTTTTATTCATATAATATAAAGACCTCCAACATGCTATTAATAGTATAAATCTTAACAATAAATACCCCCTTTGTGGAAATGAGCATATGCTAAAACTTGAGAAATTTTATTCAGAAGATAAGTCCACCATCGCAATCACCAGGAACCCCTCCCCTCCACTGCCAGTTCCAACCTGTCTTTACAAGAAAGGACTCAAGGCTTCCATAAAAACAGTTGTCTCAACTCCCTGGAGTCACCTATATTGGGCTATAAATAAAAGTTAAAAGATGGGAACGGAAGTCAGAAAGAAAATAGTTATGGAATGAAAATGAATGACAGGAAGGAATAAGCTTGTATGAATTGTAAGCTACAGGACTATGAGGGGCATACAGCAACAGAGGAGTAACTTGAAAATACCATGGTAACGGTTTCAGAAGCAGAAGTCAGTGAAAGAGAAAATGCTGTGTATTACCCGCTCTTGATAGAGCATTTTCCCCTCATGCAATAAACATTTTCTTTCACATCTCTACTCAATCAATCTCTGCCTACATTGACCTCTACTGCCTTCGCTTAGACAATGCCAGCCCTTTCTAAATATAGATAGATGATAGATAGATAGATAGATAGATAGATAGATAGATAGATAGATAGATAGACAGATAGATAGATAGATAGATAAAGTCTTATGTCCTGCAACACTGCCCAGACTAGAGCACTTTCATCGTAAACTGTAAACTCAGTCTTTTATTGCTAGTTACATGTTGTGCTGCTATGACTGTAAGTTCCTTGCAGCCAATGATTGGGTCTTTTGTCATAGCCACATTGCATTTGTCGAAAAGTCACTAACAAGACATTTTCTTGGAAGAACGGACAGGGTATAACGTACCTGAGAGGATGAAGCACTATCCTCCTATAAGGTTGAAAGACTCTCTTGATGGAGTCAGAGGTGAGTCCTTCTGGGTTTTACACGAGCTGAATTTAAGTTTTAAAAAGATTTTTTTCAGGGTTGGGGATTTAGCTCAGTGGTAGAGCGCTTGCCTAGGAAGCGCAAGGCCCTGGGTTCGATCTCCAGCTCCGAAAAAAAGAACCAAAAAAAAAAAAAGATTTTTTTCCCAAAATCTTTAATGATGAATATTATTTCTAATTTTCTCTTTCAGCTTTTCTCTTACTGTCTTTCTCCTTGGTCATTCACTAGGCAAAGAAAAATACTGGGTAAGCATTTTCTATCTGGTACAGGTGTACAGAATTGGTCAGCTCCACTATTTTCAGGTGTATTGATGAGAGATCAGATAAATGTTGAGGTCATTATCTGCTCTGAAGCACACTACTTCTCATCCTTACTATCTAAATTTCCCTTTTATGTAAATACATTTTGAAGCTGTGAAAGAATTCATATAGTAGTCACCCTAACCTGAATCTCTGATAAATATCCCTAAAGTCCTTCAAACCGAAATCTTATTGTAAACACAGATGATCAAACTTTCGGTATGAAAGCTACTGGAGGCCATGCTCCTCGGCAAATTATTTCCAACGATGCTTTGTTAACGATGAAATAGAATCAAGTAAAAACTAACATCTATCTGACAACAGAAAAAACAATAATTTAAACCTTTGTCATTTATGGGCTTAGGTATGTAACCCAAGTCCAATTTTCTGTACTTAGATAGTAGTTTAGAGTTTAAGAAGTGAAAAACCATGGCAACGAATTGGGCATAACCTACACTTACCATCAAATGTGAACACTAACAAGACCTAATTACATTTGAAACTAAATTATCTATTGCATAACTTTTTAATGCAGTGTACCTTCTCTTAGTTCTGAACAGTCATGTTTTTATTAAGTAATAAATTCATGCAAGCTAAAGTTGTCTTGGTACCTGTGTCAAACAGACCTGGGGATAGAATGAGAGACATTAAAAGAGTCTGCATGGAAACAAATGGGCAAATGTTTCAGGTCAATATTAAGTATGCCTTTGATTTGAAAACTCAACATAATTTTGAAGTGTAAAGACTAAAATGATTTTGCTTTATGTTTTGAGAAAGGCCAAATTCCAGCCTCAGCTAATCAAATATGAAATATGATAATCTAACTAGCTTATGAGAAAAAAACACATAAAGATACACTTACAGTATTTTAGAGTCATCTGGAAATATTTCAGACCATCATAATATGCCACTATGAGTCATTTGTTGGGAATTGTTTTACAATTTTTAGACATGCTCAGTTCCATTAAACAATGTTTCCTAATTTTTCATTGAAATTAAAAAACATATGAAATAATGTCTTAAACAGAACCTGTATTATCTGTTTGAGCTTTTAGCTTGTTTTGAACTATATCTGGTAATGAGCCAAATTAACAACACAAAAGGAATTTTTGAATTTGCCTGAATAAAATTACTTTAAATGATGTAAGCAATTACATAAACACTCACTTATGAAAAGTACTTTCACACACACACACACACACAAACACACACACATACAGACACACACACGCACACAGACACATACACACACAGACATAGACACACAGACACATATACACACACAGGCACACACACAGACACATACACACACACAGACACACACACATACAGACACACACACACACACACACACACACACACACTCCACTTTTTGGCAGTCAATAGTAGACTTTAAACCAACAACTCCTTTCCTTATGATCTATGGTCCTTTTTCACACAATTAGGAAAGAAATGCAGAAGCAACGACAATTACATGATGCCCTGGGTCTCATCCTGGACCCCAGCCTGGCATGGGAAAACGGATTTTTCAGTTTCTTAATGGCATGAAAACAATGCTACTTTCCTCTTATTGTATAAAAGGTTTAAAACAATGCTTTGCATGATTCGCAGATGGTTGAAAACTCTACACAGCCTCTCTCAAATTCTAAAAGTAGTTCAGGACATGAAGAGAAAAGAAATTATTAAAGACAGCTGGGCATGTTGGTAGGTACCTATGATCTTAGCACTTAGAGCTAAAAGCAAGAAGAGTCACATGAGTTTGAGTCTAGACTGGAATACATTGCAAAATCTTATCTCAAGAGACGGAATGGGGTTGGGGATTTAGCTCAGTGGTAGAGTTCGGTCCCCAGCTCAGAAAAAAAAGAAAAAAAAAAAAAAAAGAAGAGACGGAAGGAAGGAAGGAAGGAAGGAAGGAAGGAAGGAAAGAAGGAAGCAAGACAGAAGGAAGGAAGGAAGAGAAGAGGGATAAGGAAAGGGAGTATTATGGACATCAAAGATCTTCTGTTTCTAAATTTATCATGTTTACCATATGAAAAATATAAAACTGGGGGATGGGCTTGGTAAGATGACTCAGAGTGTAGACATGTTTCACCAAGTCTGACAACCTGAGTTCAACCCTGAATCCTTTACAAATGCTAACATCTTAATTGTAATAAATGGCTTATTCTGTTGTATTAAAATTCAGAATCCTGTCCTGTGTTTAGTGTCTTTTATGCCATATGGATTTTATTATAAACTATCAGTTATTTAAAATAATATAGTCACTGAACTGTGCAGGCTTTCTAAATGTCAAAATTTTGAATTAAGAGATAGAAGAAGAAAAGACGTGTGACAATATTTCTACCAACCCACCAGAAAGGTCCGTATGCCTAGTTGCTATTTCAAGTGACTCCTGGCAAATCCCAAACATTGCTTGATATATTTGTGCCTTCATAGTAATCAACTCTAAGTGAGCCCTCATCCAGGGCTTAATCTCTAATGCTCATGAGAAAGGAGGAAATAAGCTACTAGAACAGCAACACGAATTGAAACCAGATACAGAAATACACTTTGATTAAAGCCAACCAATTACCATCCAATACTTCCAATTACCATCAATACCAAAATGACAGAAATCATACAGAATAAGCTATGAAGTTTCATATTACTTGGAGAAAAATAAGGACAATATGTGAATGTAAACAAGGAAGGGGGCACGAATTAGGGAAGAAAAAAAAAGAAGTCTAGGTTAAGTAAAACTATTAAAAAGCAGAAGACAGGGTCTGTGCCCTGAGCTGACCCTGTGCCACAGCTCTCAGTGCCCATATGCCGCTGGGAGAGAACTGATCTCCCAGGAGTGCTGGCATACCTGGAAGCTGGGAGCATGGGTGACCACTTCTACTCCTAGGGACCTGCCTGGAACCCTCAGGATACAGGAGCCAAGGAGCAGTTTGGGACAGGATCCTTCCAGTTTCTATCTATGCCTGAAGCTGACCCTGGACCACAGCTGTCTGTGCCTGGATCCCACCAAAGAGAGCGGGTCTCCAAGGGGTGCTGACACACAAACTTACAGGAGGGTCAAGCCACTGTCAGAAACAGCACAACCAGCTAACACCAGAGATAACCAGATGGTAAGAGGTAAGCGCAAGAACAAAAGCAACAGAAACCAAGGCTACTTGGCATCTTCAGAACCAGTTCTCCCACTACAGCAAGGGCTGGATATCCCAACACACTGGAAAAGCAAAATGCTGATTTAAAATCACATTTCATGAGGATGTTAGAAGACTTTAAGAAGGACATAAATAACTCTCTTAAAGAAATACAGGACAACGAAGGTAAACAGGTAGAAGCCCTTAAAGAGGAAACACAAAACTCCCTTAAAGAATTTCAGGAAAAACACAATCATACAGCTGAAGGAATTGAAAACACCATCAAACCATCCAAGATTTAAAAATAGAAATAGAAATAATTTTAAAAAGTCACAAAGGGAGACAACCCTGGATATAAAACCTAGGAAAGGGATCAGAAGCCATAGATGCAAGCATCACCAACAGAATACAAGAGATAGAAGAAAGAATCTCAGGGGCAGAAGATACCATTGACATAACCATCGAAGAAAATGCAAAATGCAAAACAATCTTAACCCAAAATATCCAGGAAATCCAGGACACAATAAGAAGATCAAACCGAAGAATAATAGGTATCGAAGAGAGTGAGGATTCCAACTTAAAGGGCCAGTAAATATCTTCAACAAAGTTTTAGAAAAACCTTCCCCTAATCTAAAGAAAGAGATGCCCATAAACATACAAGAAGCCTACAGAACTCCAAATGAATGTACCAGAGAAGAAATTCCTACTACAGACTCTAAGAGAACACAAATGCCAGCCCAGGCTACTATATCCAGCAAAATTCTCCATTACCATAGATAGAGAAACCAAGATATTTCATGACAAAATCTAATTTATATAATATATTTCCACAAATCCAGCCCGACAAAGGATAATAGATAGAAAACTCCAACACAAGGAGGGAAGGTACACCCTAGAAAAAGCAAGAAAGTAATCTTTCAACTAACATTAAGAAGATAGCAACACAAACATAATTCCACCTCTAACAACAAAAGTAACAGGATACAACAATCATTGGTACATAGTATCTATCAACATCAATGGACTCAATTCCCCAATAAAAAGACATATAGTAAGAGACGGGATACTTAAAGAGGACACAGCATATTGCTGCATACAGGAAACACACTTCAGTGAAAAAGTCAGAAACTACCTCAGAGTAAAAGGCTAGGAAAAAAGTTTTCAAGCAAATGGTCCCAACAAACAAGCTGAAGTAACCATTCTAATATCAAATAAAATCCACTTTCAACCGAAAGTTATCAAAAAGATAAGGCAGGGCACTTCATACAGGTTTAAGGAAAAACCACCAAGATGTACTCTCAATTCTAAATATCTATGCTCCAAATGCAAGGATGCCCACATTCATAAAAGAAGCTTTACTAAAACTCAAAACACACATTGCACGTCACACAATATTAGGAAACTTCAATACCCTACTCTCATCAATGGACAGATCATGGAAACAGAAACTAAACAGAGACACAAACAAATAGAAGTTATGAAACAAATGGATTTAACAGATATCTATACAAAATTTCTTCCTAAAACAAAAGAATATACCTTCTTCTCAGCACCTCAGGCTACCTTCTCCAAAACTGACCATATAATCAGTCACAAAACAGGCCTAAACAATAAAAGATGATAGAAATAATCTTATGCATCCTACCCGATTACCATTGACTAAGGCTGGTCTTTAATAACAATAAAAACGACAGAAAGCCCATATACACATGGAAGTTGAACAACATCCTATTCAATGATAACTTGGTCAATGAAGAAATAAAGAAAAAAATTAAAGACTTTTTTAGAATTTAATGAAAATGAAGGTACAACATACCTAAATTTATGGGACACAATGAAAGCAGTGCTAAGAAGAAAACTCATAGCTCTCAGTGCCTCAAAAAAGAAACAGTAGAGCATACACTAGCAGCTTGACAACACACCTGAAAGCTCTAGAACAAAAGAAGCAAATACACCCAGGAGGAGTAGAAGGCAGGAAATAATCAAACTCAGAGCTGAAATCAACCAAGTAGAAACAAAAAAGAACTATACAAAGAATCAACAAAACCAGGAGCTGGTTCTTTGATAAAATAAAAAAGATAGATAAACCCTTAGCCAGACTAACCAGAGGGCACAAAGAGAGTATCCAAATTAACAAAATCAGAAATGAAAAGGGAGATATAACAGCAGAAACTGAGGAAATTTAAAAAGTCATCCAATCCTACTACGAAAGCCTATACTGAACAAAACTGGAAAATCTGAAGGAAATTAACAATTTTCTAGGCAGATACCAGGTAACAAAGTTAAATCAGGATTAGATTAACCATCTAAACAGTCTCATAACCACCCCCCAAAAATAGAAGAAGTCATTAAAAGTCTCCCAACCAAAAATGCCAAGTGCAGAATTCTATCAGAACTTCAAAGACGACCTAATACCAGTACTATTCAGACTATTCTACAAAATAGACACATAAGAACCATTACCCATTTCATTCTATGAAGCCACAGTTATGCTTGTACCTAAACCACACAAGACCCAACAAAGAAAGAGAATTTCAGACCAATCTCCCTTATGAACAATGATGCCAAAATACTCAATAAGATTCTTGCAAACCAAATCCAAGAATACATCAAAATGATCATCCATCATGATCAAGTAGGCTTCATCGCAGGGATGCAGGAATGGTTCAATACATGAAAATCCATCAAAGTAATCTACTGCATAAACAAACTCAAGGAAAAAAACATATGATTATCTCATTATATGTTGAGGAAACATTTGACAAAACTCTATACTCCTTCATGATAATAGTTTTGGAAAGATCAAGAATTCAAGGCCCATACCTAAACGTAGTAAAAGCAATATAAAACAAACCACTAGCCAACAACAAGCTAAATGGAGAGAAACTTGAAACAATCCCACTAAAATCAAGGACTACAAAAGGCTGCCCACTCTCTCTCCCTCCTTATTCAATATAGTACTTGGAGTCCTAGCCAGTGCAATTATACAACAAAAAGATGTCAAAGGGATACAAATTGGAAAAGAAGTCAAAATATTGCTACTTTCAGATAATATGATCGCATACTTAAGTGAAGCCAAAAATTCCACCACAGAACTCCTACAGCTGACAAACAACTTTAGCAAAGGTGCTGAGTATAAATTTAACTCAAACAAATCAGTAGCCTTCCTCTACTCAAAGGAAAAACAGGGTGAGAAAGAAATTAGGGAAACAACACTCTCCACAATACTCACAAATAATATAAATTACCTCGGTGTGACTCTAAGCAACCAAGTGTAAAATCTGCATGACAAGAACTTCAAGTCTCTGAAGAAAAAAATTGAAAAAGTTCTCAGAAGATGGAAAGATCTCCCATGCTCATGGATTGGCAGAATTAATATAGTAAAAATGGCCATCTTACTAAAAGAAATCTACAGATTCAAGGCAATTCCCATCAAAATCCCAAGTCAATTCTAAACAGAGTGAGAAAGAGTAATGTGCAAATTCATTTGGAATATCAAAAAATCCAGGATAGCCAAAACTATCTCAACAATAAAAGAACATTTTGGGAAATTGCTTTCCCTAACCTCGAGCTATATTACAAAGCAATAGTGATAAAAAACTGTATGGTATTGGTACAGAGACAGGCAGATAGATCAGAGGAACAGAATTGAAGACCCAGAAATTAACCTACACACCTAGGTCACTTGATCCTTGACAAAGGAGCTAAAACCATAGAGTGGAAAATGACAGCCTTTTCAGCAAATGGTGATGGTTCAACTGGAGGTCAGCATGTAGAAGAATGAAAATCAATCCATTCTTATCATCTTGTAGGAAGATCGAGTCCAAGTGGATCAAGGACCTCCACATAAAACCAGACATAGTAAAACTAATTGAAGAGTAAGTGGGAAAGCACCTTGAACACATGGGCACAGGGGAAAATTTCCTGAACAGAACACCAATGGCTTATGCTCTAAGGTCAAGAATCAACAAATGGGACTTCATAAAATTGCAAAGCTTCTGTAAGGCAAAGGACACTATCAATAGAACAAAATGGCAACCAATAGGTTGGGAAAAGATCTTTACCAATCCTACATCAGATAGAGGGCTAATATCCAATATATATAAAGAACTCAGGAAGTTAGACTCCAGAGAATCAAATAAACCTTTTTTAAAAATAGGATACAGAGCTAAACAGAGAATTCTCAACTGAGAAATATCGAATGACTGAGAAGCACCTAAAGAAACGTTCAACATCCTTAGTCATCAGGGAAATGCAAATCCAAAGAACTTTGAGATTCTACCTCACACCAGTCAGAATGGCTAAGATCAAAAACTCAATGACAGCAAATGCTGGCAAGGATGAGGAGAAAGAGGAACACTCCTCCATTGTTTCTGAGATTGCAAGCTGGTACGACCACTCTGAAAATCAGTCTGGCAATTCCTCAGAAAATTGGACATAGTACTACCTGAGGACCCAGCTATACATCTCCTGGGTATATACCCAAAAGATGCTCTAACATACAACAAAGACACGTGCTCCACTATGTTCCTAGCAGCCAGCCAGAAGTTGGAAAGATGCCCAGATATTCACAGAGGAATGGATACAGAAAATGTGGTACATCTACACAATGGAGCACTACTCAGCTATCAAAAACAATGGATTCATGCAATTCATAGGCAAACGGAATGAACTAGAAAATACCATCCTGAATGAGGTAACTCAATCACAAAAGAACACACCTTGTATGTACTCACTGACAGGCAGATATTAGCCCAGAAGCTTGGGATACCCAAGATATAATTCACAAACCACATGAAGCTCTAGAAGAAGGATGACCAAAATTTGGATGCTGCAGACCTTCTTAGAAGGGGGAACAAAAGTACTCACAGGAGGAAATATAGAGACAAACTATGCAGCAGAGACTCAAAGGCCATCCAGATACCTCCTGACATGGGGATGCATCACATATATAGCCACCAAACACAGACAATATCGTGATGCCAAGAAGTACATGCTGACAGGAGCCTAATATAGCTGTCTGCTGAGAGGCTCTGCCAGAACCTTTCAAATACAGAGGTGGATGCTTACAGCTAACCATTGGACTAAGAACAGGGTCCCCAATGGAGGAGTAGGGTAAGGACTGAAGTAGCTGAAGGAGTTTGTAACCCCATAAAAAGAACAATATCAACAACCAGAAACCCCCAGAGCTCCCAGGAGAACATCCCAAGAGAACAGTTAGAGTGGCCCATGGCTCTAGTCACATATGTAGCAGAAGATGGTCAGGTCGGGCATCAATGGGAAGAGAAGCCCTTGGTTCTGTCAAGGCTCAATGCCCCAGTGTAGGGGAATGTCAGGGAGGGGAGATGGGAGTGAGTGGGTAAGTGGGTGAGGGCGCATCCTCACAGAACCAGGGGGGTTGGGATAGTGGGTTTCTGGAGGGGAAAACCAGGAAATGGGATAACATTTGCAATGTAAATAAAAAATGCTATTAAAAAATACAGAAGATAGAAGCATCATAGGATAGGTTAAGAAAACAAGTGATTTCTAAACATTAAAATGCACAAGCAAATTTAATGAACATAATAAAAGCAGATAAAAAACATGTAATCTTCCTTTTACAGATAAACAATGTGGAAAAATAGTAAAGTGCTGAAAAAAAGAAATCGTGGGGGCGGGGTAGGAGGGGCATTGAGGAAACTGACAGAAAACCACCTGTGGAGGCAGCTTCTGAGACAGGACGTACTCCCACTTCATCCAGAGACTCCCATTTATAAACCATGTTGTGGCTGCTGTCTAAGTAAAGAGTTGTTTCCTGAGTTTATTAGGGTCAGGGCAGGCTGAGGATCCCTGTTCTGCCATTAAACAACCTAACTGGGTCTTTCTAATGCTGTTCAGTATTAACTCCTCTATAAAAGGGTGCAGGCTGCACCAGCCCTCCACTGGAGCGCTCAGTCCTGCACTTGGAGGACTGAACGAGAGAAAGGCATTCTAAAAGTTCGGGCTACCCACAGCCCTCTAGTTTGCGACTGTAGTTTTTATATCCCTTTGAAGAGGGTAGGGCCCCTCACCATTGAGTCATTCCCCACTTGAGACGGCTGCCTCCTGAATGTTTTGTCACATTTGTGTCTAACCCTCTTGTGACTGACAGCTACCTCATGGAGCCCTGTCCCACCCAGGGGGTCCCAGGGGCCCTGACTTGTGGTCATTCCTTGTTTTCAGGCTCCCAAAACAGCCGGAAGCCTCCTTTCAAGCCAGAACTTGGATGCTACTCTGTCAGGAAGAGACTGTAACAAAACGGCCTTTGCCCATGGTGAGGTGACACAAAGGACTCACTCGCACAAAATCTCCTTCCATTTAAAGCGTGTGTGTGACTTTCCTAAAGTTAGAATTGCCTGGTAGTCTCTTTTTAAACAGACCACATTGCTTACCTTGTGTAGGCTTTAGCTTCCTTCCGCCTGCCGGGAAGCTAGTGGATTGGTTTGTCCCGTTTGCTGCTTGGAGCTTTTCTGATGTCCTACAGTGTTTTCAGTGGTTTCTGATGGTTTCCCCCTTTCAGTCTTTAAAATACAGTTTATCCTTTGTTTATCTGACCTTTCTCAATGCTGCCAGCACCGGGTAGCTGCTTCTAACTTGCTGTTATAGCACACCCCATTTTCGTGTATCTATCTATCTATCTATCTATCTATCTATCTATCTATCTATCTATCTATCTATCTATCTATCTCTTATCTATCTATCTATCTATCTTATCTATCTATCTATCTCTTATCTATCTATCTATCTATCTATCTATCTATCTATCTATCTATCTATCTATCTATCTATATCCCCACCTGTCATGTGGACAGGATGTCCAACGTCACGTTTCTTCACGCTTGCTGGTCACTCTGGCTAAAAGCTTCTAGGAGGGCAGGCAGGGCAGAAGACTATGTCCCTGGAACTTCCACACTTTGCCAGAGGCAGTGAAGGGTGTTCAGAACCAAATGAGATTTCTTGTCAGGACGAGTGTGAGTCATGGACAGACAAGATAATCAGCAAGCTAGATTTCTGTATCCAACAAAAATACCTGTCTAGGGGAAGGTAAACATATTTTTAGAAAGCTGAGAAAACATGGTGTTACCAAGATTTTGAGAAGTGTTGGAGGAAATTCCTCAACATGTAAAAGAAAGGATACAGGATGGGAAGTAGGACGGTGGAAAGAACTAGTTAGTAAACAGAAGTGCCTGACACTTGTCAACGTAGATTAAAGAACAAAGTTTTCACTCAGGAGATTAGAAAGGGACTAGAAATCAGGAAAGCCAGTTTCAGGAAAACGCCAGGATGCCATTTTCATCAGACTGGCGAATATCAGGAAGCAACAGTGCACTCTACCTGTGTAGTGAGAAGCAGACACTTGTAGACATAGCTCATGTGTGTAGGTGGCTTTCAGAATGTGATTTAGCAAGATTTAACAAAACACAGATATATGTGTACCTTTTGTCTAGGCCATCCCTCTTAGCGGAACAAAATCTGATGTTATTCCAACACAATGAAAGCATATATGCTCACAGTTACTTATTTTGCCGATTTTATTTGCAAGATAGTGAAAAGAAACCAAGTACCTGTACTAAGATACTGGCCACACAAATGGTGATCTATTTAATTAGTGATGCACTGTTTCACTATAAAACAAATGAAGGTCCTTTTCAGATCAGTTGGGCCTACTTCTAGGATATATTGTAAAGTAGAAAAGAAAGCAAATTATAAAAGAATATGTATAGGAATCTATACTTTGTACATAAAAGAATCATACTGACGTGGCCAGAGCATAAAAGGCAGATAATAACAGGTACTAAGAATGTGGAGACCCTGGAATCCTCCCACAATGCTAAAAGGAGTGTAAAAGGAAGACAGCTATTTTGAAAGAAAAAAAAAGCCTGTTAATTCCTCAAAAGGATAATCACAGATTTGTCAAATGACCTAACAAGTCCACACCTAATCATGTACCCAAATTCCATATGTACTTGTCTTCACATGAACCCTGACTACAGATGTGAATCATTATTTCAAGCAGACGGACCCAAAGATAAACAGCCAAACTATCCATAAAGCGAAAAATGGGTAAATAAACTGGGGTATATCAATATAAAAGTATTACCAACCTATGACGGGAATAAAGTACCCATCTCTGTCCCCAAATATAGAAGCTTTGAAAATGTTGTAAATACCAAAGTCAGCCACACAGAGAAAAACCCACAAACTCGTCATTACCTATAGGAAGGACAGAGACAGTGAGGAATGTCGATGATCACTGGAGAAACATTTGCACAATCAATCCTACAGTTAATGCTAAAACATAGACATTAGATGAGTGAGCATTGTAATGGCTAAATTATGTTATGAGTGCTGTCATGTTCAAATAATATTAAAATAAAGAATTATGAGCAATATCAATTATTCAAAATGAATACAAAATGATTAAAAACAGTAACTAAAGAGGCTATAGGTCGATAACAGGTAAATAGGGAACAATAAATCAAAAGAGAAAAGTGCTGGTGAAGATGAGGAAGGGGGTGTCACTAACCAGCCATGTAAGCCAAGGATAGCACTTATTCAGTCACAAGATTTGATCTGCTTCATGTGTCCTTAAACTTGGTCTGTAATATTTTGTTGAGATATTATGCTTTTATGTTCATCGGAGTATTTGCTCTGTAGTTTTTTTCCTTTCATTCCTGTTCAGATTTTTTATCCAGTTTTAGCCTCAAGATAATATTTATGACATCATCCTTCCTCTTCTAGTTTATGTACTGTTTTGAAAAACAGGTTACTTAGGGACTGGTGACATACATGGCCCAGTGGGTAAAGGCATTGCTTTCAAGGCTAATGAGGTGAATTTGATTCCCAGCTTTGACATCATGGAAGGAAAGAAGTGACTCCTACAATAAAGAAATAAATAATTTTTAAAATGTTATTCGGAAACAAATCTGTCTAAAAAGCTCTGTTGCCTAGCACAGAGACATTTGAGATCTACGTTTATTGGTTCTCTACTCCACAAAGCAGGGAAAAGCAATCAGTCTAGATGTCCATCAACAGATGGGTGGATAATAAAAATGTAGTGCAGATACACAACTGAGTTCTAATCAGCTGTAAGGAAATTCTGAAATTTGCAGATAGATGCAGTTGGAAAATATATTAGTAAGTAAAGTAACAGAGACTCAGAAAGACAAGTGCCTCGTGTGGCCTCTCAGACGAGGAACATAACGTATATGCATGCATATTTATCAGGGAAGGGGTGTAGGTAGAGGTCATGCAACTATAAAAAGGCTTAGGAGAAGTGAAAAGGTCTTAAAGAAGGGAAGGAGGGGCATAGACCACTGGTGATGGGAAAGTGGAAGGGAAATGCTGGGGTACAAACAGGGAATCAGGGCAGGGAGATGGAACAGGGAGGGGGTGTAGGGCATCAACAAGACAAAAACAATGTGTGGGCATACCATAAGGAAGCATGCTACTGTGTATTCAAATTTAAAACATAAAAAGTAATGTGTAATATAGATGAACTCCAGCTAGAAGATCCTCTAGCATTCCCCTATCCTGGGGCAAGCATTTGCCTCTAGGCAAGAGTTTTACTGTTTCTCAAGTGGTAATGAATGGGTCTGGGGCCAGGGTCTGGAAATTTCCAAGGTTGATCTTCTAATCGAGCTTTTGGTTCTCCTTACTCAGAAAACAATTGTGAGAAAAATAAAACTTGCTGCCAGGAGTCTGATATGGACATCTCCTGAGAGGCTCTGCCAGAGCTATATGGATGGATATAGATGCAGGTGCTTGCAGCTAACCATTGGACTGAGCATGGGGACCCCTATGAAGGAGTTACAGGAAGGACTGAAGGAGCTGAAGGGGTTTTCAACCCCATAGGAAGAACAACAATATCAACCAACTAGACCCCCCCAGAGCTCCCAGGGACTAAAGCACCAACCAAAGGATACACATGGAGGGACCCATGGCTCCAACTGCATATGTAACAGAGGATGACATTGTCTGACATTAAAGAGAGGAGGAGGCCCTTGGTTCTGTGGAGGCTCGATGCCCCAGGATAGGGGAATGCAAGGGTGGTAAGGCAGCAGTGGGCTTGTGGGTGGGGAAGCCTCCAAGTGTAGGGAGGGAGGAGGTGGGGTGGATGGGCAGTTCTTGGAGAGGAACCTGCAAAGGTAGATAACATTTAAAATGTAAATAAACAAAATAACCAAAAAAATTAAAAACATATATTAAGTCATAGAAAACCTCAATTTTTCTGTGAGACACAGAAAGAGTTTCTTAACTAACTCATATCTTCACCTACAGTTTTGATTATTTGAAGCAAAATAAAATCTAATGTAACAATAGGTAAAAATCACATAAGAGTTAAAACAATTGAAAATTGAAAATCATCAAAACTGTACTATTGGATGCTATGAAGACCCAAAGTAGAGTACAGAACAGTAACAATTGCCTTGTATGGATAACAGATAACACTGGAATGAGTAATGAAGAAAGAGCACACCTAAATAGCCATACAAAGCAGTATTTAGTCCATAAATTATAAAATTAAACACATGGTGCTGGAGAGACGGCTCCGTGATTAAGAGCACTGACTGCTCTTCCAGAGGACCCAGGTGTAGTTCACAGCACCCTCGTCCAGTGGCTCACAACTATCTAAGCTCCAGTTCTGGGGGACCCAAAACAGTCTTCTGGGTTGCTGCATGGGTTGCTTCCATGCATATGATGCGATTATAGATGAGCAGGCATATGCATATCCTCACGAGTAAAAATAAATTTTAAAAAGCATAAAGACATAAATAAGTGGTGACAATGCATCCTCTTTAGTAAATCTGTGTTTAACAAGAAATATGCCTATTAGTTGGACAGACAAATACACTATGATAATAAAATCCAAATTTTTCACTGTTAAATTATAGATTTTTTTTTAAAGTTAACCCCGTGAGAATGAAAGTGGTAGCCATCTTGGAGGAAAAACCTAGCAGATGACATTTTAGTGAAATGATCACCTTTGATAGGTCTTGCAGTTCAACATACTGATGTCATTCGTGCTCAGTGAGGATGGGCTACACGTTGCACTCCTGGGAAAACATCAGCCAAATCAAAAGCAAGATGATCTCTCTAGCATAACTGACCAGTATTTGTAAAAATCATCATATTTAAAATAGATTAACAATGATTAGAGAGTACTAATGAGATGCATGTGGAAAACTAGGGTAAAGTTTGAAATGAAACAAATGTGTGGAAAATTAATAAAATTCTGTTAATAATAAAACACTACATTAATTTCATTTTTTTGATAGTTATCCTTAAATTTAAGAAGGAGAGACTGAAAAGATAAAAATGATTTCCATAAAGTCATACTTTTTAACAATATTTTACATGTATAAAATTATTTTGCAATAAAAGTTAAGAGATAATTTTAAAAAGGAGCGAACTGGAGTGAGATTACAGCATATATAGTAATAAAATGAATGGAACATTTGTATCAAACTTTCTCCGTATATGGTACCAGAGTTTGAACAGAGCTCCAGTGAAGCAATGTCTTCTGGGTATGAAGGGCTGTCATACTTATGCAGCCACAATGTCAATGGTTGCCTGCACAGGACTCTCAAAAGAGCAAGTCAAGCAAAATTCCACATGCATCAGACAGGGGTTATAAGACTTGATCCCCAGCTGAGGAGATACATGAAGCACTTGAAGGCTATGGTAGTTGTGTAAGAGTAGCTCCAACAGCAACATTTAGTTCTTAGAGGTAGACTAATGTGGGAAGGATTAGGAGGCCTTGTTAAAGGTGGTTGTCACTCCCAGTCTCTCCTCATGCCCGTGTTTTTGGATCAGATGTAAACTCTAAGCTATCGCTCCAGTGTCATCCTTGCCTGCTGCCATGCTCCCTGTCATGCTGATTTTGGATCATCTCTCTGAAACTATAAGTAAACCCCACATATAATGCTCTCTCTTATTAGTTTCCGTGGTCATGTTGTCTTTTCATTGCAACAGAACAGTAACTAAAATGAAAGATGCTGGCATACAGAGAGCCTGTTTCTTTAGAGAAGTAGCCTGGGTAGATTTCCTATGCTCATTAAGTGTACATATAGAAAGCACTAATCGGACTTAATGAGTTATGAAAAGACATGGAATTGGGAGAGGGAGGAGAGAGGGTAGTGAGTTGGAAAGGAAGTGGGTTAGGTATGATTAGAATACAGTGTATAAACATTAAACTCTCAAAAGATGAATAACAAAAGTACCACAGAAAAGAAATAAAACGGGAAAATGTACTCTTACCAGGTAGAAATAATATAAGGAAGTAATATTATATATTTAGACTATGATATGGAAATATGCATTTTATTAATACTTAATGGACTTCTAAAGTAATATAACAGGTAATGATCAATAAGCCAACTTTGAGCACTGGAAATATAAGGTTGATAAAAATAGCAGGTGAAACGGGTAGTGAATTCTACATGAAAATATAAACAGTTTGGTGATTATTTTAAAATATTTCTGAGGATCTTAAAGACAAACTTTCTTTTGAAACAGTTGAGAACTAAGCTTATTGGATGCAGAGGGATGCAGAAAGTCCTTGCCTAGAATGTGCAAGGCTGTGGGTCTGAGAGCATTATCTTAAGAAGCTCCTAGGGCAGAACTGGGTTTTGAAGGAAATTGAAATGTTAGCATCACTGTAATAGCCGTTGATCATGGGGCTTCCCAGAGCACAGTGGACTCGAATCTCGGTCAGACTGGGCCTTTTCACACCTTCCATCAAATGTGTCTAAGCAAACAGTAGAGATGAGTGTATTTCTGAATAAATGAGCGCCGTCCTTAATTTCCTCCACAATTTCATTGTTCTTCATTCCCCTTTTACTGCTTTCCTTATTTGTTATAAATTAAAATGTTATACTTTTTCACAAAATGACCACTGGAATCATAGGGGATTTCCACTTAATAATATCAGGTGCTATCTACATTTATCTACTGATTGTCTCCGTGAATCTTTGCACTGAAAACAGAAGTGCCACACTTACTTCTTCCATTTGCACACACACACACACACACACACACACACACACACATATATATTCTGCATTGGTTGATTTTAGCTAGCTATCTTGTAAAGTGATATACAATTGGATTTTAAACATACTTCAGAGTCTTTCTCTTTTAAAAGGATCTAATTAATATTTTCTTACTGTTCCTTTTTTAATATGATTTGGATTGATGGATATCATTTTTGTTGTCTTCTGATCCTGTGATTGAGATACATAGATATAGATGGATGGAGAGATAGATAAATAGATGTTAGATGAATTGAGTGATTGTTTTAAATATCTTAGTGCTAATGCTTAAATGTCTCAAAGCCACATTTAATTATTATCAAAATCCTTAATAAATTCATTAATAAGTGGCTAGACTTTCAACAATGCATACATCCAGATTTAATCTTTCTACTAGGCTAGCACAATACTTTTTATGCTGTTACTTCTAATTATTTTACTTATTAATACTGGCAAACAGATTTGTACAAATTAATAAAAAATGCTAATTTAATATTTAAAGGACCATATATGAAAGAACCATTAGCTTCCTGATTGACAACTCTTTAATTCTTTCAGTGAGTGACAACATTCTCCAGGAACATGACAAAATGACAAGAGAAAGAGACATGCTTGTTATGCCTCCTCTGATCTTTAAAAACATAAAGTTTATTTTTTTCGTCTGTTTCTTTATATGTGCAGATAGAGCTTAAGAGGAACAAACTATTAAGGAAAAGGGGCAGAGGTGATGGCCTGCAATGAAACCATGGTAAAATCAGGTCTACACTGTCCCCAGTGTGTTGTTGGCATATCTGGAAAGAGAGATGCTAAAGGACTAGGTTCTTGTTAAAAGAGCTATTAAACAAAGCATATTACATCTTCAGGAGAGTGCCCTCCAATTCAGGAAAGAACATGAAAAAGAAAAAGGAAGCCAGTGAGAAAAGTCCCTGGGTTCACTCAAACCGCCATTCAGCTCTGAAAACCAGGAGGGACAGAAATGAAGGAACCTGTTGTCTATGGATTCAAAGTGTAGTCATAGGAAATAATAACAATACGAACAATAACAATGAACAATGATTTTAAAATACATATCATTATTTACATTTGTTTTCTTCTAATTTAGTGATTGAAATAGATAAATGGATGTATGCATAGATAGGTAGGTAGATAGACAGACAGACAGACAGTGGATAAGTAGGTAAATAGATTTTAAGTAGATAGCTGATACAAGGACACTCAGCATTGATTTTAGTTTGTTTTTATTTAGTTCAGTTCCTTTGATTTAATTCAAAGAAGGGCTGCTACACAGAGAATATTATTTTTACTCTACACTAAATTAGGGCACCAGTGCTGGGTGACACAGCTCAGTATTCAAGTAGCTGGCTTTTCTTGAAGGAAGAAAAGGCTTAAGTTGACTTAACAAATTCCATTTATCGAAGGTTCATTCAAAACTCCATTTTCAGCTCAGACTCTAGAAAGTGACTTAGTTAATTGGGAACATTAAGAATCACCAAGGGTATAATTGCCCCTTTCATTTTGCTTTAGGAAAAAAAGAAAGTGATTTATCTCAGAAAACAAGAGCCAAGGGGCCTAGGAGGAGAGAGAATTAGAAAATTTTGGTTCAAGAGAAACATCAGGAAAAGTCTTGTCTTTGAATCAACTCAAGACTTGATAAAAAGCCTTTAGTGTCTCTCAAACACAATAGAAATTATAGCATGTCAAGAAACCACCAGTTAACAAAAAAAAAAAAAATCCAACCTACAGTCTACTTTGGCAAACCAAAAGATTCTGTCAAATGAGTCAGCTCAACCGTGATCAGTGCTTGTGCACGCACACATACACACACACACACACACACACACACACACACACACACACACACACACACACACACACACGGAATGAGGAAAGCTAGTGTTGATTTTGTTAGAATGACAATATTGTCTTTAAAAAGAATTGTGCTTTAAAAATGTCTTGTAGACTGTGCAGTATCTTGGAAAGCTTGAGGATTATTTTTAAGCCACTGAGTTTTAGAGTATTTTACTATCCAGCAATACATTACAGTAATGTTCCATCATTTGCAACTGAACTAATTCAAATAGGTGTAACAGTCTGTAGTCTAAAGAGATAAGTAGAACATTTACAGAATCTCTATCATAGCCAGCCTAATATAACATGCAAATAACCACAGACAGGACATAAAGAAATGAGTGTAGTCATCTTCCAACAAATTTTTCCTTATAAGAACAGGTAGTGGGCAAGACTTAGTGCTTACCAGTTCCTTATGTTGACCAAAAATTCACATTCTATTTTTTTCCAAAATCCAACTTGTTTCAGTACCTGCCCTTCACAGAGAAAAATTTAGAGCACATTTCATTTAGTTAACATTTAATTTTGTTCTAGATCATCATATCAATCACTACAGTATGTTTGTAGAGATTTAATTTTGTAAATCTCATGTTGGACTATGACTGATGCTTCTACAGTTAAAAAGTGGATATAGCTCTAAGGAGTAGACCTAAGGATACATTTAAAACATGTACGGCTGCAGTTATCAGACTTAGAAAGCCTCCTACTTAGGAAAATCTCAATCACATCCTAGCCAAGACTCCACCCTCAGCATGTGAGGACCATATGGACTCCCATGCACATGACCTACGTAACAACCACCACCTCATCCATGGATGCTTGTGAACTTTCCACAGACATTGGGAAATCTTCAGTATGACTATGCTTCACTCCAGGGAAGGTTGGCTTCTTGGCTCAGAAGCTAGGCCTAGCTGTAACTGAGTTCTACTAGCCTAACTCTAACTTTAGAAACCCAGTAACACATTGTATTAGTCAAGATTCTTTAAGGGGGAAGAACTTATTGAATGAATCTATATATAGACAGAAAGGGGAATTATTAAAAGAGTTTACAGACTGAGGTTGAACTGGTCCAAAAATGGTTGTCTACCAGTGGAAAGTTCACAAATCCAGAAGGTGTTTGGTCCATAAAGCTAGGTGCCTCCATTGGTCTTCAGTATGTCAGAATCCTGAAGAAGTAGACTCTAAGGCCAGTGGAGGATGGTATTGCCATGGAGAATGAGAATGAATAGACCAAGAGGGAAAGGCTTCCTCCTTCTTCCCTGCCCTTGATATAGGCTCCCAGCAGAAAATGTGGCCCAGATTAAAAGTTGGGTAACAGCAACTCAAACACCCACTCAACAAAGATAGGACAGATATCCTTCTAGACCCAAAACCCTACCAACCACCTGACTCAGGATGCCTAGGTCTTACCATAGCAAAAGGAAAGCACAGGAAAATTCTAGACTAAAATAGGACACAATTCAAGAAACATTTACTGTTTAAAAATGGTATTTTAAATTTCACATGAAAGCTTTGGGAAAAAATAAGGAATCTACTATAGAAGCTGTCGTGTGTACCTAGATGTCAGTCTTATACTGAAATACAAAATTTTATCAGCTATTCTATTTTGTCTACATCAGATTCATCAGCCTATAAAAGCTCTTATAGTTCAATGTTCTTCCTATAATGAAGATTTCATCTCCCTTGTCAAAATAAAATAAAATAAAAACATTTTCCTCTTTCATTTCAAAACATTGGCATGAATTCCTTCTAGCCCTTTCTTTTTGAATCAATTCCAATTTTATTTTAGAAAAGTCAGAGTCATAGAATGGATTAAGTCACACATGACACTGACTTTGTTTAGCTGCATCGAAACAACTTAATCATGAAGCAAAAGTAGTATTTTTCTGTGCCCTCTATAAATGTTTTGTGCACACAAAACATTTTGTGAAAAATAGACCTACATTAGGTGCAAAGAAAGGAAAGTGTGAAATTGGTAAAGTCAACATTTCTGTGGACTTCTCCTTCTGCCAAATCATTTGTCTTCATGAGAACTTCCAATGACCTCAAGGAAGGAGTGCAAACATTTTTGTCTCGCCACAAGAACTGCTCCTCTTTAGAAAATGCCTTATTTAAATCCTTAGATCCTTATGCAGCAACTGTTTGATCAAGAAAATGAATTTTGGCTATGAACCCTTGGCAAGTCTTTCACAATTTTCCTATAATTTATTTAAATATCACTTTTAACTTAAAGGGCACTAAAAATAGGAGCAATGTCCCTGTACATATGACACCAGACCGCAATTCCTTTTTCTGCTACTTTTTCTAAACTTACCAATATACAGCCACTAGACTGATCAAGCTAGTTCAACATTTTTCCCTTGCCACAAAGGAACACAAGTTTGCTTTGGTGTACCCCATGCTATATAAAGCACACAGCCACCAAGAAGAAAAATCTGCATGCATTTAAAATAATAGTTCTTATGCAAACCAAAACTGCCATTCATTTATGTTTGTAAATTTTTTTAAAACTGTAAGTTGATCTTAATGTCTTGGGTAAGATATGTTTACCACCAAAAATCACCTTTCTAAGGGGTGACAGGGAGGTGCAGTGAGTAGGATGAAAAGTGACTAAGTGAAAAAATAAAATTAAGTAAATGAAAATTGCCTTCCTAGTCTTCACTCTTAATATCCTGGTCTAGATTCATTCATAAGGATATGGAGTTTGGATTTTGAACCTGAATGAGTGAGATGCATAAATATGGAGTTATTGGCACACAAGAAGTTCACAGGAAAAGCTACACCAAATATCATGGATCCTCAGGATGTATCTGCAGTGACACTGTCTTAGCTGAACATCAAGAAGGAGACACGAATCTTTTAAGAGATGGATTGTGTTTTCTTATCTCAAAGAAGATTCTACCCTGGCATTGTGAATAAAACCAAAACCTGGAATAATACTGTTCATTTAATATCACCTTAAATTCTTAACATGGATATGCCTCAATATGGTAACACATGGAAATTTAAAATCGGCATTCAGTGGTCCCTATACTTTGAAAATTACTCGGGTATAACTTCAGTTGATCATATTCAAGGTTCTAGCAAATAGAAACATTCCTCACCTTTGTGAGGGAAAACTGACCTGTGTGGCAGCCTGTTTGTCTTAACTTTCCTGGCTTTCAGATACTTTGAAGATGTCATTAAAAAGTAGCTTCAAGGACACGCATGTTAGTGAAAAACTACCCCAGTATTAAGGATTCCAAGGTATGGCAAGGACAGTCCAGGCTACACAGCAAGACATTATTTCTTTTAAAAAAGTGTAAATACCTCTATAACTCACAAGCAGGGATATATGCAGCACACGTACACACACCAAATGAAAACAACACATGTATTAACACCAACACACACATGTGAATGGACTAGTGCAAATACCAACATATGCATGGGGTCACACTAATGTACAAACAAGATCAAACACTTGTTCACATGTATGCACTATGTCCACACACATATCCACATGGATGTGCATACAAATAGACATAGAAATACACATTATAATTATACACAAAAAATAAAACCAATTATGGGTATGCACATATATGAACATACACATACATGTTCACCCAAATAAGCAGACTTAAACAAGCATCCACCTACTTCTACATCATTCTTCACTCTCAAACCTCTTTTAAGGTATAGCATTATATCAAAATACTTCCTCATTTTTCTTATGAAAAACTAAATCCAGTTGGCAGTGAGAATTGGAGTTCCCATTCCGAAACTCACACTAAATCTCGGAAACCTCTCAAACAATGAACTTATTGTATGATGTCATTTATTTCATCAAATTATTTGTTAATCGCATTTGAAGAATAATGACTTTTACAAACACTTTAGTAACCACAATATATGCGTGCTCTGATTATGTGATTCATTTCTAGCTGGCATGTTTTATTCATTGCAGTGGGAGGTCATTTGCCTGCAGTAGCAATGATTGAAGTTCGTCCCAGAGAAGGCAAGCACTGTGTAAGAAAGGAATGACGGTTACTATGTATAGCAGGCCCTGAACTGCTCGCATCAGCGTGTTCTACATTTAACTTAATTACTTCTCATGGACAAGCCAGAGAGATAGGCATCTGGCTCCCTTTTACAGGACAGTAAATTGAGGTTTGATAAGTTTTGATAATTTTTCCATATTTGATACACATAAATGAAGATTGGTACTGTGAGTCAGGTCTTCTTAACCTCTAAATCCTGTTTTCTTATATTCATCATCGTCATCATCATCATCATCATAGAAGACTGTCAAAATGAAGTCAAGTTAGGCACAAGGGTCCTGAGAAAATAATGTGATGAAAAATTTTAGCAATAACTTTAAATTTCTAAATAATAACCTTTTATTTTTTGGACAGATTTGATTCTCTTTAAGACTAATTTAAAAGTACCAGAATTGCATGTTCAAGAGAAAACTGAACACTAACAGTCTATCATTTTATTTCTAGGTCAATATTCTCACATGTTTCTATAATTATGTAGGCAGTAGTTTATGTGTTTTAGCTTTTAGCTATAGAATACAACTGGCTGTCTGCTGCTGTATCATTTTCCCATTCCTCTTGAATGCTCACTGGTCTACAATTTGTATGGGCTACAAGTCACCATTGTTTTTAGATGTGGCCAAGCCACTGAGCTCCTGCCAATGGGATGTGGGGGAACATAATGGCCTCATTTCCAGGCATGGTACACAGATTTTTTTTTTTTTTGGATAGCCTCACCCATGCCCCTGGGAGCCAAGTGCTGACGATAAGAAGGCTCTGTGAGTCTAAATTCACAAATAATGGTGTCGATTGGGGTTCAAAACATCTGCACATGACCCCCATCTTACAGAAAAAACAGAAATCTGTTGCATGGGTTGGAGTGACCAAATACGCCACTCCATAGAAAATGGCCCTGTAACACCACCATCTCCGAGTCGGAAGAGCATGCAGCAGCATCACATGGCTCTCATGTGGATGATATATACTGTGTCTGAAGTATTAGGATATTTACAAATGAAGACAAATAATGATAATTTTACTAAGACATCGTGTTTGCTTCATTTTAAGTTGTTCATTTTCTTTAGTGGGTAAAAAGTAAACAAATTATTTTGATCTTAAAAGTTTAAAAGAAAAGACGTGTAAAATAACATGCAGTCTGTGATTTTCTTTTTAATTTATTCTCTCATACATTTCCTCCCAACTGTAGTTTCCCATTCCTTCAGTTCTCCAGTACCTCCTACCTCCTTCTCCTTCAGATCCACTCCTCCTCCATTTCTCTTCAGAATGCCAGGGATATCAACTAAGTACAGCATAAGAAGTTACAATAAGAAGTTACACAAACCCTTGTCCATGATTTATTATGTACATATAAGATTATACCTATTTTTATAATACCTATGTCAACACTCCTAGATAAACAATGTATGTAGGGATGGAAAATAAATATATATATGATTAACTCTGGCAAATATATATTTAGCCTTAGTGCCTGGCATCGAGTGGTGTTCAGTTAAATGTTATTTAAATGATATTTATTAGTATTATTATTTATATTTTAGTTTAGTTTGATCATTTCCAGTTATATGCTGTAAAGTATATGAATGAATATAATTTTCAAAATGGACATGATGTTATTATTTAGCCAGTTATTTAATTTCTTATAGTCTATAAAGAAATACTCTAACTTGGTGTAACTTATAGATGATAGTAAGTAGAACTATTAGCATGAGTGAGAATTTAAGGGTTAATTTTACAATGAGCAATATTGCTTAAGGAATCAATAAAGTTTTGGGACAACTAACTTTATTTGCATCTTGTGACCTTTCTTCCTTCCTATCCTGACCTCATTCTGCAGAAATATTCTATCCAGAAGGCTTAGATGTGGCTACAAGCTATGCCACATCCCCACAGTTCAGCAATCCCAACATTAAACATCTGACTCCCTGGACAGGTCCAGCAACAAAGTCTCGGGCACCCTGCAAGTCACTGTTCATGGTGCCTGGGACCATCTCTCAACCAACCCTGTGCTCTGAGACGAATTCCTCTTACTGTCCAGCTTGATCTGCTTTCTATTCTGGTGGAATGGGGTTGACGTGAAGGGTACATTAGACTACATCACACTAGACAATGGAAAGGGAGGATGTGCAAGGAGGCAAAGATGAGCAAAAGATTATGCACCACTGTATCTGCATATGTAGACATGTTCCCACACATATTTATGACATGAAGCCACTATTTTTATACAGATGTTCACTACAATATTTTTTACATTAGAAAATAGACTTAATTTCTTGTTGAGGAGTAATTTAAGTGATTAGTTATATGTCAGTAAGATTTGAGGATATGCAAGCAAGAAAGCATTTTATCATATAATAAATGTTCCTGATATATTATTAATATGATGGCTAATTTCATGTCAACATTACTAGGCTGAAGAGTGCTCAGCTATCTAGTCAAACATTCTGGATGCATCTGAGAGGATGTTTCTACATACAGCTAGCATTTGAATTGGTAAAATGAATTAAACAGATTGTCTTTCCCCGCATGAGAGGGTTTCATCAATCTGTGGAAAGACTGACTGGAGCAAACACTGGCAATGAAGAATGTGGGGTCTCTGGCTTGCTGTCCATAGCTCTTCTCTGTTTTTCATGCCTTTAGGATCAACTCAAGTCTCTAGCATTATGATTCGTAATGATGGAAGTCTTCAGCTTATGTAACCATATTAGCTAATTTATAATTATGTTCATTAATGTTAATTTCTCATTTAGGTAATCTTTCATTTTTAAAACTCTAGGCAATTTATTTTATTTTAAAGTACTTTAAGCTATATCACACATATATACTATGAACTATCTGGAGAGACAGAACCAATAGTTTTGCACTATGAATGATGGGAAATCCTGGAACTGTGTCATTGGGCACATATTCTTCGTATGACATTATGAAGCGTATTACTGTGTAAAAATACAGATAATATTAAAATAAAATTATCAAGGGATAAACACATGATTGCAGAGGCCTAGAAGTCTCATAACAGGTTCTCTATACTGAAAAAACAATGAAGCCAATATCGTGGCTCAGTCAAAACCGAAGCTTCAAAGCCAGGCATAATTATGTTCAAAGATCAAACCATGAAATCTCTAGGAGATATTTACTGGATTCCCAGAGTCCCAACATCCAGCATGCAGAGATTCTAGAGTTCTAATGTCCCATAATTCTGGGACAGCGAGAGAGAGAGAGAGAGAGAGAGAGAGAAATATAAGAAAGAACATGCACCTTTCCTCTCCCCTGCTCGTCTCCCAGGGTCTTCTACAACTGGATGATTCCCAGTCACAATGGATAAGAACATATCTTCCTCATTCAGTCCTCTGACTTTATATAAATATCCTTCAGAAGCATACATACACACACACATGCACGCACGCACTCACGTGCACACACACACACACACACACAGAGAGAGAAAGAGAGAAAGAGAGAGAGAGAGAGAGAGAGAGAGAGAGAGAGAGAGAGATTGCTTTGCCAACTGCCCATATTAGCATTAACTGTTGACTTAACTTAAACTAGAAATCATATGAAAAGACTCTCGGTTGACTACCTATCTGTACCATGTTAATCCGTGGGCATGTCTGTGAAGAATCATCCCATTTGTTAATTGATGTAGGAGAGCACAACCCGATGTGGATGTTCCCATTTCTTATGCTAGCATGAACTAGTGAGCAAGTCAGAAAGAGAGCCATCAAGGAGCATTCCTCATGGTTCCTGACTTCAGGATTCTTCCTCTGTATTCCCACCCAACTTAGCTCACTGATGGATTGTGAACTGGAGTGTAAGCCCACTAAGCTCTTTCTTCCCCAAGTTGCTTTTGTTGGTGTTTTATCAAAGCACCAGACAGGAAACAAGAACACGAACTATCTTGGTATCTCTCAATATAGCCTGCTTTTCATCTACAATGAGCCATCATGAGTAAGTATCTTCTTTTGAGTTATAAAAACAGAATGTTATAGATAACCAGTTATTTGCATAAAGTAAGAAAATTATTGAAAATTGATGACATATCAAATTTGTGAAGTATCTTCCAAATGACTATTCAGAGGCTGATTCTTTTAACTTTTCATTGATTCTTTGTGAATTTCACATCGTGCACTGCAATCACACTCATCTTCCTGTCACTTTTGTATCCATCCTCTGCCCTTGCATCCTCTTGCCACAACAGAAAAAAAAGAAGGAAAAGATCTCATTGTGGAAGCTGTAGTGAATCACGGTGTGTCCCACAGTATACCCTTTTGTCCACACTTCTTCACTTGCGAATGTTCATTGCAATGAGTCATTAATCTGTTTTGAGACCTCTGGCTTTTGCTATACTGTAAACACTGTATTCTCTCTGGGACTCATCTCAGATGTCCTGTTGTTACCCTGAGTCATTGAGATCCTACAGCTTTGGGTTCGAGTAATCAGCCCCCTCTCGTACTCCAGTCACTCATAAATGGGGCAGATGTTGGGCTGAGTCAATTCAAAGCCCTGCATCTGAGCTTGGGTGCTAGCTGACCTGGTCATCCTACCAGCTCTGCCACACGCACACTACCAGGGCAAGCTCTCTGGCACTAACCTGGCTAACTCACTCAGTGCTGCAATGCTGCAGCTTAGAAGAGGTAGAGCCAGATTTCCTACTTTTTTGTCCTAGGAATGGTTCACCCATGCCCATGCCAGGCATGGCAACTCTATTACGCTGCCCAAGAGAACTGCAGGGCCCGTTCTCCCAAGTGCTGCAACAAGTGAGAGAGAAGCAAGGCCATCTCTCACATTATCAAGATCTCAAGAACAGCTCTCCCTCCTGCAATAGGTGGCAAATGTCAAGATAAGGTAATCTCTCCTTTGCCTGTGACACTGCACAGCATAAAAGTGGTGGGCTAGGCTCTCCAACACTCAAGTCCTTGGGTCTGGTCCATCTGCATCCCTGCCACCAGGGGCAGCTCCATTATGCTGCCCAAGCAAGGTTCAGGATCCACTCTCTCCAGTGCTGCAGCCTATGAGGGGCAGGGCCAGCTCTCCCACACTTGCACTTGGGTCCTGCTCACCCCAAATCCTCACAATCAGGGCCAGGTCTACTGTTCTTCCTGGAAAAGGTACAGTCTTCTCTGCAGAGCACTCCCACCAACAAGGGGCTGGGCCAGCTCTCCAGTTTTCATGACTTAGAACTAGTTCCCCCAAGATACCCAGGGACTTCTAGCTGGCCATTAGCTGTACTAGAACCCCACCATCGCAGGTCCACATACCCAGACGTGGCCCCTGTTGGCAGCACAGGCCATGACATCATTATGGCCATAGGTGGCATCACTGATTACTGATGTCAAGTTGTTCCTCACTGCCCTCCAGTTCTGCCTCTTTTCCCTGTGCACCCATCCTTTTTCTCTCCAATCTCTTCACCATTTCTTTGCTCATCTGAGTAGCACCACTGCCGGTGAGTGTCTGGGTCATCTCAGAAGTGCAATGCCCCATCTCTGCCCTCTGGCACTGAGTGGGGGTTGTCTTAGGCATGGTCTGCTGGTTCAAACCTTCATGGCACTGGGCTGGGCTCATGTTGGGCTTGCTCTTCCCATCTGGGCCACATGATGCTGAGCTGGGAGGTCATCTCAGCCATGGTCTCTGAGTTCTAGAGGTTGAGTATTTTTTAATGAGGGAAAAGAGAGATTGTCAACCACATTTCATTATCTGAAGTGTTATTCAGTAGTTAATAGAGGATCTAAATGTCACTTAATATTGGAATGTGAGAAAGTAAAATGCCTCCTCTGAGGCAATGGTTCAACTGGAACTGTGTTTCCTATGTGTACATGTTGGTGGCTTGATTTTGTTAGTTCTTATTAGTAGACTTTCAGTGTCTACACTGACAAGGGGATAGTATACCTCCAACACATTTTTCCTTGTGTAGAAGCTGTTGATTCCATAGCCTCAACAGAGGATGGAGAATCAATAAAGAAAGAGCCAGAGGCCTGAAGTCACCATGGGAAGAAATGAGACCCTCAGCTAAGATGGGCACATGAGACCACGACGTCAGAAAGAAAGAAAGAAATTATTCTCTTAAAAGCATGAAATTTGAAGCCCAGATTGTTAATGTAGCCCCTGTCCTCATGAGCATAAGAACTAAAAATCATCCACTGAATTTGACCCCTAGGAAATAATTGCTAACCCATATGACCAGTAACAGCCTAGGAATGCAAAAGCCAAGGTGTGCTTTTGTTCTAATATGAAAGCATGAAGGAGGTGTGGTCTTTATTTTTGCCAGGCTGAGTAGAAGTCATAAGAGAGAACGACAGACAGGTAGAAAAGAAAGTAAATCCTTCTTACCAAAAGTCATGGGAAGGAACCTAAGGCCAGAGAGAAGGCATGATCTGGATTATAAGGATAAATATCCATTTCTTTAGGATGGAGAAAGAAAAGTTGGGTATACAGAAATCTAGACAAACCAGAGGGATTTAAGGATTGTGGTGAACATTATAATCATGGCAGTTGTTGAATATCCTTACTTTATGTGTTTTGAGGAGTTGAGTGGTTGGTGTAACAACTTCAACACATATGAGAACAATGGCATGTCCTACTGAAAATTAATTAGAATTTTTATTTTTATTTAATATTATATTATTCTCATTTTTATCTGTCACAATATAAATATCTACTCCCACAAGACAGCATGTTTCTGAACATATAGCCCCAAATGCTGTCCCAATATGAGAAATGCACTTTAGCTGGAAATGTCTCTACTTCCTGTTGGATCAGTGTGGCAGGAAGCATAATAGCAAGGGACATAGCTGTGATGCTTCTGACTCACAGACAAATTTTTCTCTATGCAGCCCTACTACAAACTTAATGTCATACACCCAAACTAAATTAAAAGCATCACAAGTGCTGGAAAGTTTATACATGAATGAAGAGACTCGATTGCAGTAAAGGGATAAATGGAGACGATGCGGTCAGTGTCTTTGCGATATTTAGTTTAGTTGTGAGGTGGTTTGTGTGTCCCGCATTACATCCCCATTTTCATGTATCATTATATTTTATTATGTTTTCTGCTAAAGGATAATAAATCTGTGCCTGTGGTTGGTATGAAATAATCATACTTAAACGGCCAAGATTTGTGGGGTTTAACCTTCTAAGAAAACCCTTCTAAGCCTTCCCTGTGGGTTTGTGAATCTTCTTCTCACATTAAACCACATGTGCACATCTGACAGCTTTTCCCGTCCCCTTCTGTCAGTAAAGAAGTTTCACATTAGATCTGATAATAGCCAAACCAGCGAAACAAGTTTAATTTTTGTTAGCCATCAAGTTAAAGCATTCTGAAACTCAGGTTGTTTCTGACATAAAAAGTGTACTAGATGATCGTTACTACTAATATGAATATATATTCATATATGAATACAGTATTATTACTTTCCCTGGAAACTCCAACTACCTCACCATCATTAGTCTTTATTGGAACAGGCAGGTAAGACTCCCTGTTGGGGAAGATCATATTCTCTGGGCTCAGAAGGAGTCACGAGGCATCACTCCTTTCTCTTAGACAGAGGGTTTGATACAATCTTCTCTATGTCATTGGGTGGCTTGTGGACAGAAATACAGACTTCTGCCTGTAGCTCTCCAAGACTTGTGTGTCACTTATGCTGACCATGGGCTCCCTGATCTCAGCTGTGGGCAGGCAACAGTTCAGCTTCCACACTATTTTGCTGGCTCTATTTTTCCAGAAATTGTGATAGAGCTTTATTTCTTTTCTTTCTTTCTTTTTTTTTTTTGTAATTGGATATTTTATGTATTTACATTTCAAATGTTATCCCTTTTCCTGCTTCCCCTCCGAACCTTCCTTCTCCCATCCCTCCTCCCCCTGTTTCTATGACAATCTCTCCCTCCCACCCAACCACTCCCAACTCACCATCCTAGAATTCCCTACACTGGGGAAATCCAACCTTCACAGGACCAAGGGCTTCTCCTCCTACTGATGCCAGACAATGCCATCCTCTGCTACATATGTATTCACTCCTCTGTTGAAGGACATCTGGGTTCTTTCCAGCTTCCGACTATTATAAACAAGGCTGCTGTGAACATAGTAGAACATGTGTCCTTGTTATATCTTGGAGCATCTTTTGGGTATATGCTCAGGAGTGGAAGAGCTAGGTCCTCAGGTAGTACTATGTCCAATTTTCTGAGGAACCACCAGACTGATTTGCAGAGTGGTTTTACCAGCTTGCAATCCCACCAACAATGAAGGAGTGTTCCTCTTTCTCCAGATCCTTGCCAGGACCTGCTGTCAAGTGAATTTTTGATCTTAGCCTTTCTGACTGGTGTGAGGTGGAATCTCAGGGTTGTTTTGATTTGCATTTCCCTGATGACTAAGGATGTTGAACATGACTTTAGGTACTTGTCAGCCATTCGATATTCCTCAGTTGAGAATTCTTTGTTGAGCTCTGTATCCCATTTTTTAATAGGGTTATTTGGTTCTCCGATAGCCTCTGGCTACATAAAAGCACACCCTTCCTTATCAAGACTTTGGCTGATGTTTATCTTCTAGAACAGTAGTTCTCGACCTTACTAATGCTGCATCTCTTTAATAAAGACCTTCTGTTGTGATGACCCCTAACCATAAAATTATTTTTGTTGCTACTTCATAATTGTAATTTGGTTACTGTTAGGAATTGTAATACAAATATCTGTGTTCTCCAGTGGTCTTGGGTGGCCCCTGTGGAAGGGTCATTCGACCCCCAGAGGGGTTGTAACACAGGTTATTCTAGAGCAACCTTGTTCTTTATCCCATTACATGGAGATTGCCCTACCTACAGCCTCTGACAGAATTCAACAGCAGTCCACAGCCTTCAAGATTCAAATGCCACAGGTCAAGTCTTTGGAGGGATGTTCTTAAAGTTCCTGACTATTCTCGCTGTGGAATAAATAATCACCATCCCCTTCCCCTGCCTTCTCTTTATCCTCCATTGTCTTTCTCCCCTTTTTAAAAATTGGCTGCCCTCAGCCAAATTTAGCATCAGGACACTATGACCTGGCTTTTAAAATTAGAGCATTACATTTGTTTTTTTAATTCAGTAAAGTTTTCTATAGAGGTTCAATGAAGATACTCCCACTGTCTTCACCCCTAACAAGGCCTTCAGAAAAAATGATATTATATCCAAATAATGTAAGGAACTGAGGAGACTTTACAGATAATTTAGTCCTTCAATTCAAATACAAAATTAAGTGATCTATGGCACAACTTGAGAAGAGCCAGTTCTTGGCAGGGCAGAAGGGGAAGGCAGACAGATTTGCTCTCTGGCCAGAGGCTCAGTTTTGTCCTTTCAGTAAACAGAAGCCAGTAGCCCCATTACCTCAGGGAGCACCTGCACATCAGAGCAGTAGCCACACTACCTCAGGGAGCACCTGCAAATCCTGACAGATTTAGGCTTTCATTGCACAGACAAGTGTCAGAACCCATCAAGTGCCATTTTACTGGGATAGTAAACAAATTTAAAATGTGTGACTTTATATACAATTTCAACCAAACTGGGCATATTGATTATTTGACTGAGCTTGAAGATTCCAACAGGAATTTTTAAGGATTCTTAAAGTAATTATTTAGAACATGGACATCCTATTCAGAGAGGCTTGCAGGTGTGGCTGCTCTGTCACACGTGTATTAGGGGGTGACAGAGAGGAGAGAGGCTAGGTCTACCCTCAATAGCCTCATCTACGAACATCCGAATGACCGGCAGCTTAAAATTCCCTGAAAAAAAGCGGGCCTGAGAAGCCTACCAGTCTAGCACCAGCGAGCCCAGGAAGGGGAGTTTTTCTGAGACTACTACTAGTCTGGTGCCAGGCAAGCCAGACAGGCTTTCAGGACAGGGGCAAGCCAGAGATTAGAAGAATCCCACCGTGGACCACAGGTCCCTGGGAGAAGGAAAGCTTAGCACAGACAACTTTTGCAAGGGCCACTGGTGGGCGGGGCAGGTGAGAAGTGGTCCTGAGCTCTATGGGGCCTGGACAGGGAGCTAGACTAAAATGACCACCAGCCTGGTGCCATGTAGGTCTTGGGAACAGATCGTGCCTGAGATGGCCCTCATTGGCTCCACAATGCATGAATGCACCCTTCAGACCACTTCTGAAACGACCCCAGACACCCAGAGACCCCCCAGTACCTCTAAGAAAAGCAAGTAAGTGGTGGAGAAATGGAAGAGAAGCGAAACAGAAGGATGTGGGCACAACAAAGAGAGGCAGAACTAGAGGCTTGAAGGTAGTGAGTAACTGGTGATGCCACTTGCCACCTTAATGGGGTCTTAACCTTTGCTGCCATCAGGGGCCATGTTTGGGTCCATGGCCCTGAAGCAGCAGAGATCTGTTTCTTTCAAAGGCCAGGAAGACTTCCCTGATCTGGACTGCCACGTGGTGTCGTTTTGATGTCTGCAAGCTGTGAAAAACTGGCCCCACCCCTCACCTGTGCATCATGGGAGAGCTGGCTCTGGGGTCATGAGAGCTGGAGAGCTGGCCCTGCACCTTGTCTAGACAGCTTCGTAGAGCTGGCCTTGAATGTGAGGGTTGTAGGTTAACAAGACCCAGGGTGTGAGATAAGAAGATCCGGCCCTGCCTATTGTCTGCTGGGTGGTGGCTCAGATGAGAGGTAGATGCCCTCTTCCTCTGCCTCATTTCTAGCCACCTATGATAGGCAGGAGAGCTGGTCACGTCCCTCACAACCTGCAACACTTGAAGAGAGTAGGCCATGCACCTTACCTAGGCAACAGGGTAGAACTGGCCATGGTGGCATGGTGAGGGTTTCAGTTCTGGCAAGCTGGCCCCAAGCATATGAGATTGGGAGAGCAAGTAGGCTGACCAGCTCAAGGACCTCTCAAACCCAGACCCAGGGCTTTGAATTAGACCACCCAACATCTTTCCCACATATGAACTGCTGGAGTGTACGAAGGGATAGTTCTGACAGATCTTATAGATCATGCTGGATTTATATGACACAAGGTAACAACAGGATATCCAAGTGAGGATTCAGTAGTGATAGTGTAGCGAAAGCCAGAGGCCTGGTACCAGAACAATGAAGATTTGCAAGCAAGAAAGAGTGGACAAACGGGTGTTCTGTGGGAAATACCGTGACACACTACCGATTCCACAACTAGATTTTTTTTCTCTGTTGTGAGAGGGTGCAAGGGTGGAGGGTAATTACAAGAGAAGGGAGAGGTGAATGGGATTGGGGTGCATGATGGGAAATTCACAAAGAACCAATAAAAAGATGCTTGTCTTATTTGTTTAAAGAATACCACAAATTTGATTGAAATCTGACTTTTATCATAGAATAAACAAATGGAACAAACAGGCTAGCTGGCTAGATGGATGATGGATGGTGGGCAGATAGACTTTTCTACAACTCTCAGCTGCCTCTCAAGGCTTTCTCTAGCAGTGGTGGGTTACCACCAGCTTTTGTCAACTCTGATGCTATTTCCTGTCCTCTCTATTAGATTATGAGCAGAATGTAGACACGCCAAACCACTTTTATCTTGTCATGCAACCAAAACAAAACGGGAAGTCATTAATAAATGTACGGGGAAAATATGTCAAATTAAAGTCTGCATCATTTCCCTCTGGAAACTATGACTTCCCCTTCTTCAAGTGCTTTAATCTTAGAAAATCTTATTATAAAAGCTACCAGAAAGTTCTGGTATCTCTAGCATATAACTGAGACAGTGGGTCTAGGGGAAGAGCCCTAGATCAAAAGACAGATTAGCAAGAGGCAAACTTACTGTGTGTACATTTTTATGTGACACTAGTGCCTTTGCACATACAAGGTCCTAAAGAGAGAGGAAAGCAACCAAGTTTCTTGTGGTAGGTCTGATGAAGAAGAAGCCCACCACAGAGTATGATGGCCTAACAGTAACTAAACTGCGGGGACCTGAAGAGACATACTTGGTAAGGTTCTCTTCAGCATCTCTGTGTTCTTTATGTCCCTGAGTTTTTCAGGTATTTGGAGGATACTCCACAATAAGTCTCATGGCCTGCTTCAGGAGAGGATGGCAGGGAAAGGTGGGTATGGGCTTCCAGTCTTTACTGTTTCATCTATGTACCTGTGGCTCATTTGAGAGTAATATACCTCAAATTGCACCAATGCCATGTCAAGTTATTCATGTGTGGTGACATCCTCAAGCTGCCCCTCCCACCAGCTGGATATTTAATTTGAATCTGAGAAACTGTAAAACTGTCAAAGGAGTAGAATTTTAACTGGGTTAATATAGTGGCTCTTCCTTTCATTGACTTATGGTTTGGGCAATGTAAGTGACTTTTTAAATCTTATTTCCTCTTTGATAAAATAAAGATGGCGGCATAGCATGTAACTGGTGTTTACAATGCTTGGTCAGAGTCGTAGTTGGTTTCTCATATTTCCTGCCTGAATTTCCTTCACGCCAGAGGAAACCATAGCAAAAGTGGTTTATTCTTTTTAAAATCATGTTCATGTCCCTCCTTGCCATACATCCTTTACCAACTCCCCCAAACTGAGCATTGGAATAACAGAACAATCCTTTCAGGATCCAGAATCAGGTCACCATCATGGCTATGTCCTCTCTGCTGGAAGTTCTACTCATTGCACTGAAAATCATTCTTCCTTGTCATAATCTGATCTTCAGAAAAGCTCCCTTTAACTAAAACTTCTTTTGGACTCTAAGTAGCCTTAGGTAAAATATCACTTTGCCTAACCTTTTTCACCCTCAATTATTGTATTCAGCACACATGAGCACGCTTATGCTTGTCTTGTGCCACACACACACACACACACACACACACACACACACACACACACACACACCACTCCGTGGCCTTTTCATAGTACAGTGTAATAAATTGTCTCATGTTGGCATTATTAGTTACTTGCAGCCAAGATGAATAAATGCCAGACATAACACCAAGCATATCAGATACCTTATCACATACATCTCTGCTCCAAACAAATCAAGAGATGCTGTTTATTTTTCTTACTTTACAAAGGGGGAAAAAATATACTAGCAAAAAAATACAGTGACAAATGTATGCGGTTATTCCTTGTGACATCATACATAGTGGCAAAAAATGGAGACAATGCAGACATCCAGGAAGAAGAGTGGTTGAACAAATTATAGCACACATACAAGAGAACGCTTTTCACTATATCAAGGAAATAAGTACCTTCTGCCTATAAGTATATGGAGCTTTAAGTATATGGCATTTTTTAAAGCAAAGTATCTGAAATTTGCTGAAGAACACATTGAAAAAAAAGCTAAAGGCAAGTAGTAATTTTAAAATGAAAGGAGATATTCCTAGTGATTAGAGGATAAATAGATACACATGCATAAGGCAGTTTGAGCATATTTACTTCCCCATTGCCCTTTTTGTTCCCACTCCCCTCTCCAAACAGTATAGACTTCTTGTAAACAGCAAAGAGTTGGCCTCCATTTTTTAAATTTTATTGACTAAATGCCAATTCACATTTTTATTGGAAAATGCAGGATTATTTTGTGACTAGGGTTATTAATGAAAGATACTTGCTAATTTCCCCCTTTGTCGCATCAGAGGTAAGCGATCATGCTCCATGCACACATGGCCACATAAATTGGATTCATTGGGTTATAAACACAGAAAAGGGTCATGAAGTTGGGAAAGAATGTGAGTGAGTGATAGATCTAGGAAAAGTTATGGGAAGAAGAGCTGTAAATTCAATCATTATATCCATTTATAAAATGGTCAAATAATTAATACAAATATATTTTAATTAACATTGATTCTTTCCCAATTCTCATTTGTTTAGCTTTCCTAGTAGCGAGATTCATTATTTCCTAATATCTCCTGATAATTTATATCTTTATTCCTTTTTGTGTGTAGTAGTCCTTTAGTATATTCTGCAATGCTAGTCTTACTGGTTTAGTTATTCTTATTAAGGTAAGCTTTTCTTTCCCCTTTTCTTTTGAAGGATAACATCAGTGGCTATACTAACCTTCCTTACTTGATAATCCGTTTGTTTCAAGCCATCAATTTCATCTAAGTATGCTTTCCTTTTCTGTAGGGTTTCCACTGATGAGTATGCCAGGTTTCTGATAAGCTTGATTTCATCAGGAACTCAGCATGCCTCTTTCTTCTCTCTGTATTATTAAAATTTTAACTGTACTATGGTATAGGAAGGAAAGGTCAGAGACTATCTGAATGGAAATCCCCTGCTAATTTTGGAACCTCGGTAACATTGAAGTTACATTGAAGTTCATTTTGTAATTCTATATTTTGCATAATCCTGAAGTTGTTCAGTGAAAACATTTCACTTAATTACCTAACCCTTATATTTATAAATGGAAGTAGTTGTACTTTTATGGAACATAATATTGTCCTCCAGGATATGATTCGTTGCACTGAAATGATTTTTTCTTAATTTTAAATCATTTTATTTATTTACATTCCAAATGTTGCTCCTTCTTGTTCGCCTCTTCCAGAGTTCTTCACCCCTACCTCCTCCCCTCTCCTTTGCCTCTGAAAGGGTGCTCTTCCCTGCCCCCCTCACATCCCCCTCCACTTTGTCCCCTTCCCTTGTGAAATCTGATTTAGCTTTTTCTGTTTCTGTGGTAGGAACAGCTGTGAGTAGCAAAGCCTCAAAGGACACACTCTCTGAGGCGGTGCAGGAAGTCCTGCACAGGAACCAGCACAAGTGCTGAAAGTTTCCGGAAACGGTGGAGTTGCAGATCAGCCTGAAGAGCTATGACCCTCAGAAGGACAAACAATTCTCAGGCACTGTCAGGCTTAAGTCTACCCCTCGCCCCAAGTTCTGGGTGTGCATTCTGGGGAACCAGAAGCACTGTGCTGAAGCCAAGGTCATAGGATCCTTCACATAAACTTCAAGGTGCTTAAGAAGGTTAATAAGAACAAGCAGGTGGTCAAAAAGCTAGCCAAGAAATATGATGCCTTTTTGGCCTCTAAGTCTTTCATCAAGCAAATCCCACTTATCCTTGGCCTAGGCCTAAACAAGGCTGACAAGTTCCCCTCCCTGCTGACATACCATGAAAACATGGTGGCCACAATTGATGAGATGAGATCTACAGTAAAGTTCTAGAAGAAGAAGGTTCAGTTTCTGTCAGCCACATGAATATGACTGATGATGCTCTGGTCTACAACATCTACCTGGCTGTCAATTTCTTGGTGTCCTTGCTCAAGGAAAACTGACAAAATTTCCAGGCTTTGTACATCAAGAGCACCATGGGCAAGTCCCAGCATCTGTTTAGGATGCTCCAATAAACCACTATACAATAATCCCCACAACTCAGGCTGCTTTCCCAGAGGCCTGTCTGGCACTAGGGACACCAGGTAAGCAAGCTGCTTCCCAAAAGCCCCTGCTGACCAACTCACCTGAAAGCACAACCAACAGCCATAAAACACATGTCATGTACTCTATATCACAGTCCATAAGAACTGCTTTTTTAGAGGCCCACTGGCAACAAGTTCCCAGGCCACATGGGTACTAGAGACCCCAGAGGGAAGGTTAGCACCCAAATCCATAGAGACTTTGTAGGCCACAAAAACTCCAGAGGAGACATCTTCCTGGACCAGAAGACTAGCTAGTCACCAGAACCCTAGGCTACTCAGGCCAGTAGATAGAGAGGAAACAGAAATCAAGGGGGGAAAAATTATCCCCAAACACCCATACAAGAAATACAAATCCCGAAATCAAAATCCAAGCCTAAAGCTGGTGTTAAAAACAAAATCAACACAGGGCAATTTGGAACCACCAGAGCCAAGCTATCCTACTTCAGCCAGTCCTGAATATCCTAACACAGGTGAAGCAAAAGAAAATGACCTTAAATTCAATCTTATAAAGATGATAGAGGCCTTCCAAGAGGAATTGAATAAATCCCTTAAAGAAATTCAGGAAAATACAATCAAACAGGTAAAGGAAATGAATAAAACTGTTCAAGACCTGAAAATGAAAATAGAAACAATAAAGAAAACACAATCTGAGAAAGTCCTGGAGATAAAAATCCTAGGTAAGAGAAGAACTACAGACACAACATCACCACAAAATAAAAGAGATGAAGAGAAAATCTCAGGCATAAAAGGTACAATTGAAAAAAATGAATACGTAGGTCAAAGAAAATACTAAATCTAAAAAATTACTGACATAAAACACAGGAAATCTGGGGCACTATGAAAACACCAAACCTAAGAATAGAATAGAAGAAAGACACGATTCCCAGCTTAAAGATCCAGAAAATATTCTCAACAAAATCATAGTAGAAAATTTCCATAACCTAAAGAAAAAGATGCCTTTAAATATACAAGAAGCATGCAGAACACTAAACATATTGGACCAGAAATGAAAATCCTCCAGCCACATAATAATCAAAACTCTAAATGTATAGAACAAAGAAAGAATATTAAAACTCCAAGGGAAAAAGGTCAAGGAACATATAAAGGGAGACCTATCAGAATTACACAAATCTTCTCAGCAGGGACTCTAAAAGCCAAAAGGCCTGGGCAGATGTCTTGCAGTCTCTAAGAGACACAACATATGCCATCCCAGACTACTATACCATGTAAAACTTTCAATCACCATAGAGGGAGAAACCAAGATATTTCATAACAAAACCAAATTTAAACAATATCTACACATAAATCCAGCCTTACAGAAGATACTGGAGGGAAAACTCTAACCCAAAGAATTTAACTACACCCAAGAAGACATAGGAAATAAATAATTTCACACCAGCAAAACTAAAAGAAGGGAAGGACACACACACACACACACACACACACACACACACTACTACTACTACTACTACTACTACTACTACTACTACTACTACTACTACCAACAACAACAACATCAAAGTAACAGGATATGCCAATCAATTGTCATTAATGTCTCTCAACATCAATGGACTAAATACCCCCAATAAAAAAGTCTCAGGTAAATAGAATAGATCTGAAAACAGGATCCATCACTCTGCTGCATACAAGAAATACATCTCAACAACGAAGATAAACATTACCTCAGAATAATAAAGGGATGGGATCTTTTCACCAAAGGAAAGATCCACCAAAATGGCATCTAAATTCTGAAAATATATGCCCTAAATGCAAGGGCACCTACATTCATAAATGAAATACTACAAAAAGTTTAAATCACACTTCAAATCCTATACACTTATTAATTGTGGGAGACTTCAGCATCCCCCTCTCAACAATGAACAGGTCATTCATACTGAAATTAACAAAGGAATAATGAAACTAACAAATCCTATGAATCAAATGAACCTAACAGATATCTACAGAACATTTCACCCAAAACAAAAGAATATACATTCTTCTCAGTATATCATGCAACCTGCAAAAATGGCCATGAACTTGGAAAGCAAGTCTCAAGATATAAAACAATTGAAATAACCCCCTATATCTTATTAGACCACCATGAGTGAAAGCTGAACTTCAACAATAGAAACAACAGAAAGCCTACAAGCCTTTGGAAACTGAACAACTCCATATTCAATGACCACTGGATCAAGAAAGAAATAAGGGAGAAATTAAAGACCTCCTCAAACTCAGTAAAAATGAATACACAACATACCCAAATTTATGGTTCACAATGAAAGCAGTACCAAGAGGAAAAATTCATAGCACTTAATGGCTTCATAAAGAAATTAGCGAGATGTTATACTAGCCACTTAACAGCACACCTGAAAGCTCTAGAGCAAAGAGAAGCAAACACATCTAATAGAAGTAGTTGGCCCGGACCAGCAGAGGATCCCTGCCCTCAGCAGCTCTCTGCTCCCAGGCCCCCCGGAGGGGAGTTCTGGCCGCCTGGTCGGGCGGGCACTCCTGAGGCAGCAGAGCGGAGGAGACCACCAACGCCGCCCATCTCTGCCCACATCCCTGGCCCAGGAGGAAACTGTATACGGCCTCTGGGTACCCGTAGAGGAGGGCCCAGGAGCAGCAGGTCCACCGCGTCTGAGACACCGCACCTGAAGGGACCGACCGGATAAACAGTTCTCTGCACCCAAATCCCGTGGGAGGGAGAGCTAAACCTTCAGAGAGGCGGACACGCCTGGGAAACCAGAAGAGACTGCACGCTGCACACAGTACTGACCCCAGAGGAAAACAAAAGCTATCTGGAACCCTGGTGCACGGAACCTCCCGGAAGGGGCGGCGCAGATCTTCCTGGCTGCTGAGGCCGTGGAGAGCTCATAGGCAACACCCCGCGAGCAAACCTGAGCCTGGGGACCACAGGTAAGACAAACTTTTCTGCTACAAACGACTTGCCTGGTGAACTCAAGACACAGGCTCACAGGAACAGCTGAAGACCTGTAGAGAAGAAAAACTACGCACCCGAAAGCAGAACACTCTGTCCCCATAACTGGCTGAAAGAAAACAGGAAAACAGGTCTACAGCACTCCTGAAACACAGGCTTATAAGACAGTCTAGCCACTGTCAGAAATAGCAGAACAAAGTAACACTAGAGATAATCTGATGGCGAGAGGCAAGCGCAGGAACCCAAGCAACCGAAACCAAGACTACATGGCATCATCGGAGCCCAATTCTCCCACCAAAGCAAACACGGAATATCCAAACACACCAGAAAAGCAAGATCTAGTTTCAAAATCATATTTGATCATGATGTTGGAGGACTTTAAGAAAGACATGAAGAACTCCCTTAGAGAAACACAGGAAAACATAAATAAACAAGTAGAAGCCTACAGAGAGGAATCTCAAAAATTCCTAAAAGAATTCCAGGAAAACATAAATAAACAAGTAGAAGCCCATAGAGAGGAGTCACAAAATCCCTGAAAGAATTCCAGGAAAACACAATCAAACAGTTGAAGGAATTAAAAATGGAAATAGAAGCAATCAAGAAAGAACACATGGAAACAACCTGGGTATAGAAAACCAAAAGAAGAGACAAGGAGCTGTAGATACAAGCTTCACCAACAGAATACAAGAGATGGAAGAGAGAATCTCAGGAGCAGAAGATTCCATAGAAATCATTGACTCAACTGTCAAAGATAATGTAAAGCGAAAAAGCTACTGGTCCAAAACATACAGGAAATCCAGGACTCAATGAGAAGATCAAACCTAAGGATAATAGGTATAGAAGAGAGTGAAGACTCCCAGCTCAAAGGACCAGTAAATATCTTCAACAAAATCATAGAAGAAAACTTCCCTAACCTAAAAAAAAAGAGATACCCATAGGTATACAAAAGCCTACAGAACTCCAAATAGATTGGACCAGAAAAAACACCTCCGTCACATAATAGTCAAAACACCAAACGACAAAATAAAGAAAGAATATTAAAAGCAGTAAGGAAAAAAGGTCAAGTAACATATAAAGGCAGACCTATCAGAATCACACCAGACTTTTCGCCAGAAACTATGAAGGCCAGAAGATCCTGGACTGATGTCATACAGACCCTAAGAGAACACAAATGCCAGCCCAGGTTACTGTATCCTGCAAAACTCTCAATCAACATAGATGGAGAAACCAAGATATTCCATGACAAAACCAAATTTACACAATATCTTTCTACAAATCCAGCACTACAAAGGATAATAAATGGTAAAGCCCAACATAAGGAGGCAAGCTATACCCTAGAAGAAGCAAGAAACTAATCGTCTTGGCAACAAAACAAAGAGAAGAAAAGCACACAAACATAACCTCACATCCAAATATGAATACAACCGGAAGCAATAACCACTATTCCTTAATATCTCTCAACATCAATGGCCTCAACTCCCCAATAAAAAGACATAGATTAACAAACTGGATACGCAACGAGGACCCTGCATTCTGCTGCCTACAGGAAACACACCTCAGAGACAAAGACAGACACTACCTCAGAGTGAAAGGCTGGAAAACGACTTTCCAAGCAAATGGTCAGAAGAAGCAAGCTGGAGTAGCCATTCTAATATCAGATAAAATCAATTTTCAACTAAAAGTCATCAAAAAAGATAAGGAAGGACACTTCATATTCATCAAAGGAAAAATCCACCAAGATGAACTCTCAATCCTAAATATCTATGCCCCAAATACAAGGGCACCTACATACGTAAAAGAAACCTTACTAAAGCTCAAAACACACATTGCACCTCACACAATAATAGAGGGAGATTTCAACACCCTACTCTCATCAATGGACAGATCATGGAAACAGAAATTAAACAGAGACGTAGACAGACTAAGAGAAGTCATGAGCCAAATGGACTTAACGGATATTTATAGAACGTTCTACCCTAAAGCAAAAGGATATACGTTCTTCTCAGCTCCTCATGGTACTTTCTCCAAAATTGACCATATAATTGGTCAAAAACGGGCCTCAACAGGTACAGAAAGATAGAAATAATCCCATGCGTGCTATCGGACCACCACGCCTAAAACTGGTCTTCAATAACAATAAGGGAAGAATGCCCACATATACGTGGAAATTGAACAATGCTCTACTCAATGATAACCTGGTCAAGGAAGAAATAAAGAAAGAAATTAAAGACTTTTTAGAATTTAATGAAAATGAAGATACAACATACCCAAACTTATGGGACACAATGAAAGCTGTGCTAAGAGGAAAACTCATAGCGCTGAGTGCCTGCAGAAAGAAACAGGAAAGAGCATATGTCAGCAGCTTGACAGCACACCTAAAAGCTCTAGAACAAAAAGAAGCAAATACACCCAGGAGGAGTAGAAGGCAGGAAATAATCAAACTCAGAGCCGAAATCAACCAAGTAGAAACAAAAAGGACCATAGAAAGAATCAACAGAACCAAAAGTTGGTTCTTTGAGAAAATCAACAAGATAGATAAACCCTTGGCCAGACTAACGAGAGGACACAGAGAGTGTGTCCAAATTAACAAAATCAGAAATGAAAAGGGAGACATAACTACAGATTCAGAGGAAATTCAAAAAATCATCAGATCTTACTATAAAAGCCTATATTCAACAAAACTTGACAATCTGCAGGAAATGGACAATTTCCTAGACAGATACCAGGTACCGAAGTTAAATCAGGAACAGATAAACCAGTTAAACAACCCCATAACTCCTAAGGAAATAGAAGAAGTCATTAAAGGTCTCCCAACCAAAAAGAGCCCAGGTCCAGACGGGTTTAGTGCAGAATTCTATCAGACCTTCATAGAAGACCTCGTACCAATATTATCCAAACTATTCCACAAAATTGAAACAGATGGAGCACTACCGAATTCCTTCTATGAAGCCACAATTACTCTTATACCTAAACCACACAAAGACCCAACAAAGAAAGAGAACTTCAGACCAATTTCCCTTATGAATATCGATGCAAAAATACTCAATAAAATTCTGGCAAACCGAATCCAAGAGCACATCAAAACAATCATCCACCATGATCAAGTAGGCTTCATCCCAGGCATGCAGGGATGGTTCAATATACGGAAAACCATCAACGTGATCCATTATATAAACAAACTGAAAGAACAAAACCACATGATCATTTCATTAGATGCTGAGAAAGCATTTGACAAAATTCAACACCCCTTCATGATAAAAGTCCTGGAAAGAATAGGAATTCAAGGCCCATACCTAAACATAGTAAAAGCCATATACAGCAAACCAGTTGCTAACATTAAACTAAATGGAGAGAAACTTGAAGCAATCCCACTAAAATCAGGGACTAGACAAGGCTGCCCACTCTCTCCCTACTTATTCAATATAGTTCTTGAAGTTCTAGCCAGAGCAATAAGACAACAAAAGGAGGTCAAGGGGATACAGATCGGAAAAGAAGAAGTCAAAATATCACTATTTGCAGATGATATGATAGTATATTTAAGTGATCCCAAAAATTCCACCAGAGAACTACTAAAGCTGATAAACAACTTCAGCAAAGTGGCTGGGTATAAAATTAACTCAAATAAATCAGTAGCCTTCCTCTACACAAAAGAGAAACAGGCCGAGAAAGAAATTAGGGAAATGACACCCTTCATAATAGACCCAAATAATATAAAGTACCTCGGGGTGACTTTAACCAAGCAAGGGAAAGATCTGTACAATAAGAACTTCAAGACTCTGAAGAAAGAAATGGAAGAAGATCTCAGAAGATGGAAAGATCTCCCATGCTCATGGATTGGCAGGATTAATATAGTAAAAATGGCCATTCTACCAAAAGCGATCTACAGATTCAATGCAATCCCCATCAAAATACCAATCCAATTCTTCAAAGAGTTAGACAGAACAATTTGAAAATTCATCTGGAATAACAAAAAACCCAGGATAGCTAAAACTATCCTCAACAATAAAAGGACTTCAGGGGGAATCACTATCCCAGATCTCAAGCAGTATTACAGAGCAATAGTGATAAAAACTGCATGGTATTGGTACAGAGACAGACAGATAGACCAATGGAACAGAATTGAAGACCCAGAAATGAACCCACACACCTATGGGCACTTGATTTTTGACAAAGGAGCCAAAACCATCCAATGGAAAAAAATAGCATTTTCAGCAAATGGTGCTGGTTCAACTGGAGGTCAACATGTAGAAGAATGCAGATCGATCCATGCTTATCACCCTGTACAAAGCTTAAGTCCAAGTGGATCAAGGACCTCCACATCAAACCAGATACACTCAAACTAATAGAAGAAAACTAGGAAGCATTTGGAACACATGGGCACTGGAAAAATTTCCTGAACAAAACACCAATGGCTTATGCTCTAAGATCAAGAATCCACAAATGGGATCTCATAAAACTACAAAGCTTCTGTAAGGCAAAGGACATTGTGGTTAGGACAAAATGGCAACCAACAGATTGGGAAAAGATCTTTACCAATCCTACAACAGATAGAGGGCTTATATCCAAAATATACAAAGAACTGAAGAAGTTAGACAGCAGGGAGACAAATAACCCTATTAAAAAATGGGGTTCAGAGCTAAACAGAGAATTCACAGCTGAGGAATGCCGAATGGCTGAGAAACACCTAAAGAAATGTTCAACATCGTTAGTCATAAGGGAAATGCAAATCAAAACAACCCTGAGATTTCACCTCACACCAGTGAGAATGGCTAAGATCAAAAACTCAGGTGACAGCAAATGCTGGCGAGGATGTGGAGAAAGGGGAACACTCCTCCATTGTTGGTGGGGTTGCAGACTGCTACAACCATTCTGGAAATCTGTCTGGAGGTTCCTCAGAAAATTGGACATTGAACTGCCTGAGGATCCAGCTATACCTCTCCTGGGCATATACCCAAAAGATGCCCCAACATATAAAAAAGACACGTGCTCCACTATGTTCATCGCAGCTTTATTTATAATAGCCAGAAGCTGGAAAGAACCCAGATGCCCTTCAACAGAGGAATGGATACAGAAAATGTGGTACATCTACACAATGGAATATTACTCAGCTATCAAAAACAATGACTTTGTGAAATTCAGTAGGCAAATGGTTGGAACTGGAAACTATCATCCTGAGTGAGCTAACCCAATCACAGAAAGACATACATGGTATGTACTCATTGATAAGTGGCTATTAGCCCAAATGCTTGAATTACCCTAGATGCCTAGAACAAATGAAACTCAAGACGGATGATCAAAATGTGAATGCAGATCGCTCATGAGAGACACAGCCAGAATACAGCAAATACAGAGGCGTATGCCAGCAGGAAACCACTGAACTGAGAACAGGACCCCTGTTGAAGGAATCAGAGAAAGAACTGGAAGAGCTTGAAGGAGCTCGAGACCCCATATGTACAGCAATGCCAACCAACCAGAGTTTCCAGGGACTAAGCCACTACCCAAAGACTATACATGGACTGACCCTGGGCTCCAACCTCATAGGTAGCAATAAATATCCTAGTAAGAGCACCAGTGGAAGGGGAAGCCCTAGGTCCTGCAAGACTGAACCCCTAGTGAACTAGACTGTTGGGGAGAGGGCAGCAATGGGGGGAGGGTAGGAGGAACACCCATAAGGAAGGGGGGGGGAGGGGATGTTTGCGAAACCGGAAAGGGAATAACATTAAAATGTATATAAGAAATACTCAAGTTAATAATAAAAAAAAAATTAAAAAAAAAAAAGTAGTTGGCAGGAAATTACCAAACTCAGGGCTGAAATCAATAAATTAGATAAGAGGAGAACAATGCAAAGAATCAAAGAAACTAAGAGTGGCTCTTTGAGGAAATCAACAAGATAGACAAACACTTAATCAAACTAAGTCAAAGATAGAGAGAGAATATCCAAATTGTAAAAATCAGAAATGAAAAGGTGACATAACAACAGATACCTAGAAATCCAAAGAATCATTAGGTCTTACTTCAAAAGCCTGCATTCTACAAAGTTGGAAAATCTAAATGAAATAAAGAATTTTCTTGATATATACCATTACCAAAGTTAAATCAAGATCAAGAAAACAGTTTAAATAGGGCTATAATCCCTAAGGAAATAGAAACTTTCATGAAAAATTTTCCAACTGAAAAACATCCCAGGGCCAGATGGTTTTAGTGCAGAATTCTACCAGACTTTCAAAGAAGAGCTAATAGTACTACTTCTCATATTATTCCACAAAATAGAAACAGAAGGAACACTCAAATTCATTTTATGAGCTACACTGATATGTAGACCAGGAAAAACTCAACCAAGAAAGAGAATTTCAGACCAATCTCCCTTATGAACATTGATGCAAAAATACTCAACAAAATACTTGCAAGCTAAATCCAAGAGAACATCAAAAACATCATCCACCATAATCAAGTAGACTCCATCCAGAGATACAGGTTCAGCATATGAAAATCCATCAACGTAGCCTACCACATAAACAACCTGTGAGAAAAGAAACACATGATCATCTCATTAGATGCTGAAAATACATTTGACAAAATCTATCATGCCTTCATGAGAAAAGTCTTAGGGAGATCAGGGATATAAGACACATATCGAAACATAATAAAGGCAATACTGAGGAAGCCAATAGCCAACATCAAATTAAATGGAGAGATAGTTAAAGCAAGTCAGGGGCAAAACAAGGCTGTTCATTCTCTCTGTATCTATTCAACACAGTGCTTGAGATTTTTAACTGGAGCAATAAGACAATGAAAGGAGATCAAGAGGGTACAAATTAGAAAAGAAGTCAAAGTATTGATATTTGAAGATGATATGATAGTATACATTAGTGGCCTGAAACCTCTTCCAGAGAACTCCCACAGCTGATAAACACCTTCAGCAAAGTGACTGTGTATAAAATTAACTGGAAAAAATTAGTAGCCCTCCTATATAAATGATAAATGGGCTGAGAAAGAAATAAGAGAAACAACATCCTTCACAGTAGCCACAAATATTTTAAAATATCTTCATGTAACTCTAATCAAGTAAGAAAAAGATCTTTATGACTATAATTTCAAGTCTCTAGAGAATAAAATTGAAGAAGATATCAGAAGATGGAAATATCTATCTAACTGGATGCCTGAGTGTAGAAGAATGCAAAACTTCAGGCACTAAGATCAAAAATTAATAAATGGGGCCTCATGTACATGAAAGCTTCTGTAAAGTGAAAGACACCATCAAAAGAACAAAACAGCAGCCAACAGAATGGAAAAAGATTTTCACCAAATCTACATATAACTGAGGACTAATATAAAAATATATGTAAAGAACTCAAGAATTTAGATATCAAGAAATAAAATAACCCAATTTGAAAAAAGGGTACAAATCTACACAGAGGATTCTCAACATAGGAATCTTGAATGGCTGAGAATCACTTAAACAGATGTTCAACTTCCTCAATCATCAGGAAAATGCAAATCAAAAAGACTCTGAGATTGTTTCTTACACTATCAGAGTGACAAAGATTAAAACTCAAGCAACATCACATGTTGGCAAGAATGAAGAGTAAGTGAGCCACGCCTCCATTGCTGGCAGAACTGTAAACTTGTACAACCTCATTAGAAATCAATTTGATAGTTTCTCAGAAAATTGGGAATAATTCTACCTCAAGACCCAGCTATACCAGTCCTGGGCATATACCCGAAAGATGCTCTACTGTACCACAAAGACTCTTGTTCAACAATGTTCATATAGCCAGGAACTACAATCGACTTAGATGGCCCTCAACTAAAGAATGGATAAGTAAAATGTGGTACATTTGCACAATGGAATACTTCTCAGGGCTTAAAAAGAATGACACCATGAAATTTGCATTCAAATGGATGGACCTAGAAAATGTCATCCCGAGTGAGGTAACCCAGACCAGAAAGATAATCATGGTGTGTTTTTACTTATAAATGGATAATAACCATAAAGGACAGGATAACCATGCTACAATCCGTAGATCCAAAGAAGGTAAGTAAAATGAGGGTCTAATGGGGTTGCTTGAATCTCAATGTGAAGGGGAAATAGAATAGACAGTGGGGTATATGAAGGGAGTAACCTGGGGAGAGGACAGGCTAAAGAGGGAAGCAGGAGGGATCAGGTGGGGGAATGTAGGAGGGAGAGAGTATAGAGATAGAGAATTAGAATGGGAGAAAGACATCTCTGGGACCAGCTAGAAAACTAGAGCAATGGAAACCCCCCAGGAATCTATGAGGGTGACCTTAGCTAAAACTTCTAGCAATGGAGAATATAGAATCTAAAATAGCCATCTCCTGTAACAAGACTTCTAATGGGGGGACTGGAACACCAACCCAGCCGCAAAACCTTAGACCTACAATTTACTTGTCCTTGCTTATAAGATGTACAAGGATAAAGATACATCAGAATTTTAAGGAATGCCTAACCGATAACAGGCCCAGCTTGAGATCCACACCATGAGAGACAGCCCCTCCCTGACCTTATTAATGATAATGTTATACTTGCAGACAGCCTCGTAGCACAAATGTCCTCTGAGAGGCTTTACACAGTACCTGATGGAAACAGACGCAGAGACCCATAGCCAAACATTACGCAGAGCTTGAAGAATCATGCGGAAGAGTGGGGGTGGGGAGGTGAGGAGGATTGAAAGAGCCAGAGGGGTCAAGGACATCACAAGAAAACATACAGAATTAAGTAACCTGGGCCTATAGGGACTCAGAGAGGCTAAACTGCTAAACAGAGGGCTTGCATGGGAAGTACCTGCGCCCTCAGCACATATGTAACAGTTGTGCACCTTGGTCTTCATGTGGGGCCCTTGTAACAGTGACTGGATCTGATTCTGTTGTCTGCTTTTAGATTGTCTCGTCCAACAACAATAGGTAAAGCTGTACCTAGTCTTAATGCAACTTGATATGCCAAAGCAGGTTTATATCCATGGGATCCTCCCCCCCTTTTATGATAAAGGGGAGGCAGGAGGATGACAGGAGGGGAAATGAAAGGAGGGACTGGGAGGAGACGAGAGAGGCTAAGATGAGATTTGACATAAAGTAAATTTTAAAAACATCTATAGGTGAATAAAATTCTATGGCCTTAGTATAAAAAGAAATCCCATTTAATATTGATCAAGGATGTATGTTAATATGTACTAACTCTTAAGTAAAAAGAGTTACAGAGGGAACTTCATAAATAAGGTAAGGCAGTGGACATAGAAATACATGTGTATCAAAGAAGTCTTTGGTGGTTCAGAGGTGTTGTCCCAGCACTTAGAAGGTTATGGAAGAATGATATTCAAGACAACCGGCCTGAAAGAGAAAAGAGGGAAGGGACAGGAGGAGTAAAATGGGGTGGGAGGGGGAAGGAAACAAATAAAAGAGGAGAAATCAGCCCTAAAATGTTACAATCAGTTACTTCATGCTTACCAACAAAGAATTGCCATAGTTCCTGTCCTGTTGTACCAGAGTCTGGTATTTTGTTTCCTACAGGGTAGTTTTAAAATCTGTGGATAACAAAATCATTCCATTCCAGCTGAGTCCTCTGCCACCTGAGCTCTTCACCTGTGGTGACACATGTATTTGATCATAGGTGTGGCCTGGCTGGAGTAGGTGTGGTTTGTTGGAGGAAGTGCGTTACTGTGGAGGTGGTCTTTGTGACAGTCTATTATCTCTGAAGTCACTGTGACTGTGGTAGTTGCCACAGATCACTTCATTGACATTGACTTCTAAAAGTTCTCATTAAGAATCAAAATAGAGTTTTTTCACCATTCTTCCCTGACCTGAGAAATGAGTACTCTCGCAGAACTCTCAACTAAGGTATAGAACTAAACTATAAATGGTCTATTTGTCCTTAATGCTACTCTGACATGAGCAGAAACCCCAAAGATCATAAATAAAACAAAAAAATCTAAATGTTAGACTTGAGATTGATAGATTCAGGGGATCTTAGAGATCATTTTCCTAAAATAATTATCCGAAAAGGTAGTCTGAGTCAGGCAGTGTCATTTATGAAAATACTACCCAAAGATAACTTGCTAAATGCCTCAGGTAGTGATGGAATTAGTCGCTCACTGCAGCTTTAATCAATAAATCATTGTTGATTTATGACTCATGTATCACCTCATAATTGTACAGCATTTGACAGCTTACAAATCACTTATACATACATTACCCCATTTTCATCTCACAACGGGCCTTCCAGAGCACTCAGATCATTGTGTTCATTTTATGCAGAAGGAAATTGCTCCACCGATGGCCTACGGACCTCTCTGTGATGGAGATCCACTGCTAATGGGGATGGGGAGACTGAGACCCGACTCTAGGATCTGGAGCCTGCTATTCAGTCATGCTTGAACAGTACAAGGATGGCCAAAGTAAAGAAGAGTCGCTGGCACAGCAGGGACTTAATATGACAAGGACAGTCTCTCACTAATGCCTAATCTACTTTGTGGGTCACAAGTCAAACCAGTCAAATTCTTCAAAATAATGCAAGATAGGCTTTCGGGAAGCTTAAGTTAAATCATGGTGATCGAGATAAATGGAGAAGAAATGCTAAATAGCTTACCCTGCTTTATTGTCAATGATCTTGAATCCAGGAACAACATCAGAAAAGAATATCTATTGCATGTTACATTCGTTAAATGTTTACACCCCCTACAAGACACAACTATAGATTCTTGAATGATAATCATAACTACAGTGATGGTTTATCAGTTGTCAAAGTAACAAGATCTAGAAAGATTGAGCATGTCTATGAGGAAATTTCTAGATTAAGTTAATTGAAGAGAGAAGACCCCCATCATAATTGTAGGCAGCACCTTTCCATATGCTGGTGTTCTGGACTAAAAAGAAAAGAGAGACAGAGGGGAAAGGAAAAGGAAAGGAAGAGGAAGAGAAAAATGAGCTCCAACATTCATTTCTTTCTGTTTCCTGACTATGGACTTACTCTGACCAGCTAGCTGTCTATTCTCTCTTGACACAGTACCTCCCACACTTTCCTTGAATGATCTTCTCAAACTATAAGCAAGAATAAGTGCCTCTTCCATTAATTTTTTCCCAGTGGGCATTTGTCACAGCACTGTGAGAAGTAACAATTTACTGTAACTGTCCAGGTCTGGTTGGCCGTACAAAGTATAAAGTAGGTGCTATTGGTTTGGAGTGATTCTTTCTCAGTCCCTTAGATAAACCATTTTATAAAGGGTCAAGCTGAGAACTGAAAATTAAAAAGCTACTCTATACAAGTAAGCAGGACTGAGGCCCAGCACTGACATAACCCAAGGCTCCCACTCCTTAACCAAAGCTGCTTTACCCCTCTTTTCCATCTATGCCAATTAGAATACCAACCGGCAACTTTTCAAAAGATGAAAAAGTTTATTTCATGTTCTGCAAACAAAAAATGTATTTCAATGGAACAATTTATTCATTTATCTGATTTATATCATGTTTCCTCCGTGTACATAGAAATATGTAATAGGGATCAGGCTGCTTGAACATTGCTTTTTATTTGAGAAGACAATGAAGAAAAAGAGTGAGAAAAAGGAGAACGCTTATGAGAAAACAACAGAGAGGCAAGATTGTAGGAGACAGAAGGGTCAAGGGCACCAGGAGAATATGGCCCCCAGAATCAACTAATCAGGGCTCATAGGGGCTCACAGAGCCTGTGAGGGTCGGGACTAGCTCCTCTGCATACATGCTGTGATTGTGTAACTTATTTAGTCTTCCTGTGGGACTCCTACAGTGGGAGTAGGGGTATCTCTGACTCTTTTGCCTGCTCTTGGGACCCTTTCCTCCAACTGGGTTGCTTCACCCAGCCTAGATATGAGGGTTTGTACCTAGTCTTATAGAACTTGTTCTGCTGTTTTCAGTTGGTATCCTTGGGAGGGCCTGATCTTTTTTCTGAAGGGAAATGGAAAGGAAGTAAATATTAAGAAGAGAGGAGAAGAGGAGCAAAGTGTGGTTGGGCTGTAATGTATCAGAGAACAATTTTTTAATTTAATAATAATAATAATAATAATAATAATAATAATAATAATAATGAGAGAGAATAAAAGTCAGTAGTTCTGGTACTGTGATAGCAATGGCTGCTCAGAACTCTTCTCTACCTCAGTAGTTTTAAGGGCATGGCACATGTTAACTCTTTTCATCTTCATAGACCTATGCTAGGTCATTCCAATTATCTGAATGAAAATCATGGGGGTTCGTGTTTCAGAATAATGCTAAAATTATTTTAAATTTCAGAAATGGCATACTACTTCCTTTTGTAATTAATAAGAACTTAAATTATATTGTACAGAAGTCATTATAGACATTTTATTTTAAAAATTCTTTCAACTATGTGCTGTGGCATTCCAGTAGAAAAATCAGCCATTGGTTGATAAATGTCATTGGTCATCTTTGAGCTAGTTTCTATTATGGGGTGGGATGAAGTAATTTTAATGGGTTTATGATCTAGCAATGTCAGGAATAAAGTTGATTGGGTAACATAAAAATTATGCACCATGCCATTTTCCCTTTGTTTCTTCTGTCTCTACTGATCTCAGTTGCTCCAGCGTGTGTTGGGAGCCCTTCAAAACAGACTCAGACTTGGTAGATCCTAAAAAACACCAAACGGTAGGGAGTTAGGTTTGTCCTTGGTAAGTCTTGCTAGACAGATGCATCTTAGGCCTTGGTAACAATGCAAATATTCAGTCAGAATTTGGGGAATACCTTTTCTGTGGCAGGCACAACTGTAAATGCTGAGAAAATGCAAGTGACCATAACAGCAGAGTTCCTACCCTCAGAGAACTATTTTTTTTTTAACTTGTGGTGTTCCTGCCTGATCCTTGATCCCTAGGATGTGGGTCACCAGGCCTACTTAGTACAAGCTTTGTGGTGTTTGATGCTTGTTTGTTTTGAGACAGGGTCTCACTGTGTAACTCTATCTGGCCTGGAACCAAGCTGACCCAGGACTCACAGAGATTTGCCTGCATCTGCCTTCCTGGTGCTCAATTAGAAGGTATGGGGACCCACCATTCCTTTTGACAATCTTTACATTTAGTTTTGGAAGCTTGTTGGTCTTGCTAGCCTTGCATGATCAAGGAACACAGCAAATCTATACACTAAAATGACCTACCAACTCATTTGGTCACCTCCCCACTTCCACGGATTCATAGTCTTGTTTAAATTGCTATGATTTGTTTTATTAATCCTAATTCATGTTTTCCTGGTTGATAGGATGCATTGGAATAATACATTGGCATCCAACTCTCTCTCTCTCTCTCTCTCTCTCTCTCTCTCTCTCTGTGTGTGTGTGTGTGTGTGTGTGTGTGTGTGTGTGTGTGTGTGTGTGTGTGTGTTTGGGTTATATGTTTCCTCCTTCTAACCTTCACATTCTGCACTTGACTGAATAACCAGTAACAATGGCACCAACCACATCCCGGACCAGCTACCCTTGGGCCTTGTCAATCCACGGGTATAAGGCCCCACCAAAACTTCTGGTCATTGTTGAATCCCCAAAGCTGAGGGACTGTCTCTATGTTGGGCCCAACTATAGCTTACAGAGCACCTTACTGTGAGGTCTTTTTTTATTGGATATTTTTTATTTACATTTCAAATGTTATCCTTTTTCCCAGATTCCCATTCATAAACCCCTTATCTCATCTCTCCTCCTCCTTCTTCTATGAGGGTGTTCTCTCTCCCCAACCACCCACCTCTTCCTCCCTCCCCACCCTGACATTCCCCTACATTGGGGGGTATAGCCTTGGCAAGACCAAGGAATTCTCCTCCCATTGGTGCCCAACAAGGCCATCCTCTGCTATGTATGTAACTGGAGTCATGGGTCTGTCCATGTCTACTTTTTGGATGGTGGTTTAGTCCCTGGGAGCTCTGGTTGATTGGTATTGTTGTTCTTATGGGGTTGCAAGCCCCTTTTAGTACTATCTTGAAGTAAAATTCAAACAGTGGGAAGTACTTTGGAGGACATGTCTTAGGAACGAGGGAAATAACAAAGGGAAATAACCTTAATGGGAAGGTGGCTAGCCTGTTTGGAAGCTGTGGTTAAAGCAGGAAGGAAGTATTTTACAAAGAGAGTGGAAATGAGCAAGATCAAGGTGACCTGAGATCCTGTTGGCCCCCGGCGCCTCTGAAAACAGAAGGAACCTAGATATATATTCTAAAAAAAGGAGTGCCAGCATAGAGCATAAGAAATATGCTAGGATTCAGTTTTCAATTCTGTCGGGCATCTGCTTTCTCCACCTCAAATCTGGTGTCAAAGCGGTGAAGTAGCATTGGAGAGAAGTATGTTCTAAAAATATGCACTCAATCAATCAACTTAGCATTCTTTAAAATCAAATCTGCATAGCTTAAAGGAGTGAATAGGACCAAAATAACTACTCAACGCATGTTTTCTTTTTTCTTGAGTTATAACGCGCAACTAAGGATCCTGCTATATTGGGTGAGTTTCTTCCTTACCTACTTTCCATGTTCCACCCTACAGAGACTGACAATTAACATTTCATTTTATCTTTATTTATCTCAATCAGGCTCCTAGTCTAGACTGGCTGAGTCTAAGACTCACATCAGATGTTACATGTCTTTCCCCAAATGGGGACCAGTTAATGTCATTTCCCACTAAATCCTCCATTCTCTTAATTCCACAATGCTGAGGCCCATGCAATGTTAGTTCACAGGAAAATGAGAATCATAATAAATGATACTAAACATATTGGAGTGCATGTGTGAATCAGGTTGTATTTATCTATTTAGCAAATATATGTATATATGTATACATATATGTATATTTATGTATATGTATGTGTGTTTATGTATATATGTGTGTGTAACAACAATGAACCAAAAGGATGCCTTGAATAGAAAGATGAAAAGGGGATACCTGGGAAGGGTTGGAAAGAGAAAAGAGAAAGGAATAATGATGTAATGATGCTCTGGACTAATTATTCTCCTTGTTCTTCTTCCTACAGTTCCCTCACCACAGAGGCCCTCATGTCCCTACTTCTTCAATGTAAGTGGCTACTGGTCAAATTGAGAACTAGATTAATTCAGGGATGAAATACATCAGCAGCTGAATATCAAAACCAGCCAACTAATGGATTAACTCTTATTTCATTTCTACTATATGCCTGATGACCTCCATTCTTTTAAAGCTGCATTTATTCACGAATGGCACACTGGCACATAATCCAAGAAAGCATCTCGGTGACAATTCCTCTGCAGCAAAAATGATGCTCAAAAGAGCAGACACAGGAAAATGTAGTTTCCTTGGTCCTTTACAATGTCATGGTCCATGCAATCTGAGGCTTTGTAAGAGAGAACCATAAATGTTTGTTCAATTATTTTGTTGGATAATATCAGGTAATAGTGTCCAAGTTTTGGAAATTATCTTCTTCCTCACTCTAAAGAACAATGTAATATTTATTTTGTCTGGAATAACTTAAAACTTATACACAACTATGACTAAATAAGTGTTTAAGAGATTGCAAATTAGATAGTGGTTAGTTTGATCCTTCGATTCTAGTATTTACTATTGTCCTTGCTGTCTGAGCTGGATTTGCATGTCGATTTCCTCAATCATTTGTCTCTTGGCTTTACAACTTACATTTCAATCCCTTTATAGACCCAAAATGCTATCCTTAACATTTTCTACTAACTATGATCTGAAAGACAACTAAAGTATTAACAAGCAATTTTTCACAGAAATGAGTTATGTCTCTATTTCCATGTTTTAGGCAAGGTCTTGCTCTATTTCCCCAATAGGATGTAATCCCATTAGACTTCAAATATGGAAATCACCTACTGTATGGGTAGAGTTTTGCACCTTAATTAAAACATACTAAGTTTTGACATGCTCTTCAGACAATGAGCCTTAAGGCATCACTGCTCGCCTGCCTGGTCAATACCTCCTTTCTCTTCTATACTTTACAAAGTGAGATTGCTACCATGTTTCAGTGTCTTCCTCTTACCAATGGTAATTCAATGCACAGTACTTCCCATATGGTCCTAGGAAGTGAATGGTGTTTAGAAAAAATTAGACACAGACATAGATTGTTTCAGAAAAGGAGATGATCAAAGCCAAGGAGACCAAAACACATACTTTAATTCTTCGGAGAGTAGAAACTAGACTCATTTAGAGTAAGGTTCATCTCAGAAGTTAAAAATCAATGCGGAAAGGAAATGGAAAAAGATTATGGTGCATAAACAAAATCTACATATGTAGAGAAATTGTGTATATTAATACAAATCACTGTATATATGAAAAAATGATACTTTGCTATATTAGTATAACATACAAAGTTGGCAAAAATACTCTAATAGTAACTATTTAATACTTAGACATTTAGAAATTTTAAATGGGAAACTGCTTGATCTCAAGGACTTGGAATGATCATTAGGTGTAAGGTATATGTTAAAATACTCAAAATGTTGTGAAATAAAATATATGAGTTATGCAAAATCTTTCCAGCAGCTGGTGAAAGTGAGGACATGTTAAAAGACTGCTTTGTGCCTCCCAGTTTCTGTATGCACCTGGAGCTGACCCAGTCCCACACCTCTCTGTACTCAAATCCCATAGGGGAGAGAACTTGACACTCAGAAGTGCAGACAATCCTGAGAGCTCGGGGGAAACCACCACTTCTACTCAGATTCCTGGCTCAAGAGGGACCTGCCTAGAGCCCTAAGGACATAGAAACCTAGGAGCAGTCAGGGACAGTCTCTGCCTCCACCCCAAGATGAAAACCAGTCTCCAGGAGTGCTGACACACCTGAGAGAAGAGGTATGACCAACACTTCTGCTCTGAGGGACCAGCCTGGAGTACTCAGGACACACAAACCCAGGAGCAGTCTAGGACAGAACACTTCCAGCTTCTGCCTGGGCCTGGAGCTGATCCAGTCCCATACCTCTCTCTATGCAAATCCCTTGTGTGAGGGAGCTGGACTCTCAGAAGTGTGGATAATTCTGAGAGCTCAGGGTAGACCACTACTTGGGCTCACATTCCTGGCACAAGATGAACATGCCTAGAGCCCTCTGGACACAGGAACATACAAGCAATCAGGGAGAGGATCCTTATGTTCACAGCCTGCACGCAGAGCTGAAAGCCAGTTGCCCGGAGCACTGACACACCTGAGAGCAGAGGTAACACCAATTCTTCTGCTCCAAGCAACCAGCCTGGAGCCCTCAGGACACATAATCCCAGGAGTGGTCTGGGACAGGAACCTTCCTGTTTGTGCCTGTTCCTGGAACTGACCCAGTCACACAGCTCTCTGTACCCAGATCACTGAGAGAAAACAGGTCTACAGGAGTGCTAACACACAGGCTTACAGGAGGATCAAACCACTGTCAGAGACAGCAAGACCAGCTTACACCAGAGACAAGAACAGTTCTCGACAGATAGTAAGAGGCAAGTGCAGGAACTGAAGAAGCAGAAATCAAGACTACTTGGCATCAACTGAGTGCAGTTGTCCCACCAAAGCAAATACTGAATATTCAAACACACAGGAAAAGAAAGATTTGGATTTAAAATCACATCTCATGATGATAATAAAGAGCTTTAAGAAGGACATAAATAACTCCCTTAAAGAAATAAAGGACAACACAGGTAAACAAGTAGAAGCCCTTAAAGAGGAAGCACAAAAATCCCTTAAAGAATTACAGGAAAAGAGAACCAAACATATGAATGAATTGAACAAAACCATCCAGGATCTAAAAATGGAAATAGAAACAATAAAGAAATCACAAAAGGAGAGAACCCTGGAGCTAGAAAAGAGATCAGAAGTCACAGATGCAAGCATCACCAACAGAATACAAGAATAGAAGAGAGAATCTCAGGAACAGAAGATACCATAGAAAACATTGACACAACTGTCAAAGGAAATGTAAAATGCAAAAAGCTCCTAACCCAAAACATCCAGGAAATCCAGGACACAATGAGAAGATCAAACCTAAGGATAATAGGTATAGAAGAGAGTGAAGATTCCCAACTTAAAGGGACATTAAATATCTTCAACAATATTATAGAAGAAAACTTCCCTAACCTAAAGAAAAAGATGCCCATAAACAGGCAAGAAGCCTATAGAACTCCAAATAGACTGGACCAGAAAAAACAATTCCTCCTGTCAGATAATAGTCAAAACACAAAATGCACAAAACGAAGAAAGAATATTAAAAGCAGTATGGGAAAAATGTCAAGTAACATACAAAGGCAGACCTATCAGAATCATACCAGACTTCTCACTAGAGACTAAGAAAGCCAGAAGATCCTGGACAGACATCATACAGACCTAATAGAACAAAAATGCCAGCTCAGGCTACTATATTCAGTAAAATTCTCAATTCACATAGATGAAGAAACCAAGATATTCCACAACAAAACCAAATTCACACAATATCTTTCTAAAAAACCGGCCCTAGAAAAAATAATTGATGGAAACCTTCAACACAAGGAGGTAAACTACACCCTAGAAAAAGCAAGAAAGTAATCTCCTTACAACAAATCCAAAAGAAGAGAGCCACACAAACATAATTCCACCTCTAACAACAAATATAACATGAAACAACAATCACTATTCCTAAATATCTTTTAATATAAATGGACTCAATATCCCCCCCCAAAAAAAAACATAGAATAACAGATTGGATACTTAAAGATGACACAGCATTTTGCTGCATACAGGAAACACACCTCAGTGACAAAGACAGACAATACCTCAGAGTAAAAGGGTAGAAAACAATTTTCCAAGCAAATAGTCCCAAGAAACAAGCTGGAGTAGCCATTCTAATATTGAATTAAAACAACTTTCAACCAAAAGAAATCAAAAAAGATAATGAAGGATACGTCATATTCATTAAAGGAAAAGTCCACCAAGATAAACTCTCAATCCTAAATATCTATGCTCCAAATGCCAGGGCACCTACATTCATAAAAGAAACCTTACTAAAGCTCAAATCACACATTACACCTCACACATTAATAGTACGAGATTTCAACACCTGACTCTCAGCAATGGACAGATCATGGAAACAGAAATCAAACAGAGACATAGAGAAACTAACAGAAGTTATGAACCAAATGGACTTAACAGATATTTATAGAACATTCTGCCCAGAAACAAAAGGATATAACTTCTTCTCAGCACTCTATGGTACCTTCTACAAAATTGATCATATAATCAGACAAAAAACAGGTCTTGACAGATACAAGAAGATTGAAATAATCTAATGCATCATATCAGATAACCACAGACTAAGGCTGGTCTTCAATAACAACAAAAAGGACAGAAAGCCCACATACACATGGAAGTTAAACAATGCTATACTCAACGATAACTTGGTCAAGGAAGAAATAAAGAAAGAAATTAAAGACTTTTTAGAATTTAATGAAAATGAAGGCACAGCATACCAAAATATATGGGACACAATGAAAGCAGTGCTAAGAGGAAAACTCAGCTCTGAGTGCCTCCAAAAAGAAACTGGAGAGAGCATATATCAGCAGCTTGACAGCCCACCTAAAAGCTCTAGAACAAAAAGAAGCAAATACACCCAAGAGGATTAGAAGGCAGGAAATAATCAAACTCAGGTTGGAATCAACCAAGTAGAAACAAAGAGAACTATACAAAGAATCAATAAAAACAGAAACTGGTTCTTCGAGGAAATCAACAAAATAGATAAAGGCTTAGCCAGACTAACCAGAGGTCACAGAGAGAGAGTATCCAGATTAACAAAAAAAGAAAGAAATGATGATGGAGACTTAACAACAGAATCTGAGGAAATGCAAAACATCATCAGATCCTACTACAAAAGCCTATATTCAACGAAACTGGAAAATCTGGATAGAATGGACAATTTTCTAGACAGATACCAGGTACCAAAGTGAAATCAGGATCAGATAAACCTCATAAACAGTCCCATAACTCCTAAAGAAAACGAAGCAGTTATTAAAAGTCTCACAATCAAAAAAAAAAAAAAAAGACCTCATACCAATACTGTCTAAACTATTCTACAAAATAGAAACAGAAGTAACACTACCCAATTCCTTTTATGAAGCCAAAAGTATGCTTATACCTAAACCACACAAAGACACAACAAAGAAAGAGAACCTCAGACCAACTTTTCTTATGAATATCGACTCAAAATTACTCAACAAAATTCTCGCAAACCGAATCCAAGAACAAATTAAAACTATCATTCATCATGATCAGGTAGGGTTCATCCCAGGGATGAAAGATGGTTCAATATACGGAAATCCATCAATGTAATCCACTATATAAACAACCTCAAAGAAAAAAAAACACATGATCATTTAACAAAATTCAACACCCAGTCATGTTAAAAGTCTTGGAAAGATCAGGAATTCAAGGCCCATACCTAAACATAGTAAAAGCAATATACAGCAAACCAGTAGCCAACATCAAACTAAATGGAGAGAAATTTGAAGCAATCCCACTAAAATCAGGGACTAGACATGGCTGCCCACTCTCTCCCTACTTATTCAATATAGTTCTAGAAGTCCTAGCCAGAGCAATCAGACAACAAAAGGAGGTTGAAGGGAAACAATTTGGAAAAGAAGAATTCAAAATACCACTATTTGTAGATACCATAGTATATTTAAGTGACCCCAAAAGTTCCACCAGAGAACTACTAAACCTGAAGAACAACTTAAGCAAAGTGTCTGAGTATAAAATTAACTCAAACAAATCAGTAACCTTCCTCTACTCAAAAGATAAACAGGCTGAGAAAGAAATTAGGGAAATGACACCCTTCACAATAGTCCCAAATAATATAAAATACCTCGGTGTGACTTTAACCAAGCAAGTGAAAGATCTGTACGACAAGAACTTCAAGTATTTGAAGAAGGAAATTGAAGAAGATCTCAGAAGATGGAAAGACCTCCCATGCTCATGGATTGACAGGATTAATATAATAAAAATGGACCTCTTGCTGAAAGCAATCTACAGATTCAATGCAATCCCCATCAAAATTCCAACTCAATTCTTCAGAGTGTTAGAAAGAGCAATTTGCAAATTCATTTGGAATAACAAAAAAAAAACAGAACAGCAAAAATTATCTCAATAATAAAAGAATTTCTAGGGGAATCATCATCCTTGACCTCAAGCAGTATTACAAAGCAATAGTGATAAAAAACTGTATGGGATTTGTACAGAAACAGGCAGGTAAATAAATGGAATAGGATTGAAGACCCAGAAATGAGCACACAGCTATGCTCACTTGATCTTTGACAAAGGAGCTAAAACCATCCAGTGGAAAGAAGGTAACATTTTCAACAAATGGTGCTGGTTCAACTGGAGGTCAGCATGTAGAAGAATGCAAATTGACCCATATTTATCACCCTGTACAAAGCTTAAGTCCAAGTAGATCAAGGAACTCCATGTAAAACCAGATACACTCAAACTAAGAGAAGAAAAATTAGGGAAGAACCTCAAACACATGGGCACTGGGAAAAATTTCCTGAATAAAACACCAATGGCTTATGCTCTAAGATCAAGAATGAATAAATGGGACCTCATAAAATTGCAAAGCTTCTGTAAGGCAAAGGACACTGTCATTAGGACAAAATGGCAACCAGCAGATTTGGAAAAGATCTTTACCAATCCTACATCCAAAAGAGGGCTAATATCCAATATATACAAAGAAATCAAAAGTTAGGCTTCAAAGAGTCAAATAACCCTATTAAAAAATGGGATACAGAGCTGAGGAATATTGAGTAGCTGAGAAGTAGCTTTAAAAATGTTTAACATCCTTCGTCATCAGGGAAATGTAAATCAAAGCAACCCTGAGATTTCACCTCACACCAGTCAGTATGGCTAAGATCAGAAACTCAGGTGACAACAAATGCTGGCAAGGATGTACGGAAAGAAGAACACTGCTCCATTGTTGGTGGGATTGCATGCTGTAATAACCACTCTGGAAATCAGTCTGGAGGTTCCTCTTTAAATTGAATATAGTACTACCTGAGGACCCAGCTATACCACTCCTGGGCATATACCCAAATGTGGCTCCAACATATAACCAGAACACTTGCTCAATTATGTTCATAGCAGCCTTATTTAATAGTCAGAAGCTGGAAAGAACCTAGAAGTCCTTTAGCAGAAGAATGGATACAGAAAATATGGTACATCTACACAATGGAGTAGCTATCAAAAACATGATGACCGCTGCTCAATCACAAAGCCCCAAATTGAAAAAGGTCAGATGTTGTACCATAGCACTGTAATTTCAGCACTGGGGAGGCAGAGAAAGACTGAGCCCTGCAGCTTGCTGACCACTGATATTAGCATACTTGGTAAGTTCTAGACCAGTAAGAGATGCGGCACCTGAGGAACAGTTCCCAAGGTCGTTCTCAGGCACAAGCATATAGTTTATATTACTCAGCATGAGATGCTCAAAGTCAGTTCAGGATTTTAAGGGCTCAGTCACAAGAAATTGGTAGTGAATGTCTGTTTCCAAATTTTAATACAGATGTTCACGAATTCTCTGGCACAGATTATACCTTTGTAGGGGACTGTGCCTATCCCAAATGTTGATAGGAAATTTATAACAAATAACCTAAATATTGCTTTCTTCTCTAGTATATAAGACTTAATAGAAGCCCTCAAACTAACAAATTTCCTTGATTTCTTAGGATAACTCATTCTATCATGTGGCTATGTCTACCTTAAAAAAGTAATTAAATCTGTTTTTTAAAGGCCTCACTATGCATGCCTGGCTAGCCTGAAACTCACTATGTAGACCAAGCTGACTTCAGACTCACAGAGATCCATGTGTCTTTGTCTCTTGAATGCTGAGATCTAGGGTGCGTACCACCATACCTGACTTCCATTACCAAATAAAAGACTAAGAAATACAATAATGATCAAACTCATATTCCAAACAACTTTTTCAACATCAAGAAGAATATCGACAGCTACATCACTATGAGGCAACATCAAAAAGATGCTTCATCATTAATATTCAAAAGATAAACAAGACGGATGGAAAAATGAGGGATTTCATAAAAAGCCACGGGAGGCCAACTGTAAATAAATAAAGAGTACAGAGAAACCATTTGGGTTTATAACATTACCCACAGGTCCTTTCTTTACTCTTACATACTTTGCGACTTAAATTGTCTCCATAACTTACACATTCCTGTTTCTGGAATGTATTGAGAATAAGTCCAAACCCCGCACTCTGTAGCACACAAGTGAAATCCTTACAACCCCAAGCATCACGTCGGTGAAAGAAAAAGTCAATGCTAAATGGTAAAGGAGCACATCAGCACTATTATTAGGGGAGCCTAAGAGTGAAGATCTAGTGTTCCATGGTTCTTCTGAGGAAGGAGAGTGTTTCTCAGGGATCTGATTACAGACCTGAGTCTGGAAGGGTGAGTGCAGGCTAGACAGTGAGGCGCTCACACACTGAAGCATTTACCCACTCTTTCTCATTCTCTTCCTTCTACTTACAAGGGACTCCAATTACTGATTATTGATACAGGAGACAGATGATCTATTAATCAGAGACACTATTTATATTGGTTATTGAGAATTCCGGAAACATGAAGCAGCAGTTAAACATTTCATGCTAAGAAGAAATGAGTTCTTGTCACTCCAGAGACACCGGGAATCCTTGGATTTTATAGCAGACCAACTGAGCTGGGATTAAATAAGACAGGGATTCTCAGACGGGAGAGTCTCTCAGAATCTGCAGGGAGGCTTAATAAAACCTCAGAGGCATGAGCATCTTGTCTTTCTCTGTCCTCATTTCGGAAGCCACAGGGACCTGCTAAACCAGAATTTCTGATAACAGAGATGGAATTTGAGAACTGAGGGACAGAATCTATCATCTGAGTTAATAACCTTCTTGTTAAAAATTTTACACCTGCATATATTTCTATTTACATTTTATGAGAACAAACTTTTGCTATCATTAGGCATGCCATTGGAGAAATAATGAGTTTTGATATTTACTAAGGAAAACAATTTTTTTCTTAATGTTACCAAATTAATAATGTTCTAAGCCTCAAAGCCACAGGTTTTTCATTTAGTAAGATATTTTCAAAGTTTAAGTGTATCTAATTATAAATACTTTATATTCACAGTTTCTTAAGCTAAATGCCTCTTCTAGGTATAAAAATGTTAGCCAAAATGCTCACCAGTGAGAAGATGGAGACCAAAGAGACCACCTCCACCAGATAAACATGGGTGAAGTTTTTGACCCAGAATTGTTCCTGCCTAAAGGAAATGAAGGGGGGGAAATGGAGCAGAGACTCAAGGAAAGACAATCCCAGGAGCTACCCAATTTGGGATCCATTCCATGCATAAGCACCAAACTCTGACAATGACACTATTACTGATGCTATGTTGTGCTTGCAAACAGGACCCTAACATGGTTGTCCTCTGAGAGGCTCTACCCACATCTGACTGAGACAGATGCAGATACTTACAGCCAACCATTGGTCTGAAGTTAGGGACCACTATGGAAGAGGGAGGGGAAGGACTGAAGGAGCTTAAGAGGATGCTAATCCTATAGGAAGACCAACAATATCAACTAAACCACACCCTTCAATGCTGCCAGAGACTAAACTGCCAACCAAAGAGCATACATGGATTGGTCAGTGGCCCCTGGAACATATGTAGCAGAGGACTGCCTTGTCTGGCCTCAGTAGGAGAAGATGTGCCAAATTCTGTAGAGACTTGATGCCTCAGGAAACAGAGAGGTTGAGGGGGCTTTGGGGGAGGTGGGTGGTTGAATGAGGGATTGGTTGGTTTGGGGGAACACTGTGTCAGAGGCAAAGGAGGGGGGATGAAACCTCTGAAAGGGGGGGACCTGAAAAGGGGTCAACATTTGGAGTATAAATAAATAAATTAATTTAATAAAAAAATTTTTAAAAAGTCAAAGGGAGGGAAAAATAAACTTTCCGCTAGTGAGCTTATTGATACAAAAAAATGTAACTTCTAAAAATTGTTAAAAGCATTTTTCCAAGGTCAAAATAGTTTCTTTTTCTCTGCCATTACTACAATTAGCTACATCAAAGAGCAACAGCTAATTTAAAAGAGGAAGCAAGAACAGGTCAAAATAATTTTGGTTTACAGATGACAATTTTTTTAAAGGAGTAAAATAGAAGAAATCTCATCATTAAAATTAGCCATCCAGATGGAGAGGTAACACGAGACGAGCTGTTTGTTATATCTGTGCTGGATAATTCAATTATTTTAGTGGATATTTTCACTGTTTTTAATCCTAACAGGTTAGGACAATAACTGCAAGGTCATGGGTAGCAATTCTTGTCATCCAGATGCAAAATGAATTTGTTAGGCAGCATTTTGGATCTGCGAAGGATTTTTTTGTCTTGTTTTTTTTTAATCTTGTTGTCTTTGTTCTCATAAAAAACCGTGGGTACATTATTTTACCACAAAATTTTACCACAGTCCTGGCAACTGCAAGTCACACCCAGCTATTTATTGCCTGGTAATGTCTATGGTTTTGGAGTCAGGCATAGCATAACTCGATTTTCCATGAGAAAATTCAAGGCTGCAATGTACAAATACAATGATTGTAGGTCCTTTCCTTAGCAAACCTGACTATGGAAAAATCAAGTCACAACCATCCTGATTGCTGACAGAATTCATTTTCATTTCTCTTTCCTTTCTGTTTTCTAGCTTCATCTACTCCTTCTGAAGCTGACGGTCTATTTTTTATCACTATTGTTAAATATACTTTGTAAATATATACATATAACCTGATAAGTCCATTTAATATGGTTTGTATACACCATATGATTTCACCAAGAGAATTCCTGTACCTAAGATTCAGGGCACCTCTTGGAAGAAGAATAGCAGGACTGTAAGGACCAGAAGACCATGAAGTCTGTTGTAAGATTGTGCTTCCTTGAAATGACAGGGAAGTTACACTTATGTTACTTCAACAATATGACTGCCAAAACAAAACCCAAACTGTGCCAATGCCAATATGTGTGCTAATGTGAGAAGATTCACACACTTCCACCCGTAAACAAAGTTCTACAGCTAGTAACTGCTGAGAAATGGAAAACTAGCCTTGGCCATGGAGGAGTCCCCCATTTGGTAATCCAAATCAGAAAATTCATTTTCCTAAAGTTGAATAGCACAGCTGTCATTTCTTCCTAGCTATCAGGTGAAGCCCATTCTTACATCTAGAAAGTCTTTACAGAAGGTTCCTGCTACATCTTCCTCACTAGAGAGTACTTTGATCATTGAGTTTTATGTTTACAAAGCCAGATAGAGAATTTCTACTGCAGCCTGCCTAAATAGTCTAATAAGATCTAGCATAAACATGACACATGACCTAAAGTCCCACTATTCTTCATAGTCAATGTCTTCACTCAATTTTTTTCTCTACTCAAAGTGGGCATGGGTTATATGGTGATATGACTCATTAGGGGTTATTTGAAGTTATGTTTACCAAAATCAGAGACCTTATTTCAATTTTTCCTTTAGTGTCTTCTCTGTAGTATATATAAAATACATGTAGTATATTTATATTCATATATTCCTTTATATATTACTATAGTATATATGATTTGGAGTTATGAAAGTTAAGCAAAATATATTAGTAGACTTAGCGTTTCTTATGAAAAAATTCCAGCCACAGAAATTACTCAAATAATTTTTATATTACTGGTAAGGGGTAGCTTAATAATTAGCAACATTGTTGCCCTTGCAGAGCACTGGGTTTAGTCCCAACACCCACTTCGTAGCTCACTAGCCTCTTTAACTCTGGTTTCAGGGAATCAAATACCTTCTGACTTTCACAGATACCAAACATGGATGTGCACATATATACTCACATACATAAAGTAGGTAAATAAATAAACTTGACTACCAACAAATTACAAAAGAGATACAAGTTCACATATGTCTTTTAGGAAGTATTGATGTTAATAAGTTCACATTAGATTTTTTTGATTGTCAGTTGGCTATACATTCTAATAATCAACCACAAATAAAATATTTAATAATTAGGGTAAAACCCAAATGGACTGAACAAAATAATAAGAAATCTATAGGCATAAGTACCCATGAATTTATTCTCCACCCAACATGTAAACCATTGCAAACTTGCTAGGCAGCTTGACTCTACAGTCATTCACATACTCGGGTTCTTTCAGATTTCTAACTGTGTCCTGTCACCCCAATCTTCCCAGGCCTAGGACATGCCTATTTACTATAAAATATGGAAAACTAGAGTATCATGGAGAAGGGTAGTGATAACTGCTAGATTCCCATTAGCTTAAGTAGTCACAAAGTCACTCTGAGAGGCAAAGAAGCAATGAAACACGATCACTCACTATACAGCCATAAGGTCAGGATACAAGTAAAAATGTACGAGAGGACACAAGGAGAATTGTGCAGAATGGTACATTTCATCAGGGTTGACACTGAGAGGATAAAATCGACTTCAGGTGATATCTACCCTCTTATGTTCTGAGTTATTGTGTTATATTGTAAGTCCCAGCTACGACCTCACAGCCAGGGTATAAGTGCAAATCCACTTTGAAACATACCCGTTTCATCACTTACATAGCAGGATTATTAGGAGTTCCTCATATCACCCTCTACAGTTTCTGTGATAAATGATCAGAGGATGTTGTCTCTTATGGTTTGTTATGCTTGGCCCAGGGAGTGGAACTATTAGAAGGTGTGGCCCTGTTGGATAGGTGTGGCCTCGTTGGAGCAGGTGTGTCACTGTCTGTGTGGGTTTTAAGACTCTCATCCTAACTGCCTGGAAGCCAGTATTCTGCTAGCAGCCTTCAGATGAAGATGTAGAACTCTCAGCTCCTCCTGCACCATGCCTGCCTGGATGCTGCCATGCTCCCACCTTGATGATAATGGACTAAACCTCTGAACCTGTAAGCCAGCCCCAACTAAATGTTGTCCTCATAAGAGTTGCCTTGGTCATGGTGTCTGCTCATATCAGTAAAAGCCTAAGACATTGTCTTTCCCTACCCCTCTCTTAAATGTCATAGGTTGACCATAATGTCAGCAGCATGAAGTCACGTAAGTATTTCTCTTTTTGGACATATATGAGACTATTTCTCTCTACAAAATCATGTCAGCATTCTTTTTTTTAATATAACTGTATGAGATTCTCTTTTTGAATATTCATGGCTTTTAATTTTCAAATTCCTAATTTCCCAAATTGTGCCTGATTGTGATTTACCAACATATTATGCTCTTGTTTCTACAAGTCTCATTTGGCTTGTTATACCGTATAAGCAAAATTCTATCTCTAGCTGCAAAATGTTGCTTTGAACAAATTATATCCTTTATAACACAAGTTTCTACAAGAACTAAGCAGGAAGGGCTTTGTTTCTTTGTTTGTTTGTCCCTGACACAGCACATTTGGGTCTTCTTCAATTTGAATCCTTAACTTCTTTGAATCATCTTTAGATATCCTAAATAACTACTTTAATGGTGACAAACTCTCTACCCATGAAGCAATTGTACACCCTACACAGTCCTGTGCCTATCAAAAGAGTATTTACAACTGTAAAACCATGAAGGCACTAAGTGCAGGTAAGACTCAAAGGGTGAGTCCATATGAAAGAGAGAGATGATACAAAGGGCGATGATGTCTTCTCATCCCTGACATGTGCATCTACATAATAACACACCTGCTCAGGCTGTTCTAAGTGGGCTCGAGAGTAGTCTAGTGTTCTAGATGACTCTTGGGAGGGAAGAAATTTGGATCCATGTACAAATGAAGTTAAGTTAGAACAGGTTAAGTAATTTGCTAAGAGCGCTCATAAGAGGCAGAGTGGAGATTTTCATCTGTTTCTTCAGAAGCATTTGGATTTACCACATTATCCATAGATTATTTCAACAATTATAATAATCAACTAGTTGTCGTGTGTAGTACACAGTGAACTGTTGATAACTACTAATATGCGACCTATCATGATTACAGTGAAAATAAGCCTTTAATGGGATGCTATTAAGTGCATGACCATATGAAGAAAATGACACACCTCTCATTTACTTCTTTTCAGGTTATCACATGAAAACTCCTGTTTTCTTCCTGGATTCTTGAATGTCACACTCTTCTTTCAAACTATATTTTTCATAAGACTCACATCAAGCACAGTCTCTAGGGCCTCTGAGGATTTCAGTATACTGCCCAACCCTCATGTATTATGGATTTGATAATTTGACCTTCACCACAAAAGATTTTATTAAATGTGCTCTCCCATGTTTGTTTTCCCAATGTGACAAAAGGCCCCAAGCTGACAAGGATTGTAATCTATAATAGATTTATACACTGAATTTTAGAGCACCTGGCAGAGACTATGTAACACACACTCAACAAACACAAGTTAGTTCACTTAGGTGTACCACATGCATGCTTGGTGCCTGCAAAGATCAGAACGTGTCATCAGGTCCCCTGAAATTAAGAGTTAGAGATTGTTGTAAACTACTACATGGGTGCTGAGAATTGAATCTGGCTCCTTTGCAAGAACAACAAGTACTCAAACCGCTGAGTCATCTCGCCAGCAACTTATTAACCAATTTAGTAATGTAAAATATTTGTGATGAGACTGGAAATGATACACTGAGTTTATCTAGTATTTGGTTGAATATATTACTTGCCATGTAATAGATTCACCGAAATGTCCAAACTCCTTCTTTCTCAAACAAACAAACAAACAAACTTACTAACATCCTGCAGTTCATGAGTACAATTTTAAAAGTCAAAGCACTAATGTCAACTCTTCAAGATATAAGTTACCTAAACACAATGATAGTTCTGACATGGATTTCTTAAGACATCTCTTAAAGCCCTCTTGGTAAGATGTTTCAGGAGCATTTGAACGAGGCTGAATGTTGCCTCTGATTTCTAGAAATCTCATCACAAATGCTGAGCAGAAGATAACCCTAAAATAGCACTACTCAATCTATTTCATTTATAATGCCAGGCATTTGAAAATGGAATATTTTTATGCACTGAACCAATTTGATTTCTATGTATGATTTGCCATTCATATTTTTTTCATTTTCCACTCAAGTTTGATTTTAATAGTGATGATGCATAATAGCAAACATGTGAATAAAAGTGATTGGGAATTTCAGTCATTGTTATTCTAGACAGAAACAATGTGCAACTATGAAATTTCATTATTAAAAGTTACCCTGTGATAATACTACGCAGAGAAGAATTGTGGCTTCCTTGGCTAGACTTATTAAAGTTGTGAGGGTAGGTGTTGACAGCTTTCTCTGATTGTCATTTCCAAGACTAGAGAATTCTAGATTGCAAATGCACTGGGCTTTCTCATTTCTTGGGAGAGTGCTTTATATCTTCTAAGTATGGGCAGTACCTAAGATGCGTGCTCTCTTTCCATGTTTAATAATCTTGTCCTTTACTAGCTAGTTGATGATAATTTCATAAATGATCAAGAAGTGGGTGTTCTCTGCTATTACTCTTGGGAGGAAATGCCACCAAGCAAATGGATCACACTTTACATTAAGTTTTAAGCCCAATAAATGGCTAAGGAGGTGATGTAACTTCCCTATCATGCTATCCTCACATCTGGAGGACCTGAGTATCTGTGAGACCCTAGGTCCGAGTTCCTAGAGGACGGAAACAAAGCACTTCTTCTGTCATCATCATCATCATCATCATCATCATCATCATCATCATCACTAGCCTTTTGTACATTTTATTGCATGTGTATGACACATCAGTTGACTTCACTGTTTTTCACACACATTATCTCATTGAGACATCATTGTAAACCTGCAAAATGTAAGATCTCTGTCCACAATGTAAATGGGGCAGGTTCTTCCTTAAAAACTTAGAGCTTTAGCCTACACCTTCAACACAGCCCTTTGCTTCCCACTATCAGTTGTTTTAGCATTTTTGTTCAAACCACGTTCCTTCTACAATGCACTGTTTTCACACTCAGTCTATGATGTATATCATGAACTGCACCTCAGACTATAGTGGCCAACTTTTCCACAGCTGCCACTGCATCTGGTTATGTGACTCAATCCACTCACCTATAACCCAATGCCACCTTTTGAGTTATCTTCACTTGCTGCCCTCCCTAAGGATTTATTTTAATCTTCAGATACTACTATGGATTTTAATTAATTTTAGTAGAACATTAGGTCAATATGCTCTCCTCTAATTAAAGTGAAGCTCTAATGTCCTTTAAATCCTTTGGGCTTTCATATATAAAAAGCCTTCTTAACACCTTTTCGCATCCACATTCTGGATTGTAACCTAATGTAAACTCCTCCCACTGTGTTAGTCTCGCACAATGGACTCCTCAGATTCTATTGCCTTGTTGCCCAGGACCGGGCAAGTGGTCTGCTCCTCTATCCGCTCAGCTTACCCTGTCATAGACAAGGAATCATGGGCCTGAATACAGCATGACTCTTTTCCCTCACAAGAAAATTACCTATGGAAAACACCTGTTTCTATGTTCCAAAGGTATTACACTTTTAAACTCAGTATTCCCAAGGCATAAGTAGTCCTTAAAAATCCATTGAGTTTGTGTTTTGAATTGTAATATAAATAATGTCTTTTTCAGCATCCTTTGGCCTTCCTCACAGATGAAGTCTAATGAATCAAGCCAGCATTCGTAGATACAAATGAATAGTGCTGAAATGTGAAGTTATATACTTCATTATCTTGGCTCTTCATAAATAAATAATTCTAAATACTGATGTTTGAGCACCCTGCTTGGGTCTATTTTCCTTGAGGTTTGTGCTACAACATAGTTTTTTTTTTTCCCTTTCTCCATTTCACTCAAAACAAGCAAACAGAAAAGTGACCCCCTGGCTTTCATTCAATCATCATGACTCTGCAAAACAAATTCACATTACACTGGCAATGACTTATAACAACTTCACACGTTCTCCTTCTTGACAACAGCCACATCTTTAATGAGGGCACTTAAGCAAAGACTATGCCAAAAGAACGTACTTCCAGGAAATATGATGGGAGATAAGGTTGGGAAATTTCCTTGATACCCAAGAATGTGAAACAGTTCTGTTTGGGCTAGGTATTGTATTTACGAATGTCACATGATGACACACTTTGATTTGGGAAGAGACATGATATTCCTCGAGCACTGTGTGCACCTTCCCTGTGAGTTCTGGTTGCATTCAGATCATAGACGCAGGCTATGGTGTGTGCTGATACAGTTGTTCCTTAATTTACCGTTTGGCCCACGGAGGGAAATAGCTCAAATGGTAATAGTTGTTTGGGTAACGGTACATTTATAGATGCCAAGAGTGTGTCCAATCACTCACCTTCAAGGGAAACAAAAAGCCCTGTGTAAACAGGAAGCTTATTTCATTATAATATATATGTCCAGTGTGCCTAAAGCTGGACACAAGGCATGCTATTGGCTGTGGGAGGAAGTGAGGGCTCCAAAGTTCTCCAAATCCTCGACCTAGATCAAGGATTTATGTGTTAGTTTATATTCATTAATGCTGTTCACCAAAAATTTCTGGTTTTCTGTCAGGATGCATAGTAAAACCTGTTTATTTCTTGTCCTATAGTCTCTGGTCGAGGTGATGCATTTTATCTACAAGTAGAAATATACTAATTAGTGCAGAGGGCTGGGACTTAGCTCAATGGACAGAATATTGAATAGTATGCCTCAGGGCCTGGCTTTGATTCCCAGCACTGCATAAAGCAGCTATGATATGCCATACATATTACACATGTATGGCAATTACATGTATTGCCATACATGTGTAATAATCTGTAGCCTCCACGTGTTGGAAACAGAAGGATAGTCAGAAATGCAAGGTCATCCTTGGTTATGTAGAGTGTGACTGCAGCCTGGGACAAAAGAAAAAGAAATTTATAGAAAATTTACATTTTCTTTCCAGTTATACTAATCTACAACAAACTCCAAAGCTGTATCTGCCATTTCACTCCACCGTGGACCAAAGACTCGCGAGTCAGGTCCTCTAACAAACCTGCACTGCATTACGTCATTCAAATAAGGAACAAACACTTGCAACTGAAAGCCAATAATATCCCAGGAGTGTTTATTACCGCAGCATAACTTACACTAATGCACTTAAATAAAAATGTATCTTTTTTATTTTAACAATCTGTAAAAATATAGATAATTTAAATACCTAAGCTATATTTGAGTTATCTCAATAAATCACCCGAAATGAAGTTAGTACTACATTTTTCTATTAATTATAACAAACTAATATCTACAATCCCAATATTATCTCCCAAAACTTTGCTGTTATGTGTTACAATTTACTAAGTTAGTTGGATATAATTTCCATATTCATGATAATTTTAAGGAAATTTAATTCTTATGAAAAAAATGAAAGGTTTTTGTTTGGTTGTTATTTTGTTTTGGTTTGTTTTTTATTTTGTTTTAAAACATGGAACCAGTATATTGCTATGTCCTTCAGAAATCGCAGGATTTTTTTTTCCTACCTAAATAATAAACAGAGGGAGCAGGAAAGATAGGCTCGGTGGTTAAGGGATCTGGGTTCGGTTCAGTACGCACACGGCAACGCATTTCAGGAAGTTTGGTGCTCTCTTCTGCCTTCATGGATGCAGCACACATGGTATACTTGGGTACACAAAGGCAAATAATTGACTTTTTCTTTAAAAAGGAAAAAGAATGATGTTATACTCATAAGCAAACACTGAGTTAATTATATCAGGGTCATCTTTTTCTCAGGACGGATTAATAATACAGCCATAAGATCAAAAACTCAGAGCTAGCACACGCTGCTGGGAATGTAGAGCAAGGGGAACACTCCTCCATTGCTAGTGGGAGTGCAAACCTGTACAATCACTTTGGAAATCAGTTTGGCAGTTTCTCAGAAAACTCAGAATAGTTCTACTTCAAGACCCAGTTATACTACTCCTGGGCATATAGTCAAATGATGTTCCGCTATCTCACAAAGACACTTGGTCCACTATGTTCATAGTAGCCAGACTGGAAACAGTTTACATATTCCTCAACTGAAGAATGGACAAAGAAAATGTGGTACATCGACATAATGGACTACTGTTCAGCTATTAAAAATAAAGACATCATGAATTTTGCAGGTAAATGGATGGATCTTAAGAATATCATCTTGAATGAGATAATTCAGTCCCAAATGGATATTAGCCATAAAATAGGATACCCATGATAAACTCCACAGACCCAAATAAGCTAAACAAGAAGGAAGGCACACGCAAAGATGATTGAAATCACTTAGAATAGGGATTAAAATAGTCATAAGAGGCAAATGGAGGGAAGTGGGTGAGAAATGAGATGAGGGGAATGGGGGAATTCAGGATCAGGTGTGGGGAGGGACATGACAGATGGTCAGATGGCCATGAAAATGAATGGAAATCTGTAACTGACTGGATGGGGAGTTAGGGGTCATCTCCAGGACAAAACAGAGACCTGGGATAAAGGAGGTGCCCAAGAATCAATGGGGGTGACCTTAGCTGAGACTCACAGCATTCAAAACATGAAACATGAATAGGATACCTCCTTTAGCCAGACAGGAATCCCAATGGATCGATAGAGACATCAACCTACCCACAAAACTTTTGACCCAACTTACCTGTCTACAAGAAATGTAGAGCTGGGAGAGAGAGCAGAGACTGAGGGGATGGCCAACCGATAACTAACCTAATTTGAGACTCATTTAATGGGCGAGCACCAATTCCTAACTCTATTAATGATTCTCTGATATGCTTGCGGGCAGGAGTCTAGCATGGCAGGAGTCCTCTGAGAGGCTCTACCCAGCACCTGACTCAGACAGACGCACCCATACCCAAACAGTGGGTGGAGCTTGGAGACTCTTATGGAAGAATGGGAGGAAGGATTGTAGTCCCTGGAGGGAATCGGAACTCCATAGGAAGACTAACAGCGTCAGCTAATCTGGATCCTTGAGGCTCTCAGAGTCTGAACTGCCAACCAAATAACATACATAAGTTGGACGTAGACCTCCCCACACGTACTTGGCATGATGTCCCTTTGCGAGTGGTCTGCATGTGTTGCTGCTCTGCTTGGTCTAGAGAACTGTCCAGTAGGAGAACCAAAAGGACACGGGATTTTCACAGTCTCAGTGGGCAGACAGCAGTGTGGACAGCAGGCAGAGTGGGAATCTAAGTGTATTCTATGGGGAAGCCAGGTAGCATTGTTCTTGTCTACACTGAGAGCTCTCTGTGAATGAAAACTGTGTAAATCATAGACCCAGCCAAAGTGCTTATATACCATAGTCAGTCATCTCATACAAACTAGTGATTCTTTAGTTTTTGGGGGACATCATTCTTCTCTAGAGCTGTGATCAGACATCATTCTTCTCTAGAGCTGTGATCAGACATCATTCTTCTCTAGAGCTGTGATCACAAGAGCGAAAAGACCAACTTCAAACAGCTGTGACACTTGCTCTAAACCCTTGGGAAAATGATCTCATTGATGATCTAAAAATTCCTTTCCAAGATGTTTCTCTTTATTATTTTCTCCAGTTTCTCCTTTAAAATGAGAGATCTTGTTATAAAGAAACAGTCTTCACTCCTCTGGTGAAAGAGGTCTGAGTGAGGACCATTATTGCATGATTATGGGATATTGAACTCTATTCCAAAGTTTTCTGAGATCTCTTATACAGTCTTCATGCCTAGATGTCCAATTTTAAGAAATATTTTTCTTTACATCCAAGTGTGTCCCCCATAAAGATACAAGTACTGAATGAATGTAAAGACTTAAGGAAGCGTCTGGAACACGGTAACTGCTGTTTGAGTGTCCTCCATTGTTACACATAGAAAACTTAGCGGTTTATTGCAAAGCATTTACTTCTGTCATGAGCTTTCTCAAGAAATGATCATTATAGTGGTAGAATTATATCAAAGACACTCAAATCATCCTAAATAAAGGCTTAAGTTACGGGCCACAAACCAAGGAAAGTGTATTTCACCAGAGAATTAGATAGAGCTCTGCCCTTTCGAATCTTCCGTGGACTCAATAAACCCGGGTGTTTATTGTCGATGCTGGTTTTCCTGAGTTCCCACTACTGCAGGCTTGCAAGCTCAGTAGGAGAAAGGCTACATGGCATAGTCCTAGCTTCACTGAGGATCTGAAAAGGGAATCAGGGCTGCCTTTAGAGATGGGGATGCCTGTAGCAATACCACAACCCAGAGTCCTCAGTGCATAAACATGTCGAGTTGAGTCACTATTGCGGGGCTCTATATTGTGGTGGACTCTGAAGCTGAATGTTTCCATGTTTTGTCCTGAGCAATGACTTACTTCTTTCATTCATTTGTTCATTCAGATTATTACTCAACCAAGAAAGCAGATAAGCCAAGACAAATAAAGATTTCTTCTTTCCATAGAAGATCAGTTACAGGTACTATTTCTCTCACCAAGAATAACAAAAATCATAAAAGTAACATATATTTATCTTAACTCAAGTAAATAAAATATAATATGGTAATGTAGAATTATATAACCAAAACCTGATGAAGTCAGACCACAAAGGAGAGTTTGGCGCTCAAAATTGCTTTAGCTGAAAAAAATTGACTAATTTAGGTAAAAGCGTATTAAAGATTATTTAACCTCTTATACACTACTGGTGCTGCCAAAGACCAGGAATCCAACTTTGAAATAATAAATAATTACCACTAATAAACCAGTCTCCAATTTCAGCCTTCAAGCACTTGAGAAAAACATAAATGTATATACTTGACATAAGTAGACACTGTTAAAATGAGAACTCATATACTGTGAAATAGAGAATAAAGAATTACCCAGACTAGTAAACTGATTGAGTTAATAATAGTAGAAAGATTGGGAGATACAGTGACCAGAGGATGGGTTATAAACAACAAATACTTTAAAGGATTTAATTAGCTTTCAAAAACCAAAGAGCAGCATCTCTCTATAAATCAAAGCACATTTTCTTAACAACATACAGATTTAGTAGAAACATTGTATGTATGATGTATTATGCATGTGTACATAATATGAATGTTTAGTGTATAGTGTGTATGTGCAAGTTTGTGCGTGCATGTGTGTGTGTACATTTTATCCAAAAGGTTTATATCCTCTATCTCATACGTTTTTAATCTATCAGTATTCAAGGGAGGATGTTATTAACAGAGAGCTATACATACTCATCATATCGTCTACTCAGATGCAACGAAATATGATTTTTATCCTTTTTTACAAACACCACTGTTTTCATTTGTAATGTATCAAGCTGAACTCATAAAATATTGAGTTCCAGCTACGCTTCTGTCATTTATGAATTCTGGGACTTTATATGATTTCCCATTTTCTATCAGTAAAATCAACAATCCTAGAATTGAGTATATGACATATATATTTAGTTTCTTCATGCTGAACCCCCAATTCTACAGCTCCATTCTAGAGTCACTGGTGCTGGTCTCTACACTGATAGAAGACTCTGTGTAGCCCTGTGGTATCAGAGTCACAGTTCTAGACCTGACTGTGTGGTGATGGGCAGAGTAGCCAATCCTCTCTGTCTTAGTTTTCTCCTGGATAAAACGAAGACTATTATAGCATCAAAATTTAAAAGTTATTTAAATATAGATGAGAATATAAATAAAATATTTGTAAAATCGCATCAATAAATATGTAGAGAGTAAACTTAAGAAGCAATATATTCATAATAGCAACATGAAACATAAAACACAGTAATAAATCTAATTTAAAAGTAATGCATTTAAAAGAAACACAAACATTATAAAATATTTAAGAGAAATTAAATTATGCCAAAATGGAAGTATATACCATGTTCTTGTTTCATAAGACTCACTAACAATTACCTCCAAATTGATTTTAAATTTCAGTGTAAGCGTCTCCCCAAAATCAGAAAAAGTAAAAATTTTAAAAGGCTGTTCCTAAATTATGAATTATGAATTAACTAAAACATTCTAAAGGAAGAAAAGCAGCAAATGTGGAGAATGTATGAGTTTTCCAGTGAAGTTATAGTAATTAAAACTATGTAGTACTGATACAAAGATGAAAATGATCCAGAAGAGAAAGTTACAGATTAGGCCAATGTATACAGTAACAAATGCTAAGAGTTACAAAACGGATAGTGCTGCAAATATGGAAAGACTGGAATCATGCACACTGCCCATGGTAATACAAAGGGGAGATAGTATTGAAAATATTTTTGAAAGCTTTACGACAATTGAGCATACTAGATTGTTTTTAATTTTTGTTTTAAATGATGATAACTACATAGTCATCTCTGTGGTGGTTGTTCAAGCTATACCTGTAATTTATTCTCTTATCTCTGATACTATACAACTTTACCAGCAAATAGTTACTGGAAGATAAACTTACACAACATAAGATATTACAGAGAATTCAAAGAAATGTGGACTTCCTCTCTTCCTGTAAAAATCGTAAATTTAATGGGGAAACACTCCACTTGATAAAAAATGTATTGCCTCCACTTGATAAAAAATGTATTATCAATCCATTGAGTTAAACAGTTATTTTAACTTTACACATGGGATTGAGACTTGGAAGAAAGCAGTGTAGCTGGGATCTGGGTAATAAATCCTTTCTGGAGGATGTGGTTTCATGTGATTATGATAAATGTTGAGGCATGGTAGGGAATAGCAGCTAGGTCTATGGTTGGAATGCTTAAAATTATGCTCTTATAGAGTGAATGAATATTGAACATGCATTTTGTACAGCGAAGAAGAGTGAAAACCAGTAGTGATATTTAAGCTAATTCATTATGTGACTTGCTCACTTGAAGGTTTTACCATTCATTCCTCTCATAAAATGTGGTTTAATCTAATTCTGATTTGGATTAATTTATTCTTTCTATGATCATCTCGATCACTAAATAGTAACAGGCCTTATCAGACTCACACATCAAGGAGCAGTTAGCTTTCTTCTAGAACATCCACATTAGAGTCTCACATGTAATTAACAAGAAATACCTGTGTGTCAAGCCAACAAGTTATCAATTAATTAGTAGAGGCAGGTCCTAAGAAAAGACAGAGGCAAGATAGCCTGACAGCCTAATTTGATCCAGAAGGCCTACCCTATGTGGAGAAAGAACCAGTTTCCACATGCTGTCCTCTGACCTTCACACATACAAGTGGCATATGTACACACAAATAAATAAATGTAATAAAAGTTTTAAGTCAAGACCTATTGATAACATCTAGAGTTGAGGCAACAAAATAAGATCATACATTAATGTGTAGATACTTTTATTTTATATCATCATAACTTAAACCAAATGCTATAGAAGTTCTAAGAACTGTGGGATTATGGAATAAAAGAGGTGATTAGAAATGAGGAATTCGGGGTTGGGGATTTAGCTCAGCGGTAGAGCGCTTGCCTAGCAAACGCAAGGCCCTGGGTTCGGTCCCCAGCTCCGGAAAAAAAAAAAAAAAAAGAAATGAGGAATTCTTTTTTCACAGAAAGCAAGTCCCTGAGGCACACAGAAGAAAGAAGGTTCCGATTGCCTGAGGCATTTTCAGAAATTCAGATAAGTCACAAGAATAATTCTGCACTGGAAGTGGAGTGGATAGTGAATGGATTTAGAGTTTTCAGAGCCAAGCAACTTGGCATGATATATGCTCGCCATGGCTATATTTGCTTTCAAAGACATTAGTAGATAAATATCCTAGTGTTATCATTTGGGGAAGTCATGAGATGAAACACTTCCATAAAATACAAATTCTGTATGTTCAATCAGTTGGCTTTACTCTTTTTCTAATCATCATGGCTGGGATTACTCTGCAATGGAGAAGGCAGCATTCATTTTTTTTCTCCTAGAGTTTTTGTGCGACTTCATAATATTTACAGTGGTTTGGGGTATGTTTGAATATAGCTTTTATAGGACAGATCTGAGAAATTTCTGCCCCTCCACACTGAGCAAGCTGCATCTCTGCTCACCAGGGCTGAAGACGTTAACTAAGTTGATGTGGTCTGCAGACTCAGAGCACTAACCGACGTTGGTCCTACCATAGATTTCACATCATGCTGCTACCTACTTTTTATCAAGTGAGACATCAATGACCATAACAAGGCAGGTGAAGACTTGCATCTTACGTACATTACATGCTTTTACATCCTACTAAGCAAATACTATTTTATATAATTCTATTAAATTGCCTATGACCATCAAGTTCTAATAAAAACCATCCTTTGTAATACATTATCTTTTTCCAATATTTATTAGCTTAGATTCTTTTATACTAGGAAGTCAAAAAGTCTTACTCCATGCACCAAAGCAACTACTCCAGAACCTTAGAATTAAAATAGAAACATCTTTGCTTGACATGTTTGGCATTTCATGGGCTAGAATGGGAACATCTGACAGTGGCTCGGGATACAACCACACATTGTCACTATGCCTAAAAATGAGTCTCTCCCTAGTGATGGTACCATAAAAGTGAATGTTGTCAAAGCTCTTCTAGTCTACACATAACTGAAATTAACCCAAATGAGCAGCAGCAGACAGAGTTCTAGAAGGAAAGCACACAATTTGTACACTGTTGCATTGGCTTTCAAAGGATCCGGCATACTACCCAAGTTGCTAATTACAGTATCATAGCTATGCAAGTTCCTAAATGTCATAAGTCTAATTTGTATGCACTTAATTAGTCGTCATATTATAGGATACTTTTTTCATTGATGTTTTGGTATAAATAAATAAGGAGTTATTAGAAACTGAAGCATACTGCCTGCAGGTAATTTCTGTGATCGTTTATATACCGTGTTTTCTTCCAGGTCAAGCATGTTTTAATGTAATTATTCATAATGTGTATAGCAAGGGCTCCATTTATTATGCTCAATAAATATATACCAGGACATATTCTATTAAACCACAAAGTTTTAAGAAAATAAATTATCCTCAGTGGTTAGAGGAAACAGGGTAAGCAACACCCTCCCTGGTTGTTTAGAATAGCCTACTCTGTCCAAGGCATCATGAGCCTAGTCTAAGTAGACTGCTGGATATGTAGGAGCTATGCCTCTTGCCCTGCTATTTTCTTTTTTTTGACTACTGATGTCTGATGGATGCTGGGTGAGGGAGGATGTCATGTTTGTTTGATGTGTCATGAGTAAAGGAAGTACTATATTTTCAAATAAATGGGAGAAATCCCTTCTTGACAAAAGAAGTGAGCTTTGGAAATGTACTGACAATACGTGCAACAGAGAAGCAGACGGTTTCTGTGTACATAGTGCCTTGATTTCTGCACGGCCAGGAAGTGTCCAATAGTCATCAATGAGAGATAATCCCCAGGAAAGGGTTGATCTCGGTTATATGCGCTCCCCTGCTGTACTGACATCCAGACCTCTGAAGACACTTGCTTTTCTCATAAACTTGTGATCTGCAACTGAAAAATAAAATACATATACATTCAGCTATTTCTGAAAGGCAAAATGGGAACACTGTGCTTCTGTTGGAGAGGCGGGCAATCCCTTTTGGTGAAAATTAGGGATTTGGTCCATAAAGAATACCTGCTTTGAAATACTCGCCATAACTCAGCAATGATAAGACTTCCTCTCTGGAACATGAATGCTGAGCCATATTCAAAGACCGAATTCCAAATGCATATATGAAAACTCCTTTTTAATAATGCCTGGTGTGGAAGTCATGTCCATCTGTATTCCATGATTCCAAAAGGAGTTGGCATCTGAGTCTAAAGTAAGCGGAGATGGTTGGAGAAATTGAAGAAGATGAAAGGCTGTTTGAAAATCAACCGCTAAGACTCTCAAAACCCAGCCATCAGCGAAAAAAGTTCTTATTTCTCTTCAGTACTTACTCAATTTATTCTAAGTCATCTGGAACCTTGTGACAATTAAAGTCAGGGATAATTTAGTGGAAAGGGGTACTAGTACTGTTAAAACTGTCAACGCAACAATATATTCTGCATAAGTCAGGAAACTGTAAGTGCAGTACGAAAGGCAAGCAAGCCCTCGGCCCTTCACTTCCCACACACAGGGAGGGAAGAGGCCGCATCCCCACTGCTCTTCATCACTGCCTCATGAGAATCCAGATTGTAAAATAGGAGGAAAACTTGGCAGAGATAACGTGCAGAGGGAACAAGAAAGTAATGATGGTTAGAAATTTATTTTGCTATAGCAATCGTGGTGAATCATGACAAGAATTCTAAAACTTTGCATACTGAGGCAGGAGGATTGCCATGAGTTCTAGACAAGGAGTCTAGGCTATATAGTGATTTCCAAAACAATCTAGAGTGTGGAATGAAACTCTGCTTTAAATTACTTTTTAAAAAATCACCAGGCGATTGTGGTTCACAACTTTAATCTCAGCTCTGGGGAAGCAGAGGCAGAAAAATCTCTGAATTCAAGGCCAATCTGGTCTACAGAGCAATAGCCAGGGCTACATGGGGAAGCCTGTCTCAAAAGAAAACAAAACAACCAAAAAATTACTTTTCTGTTGAACAACAAAATATACAAAAATTGGTAAAATACTTGTGCTTATTTTAATCAATTTCTTCACCCTTGAGGTTACTTCTACATGCATATTCCAGATTCAAATTTTAACTAAAAATGTACAAAATTACTAATTCACTGCCATTTCATAAAGTCTTCCTTGCTTTCCTTTTATATTAAGTGGAACTTGAGTGTCCTGTCAGATTTCTCTAGAGAAACACAACTAATAGGTGAGGGAGGAAAGGGGGAATGGAGGGGGGAAGAGAAAGAGAGACAGTTTTGGGTTTTTTAATGGGTCACATGAGGCTGTTATATCCAAGTTGGAGACTTGGAGTGCAGCTACAGTTTTTCTCTATGAAAGCCTTCCATTAGTCGTATAAGACCTATGTCCATCATACAGGGTAATCTGTATTCAAACAGTGCTGCTTGGAATCTCATCAAAAATCCTTCTAAGACGACAGCTAAGGTTGGATGACCAACTAAGTGACAATTCTTCCTCAGCCAAATGAGCACTTTAAAAAAATCAGCATCTTGGTTCTTCATACACCCTTGGGATACCTTTGGCCTCTTTATTTTTTTATTCATTTGTTGTTGTTGTTGTTGTTGTCGTTGAACTCTTTCTTTCAAGGTACTAAAAGCATATATAGTCTTGGTCTCAGAGGAGAAGTCTGCACATGGAAACTGGAACCACATAATAATAGCTATCATTGGAGCTAAAACCACACTAGCTACTAACATGAGTGTTCCAGGTCTGAACCATGTTCCTGGAACCTGGCTCTGGATCTTCACCTCGTGTGCATCTCTGCTATAGACTCTGGTAATTCAACTTTAGACCTCATTTCTTCAAAGGTTCTTTTGGCATTTATTGAGTTTCAGGAGTAACTGTTTTGTAACTAATTTTTCCTTTCATTATTACACATAGTCATCATGTCTTGAACCTCAATGTTTCCTCCTTTAAGAAATCATTTTCCTGTACTTGTGATAATTTGTGGTGGTTCAATTATCTTTACATTTTTATAATAATAGTATTTGATTACAATGTACACAATTGCTTTCTCATTTATGATACGGTTAATTTAATCAAATATAGTTAACCTCATTTTGAAACATCCACTGTACTTTTTGGCATACCCAGACACACTCATGTACTAAGTCTCATATCAGAATTGCTACCATACATGAGAATTTATTGTGTCTTTTTTTATGAATCATTTTATTTGTTTATGTTTCAAATGTTATCCCTCTTCTGATTTCTCCTCCACAAGTCCACCCTCCCCTTTGCCTTTATGAGGGAGCTGCTCCACCCACTCACCCTCTCCTACCTCACCCCTCTAGCATCCCCCTATGCTGGGGCATCAAGCCTCCACAGAACCAAAGGACTCCCTCCCACTAATACCAGATAAGGTCATCCTCTGCTACATTTATAGCTGGAGCCATGGATCCCACCATGTATACTCTTTGATTGGTTGTTTAGTCCCTGGGAGCTCTGAGTGGTCCGATTCGTTGATATCATTCTTCCTATAAAGTTACAATCCCTTATGGCACCATACTTAGAGACTCTACCTCCTCCAGGAACAACTTCCTAGATATTTTTAGGAGTCTTAGAAAGTAAAGGTCATGAACACATAGGGATTTGAAGTAAGAACAGATAATGAGTTTCTCATCATCCAATGATCCATCTGACTCCCGAGTATAAAAGACAAGTAAGCACATCATATAGGCTCTCCCATTAGTTGCTTTCTCAGGTTGTGACAAAAATACCCTGAAAAAGAAACTTAAAAGGCCGAGGAGGTTCCATTAGTAAAATATGCTCCTTGTAAGCGTGAGGAGCAGAGTTCAATACCCAGAACCCGTGTAAAACAACAAGAATAACAGTAACCATTTTGAGTATTGTAACACATGCTTGTAATTCCAATGTTGGAGAGATGGAGCCAAGGGAAGCCCTGGTACTCGCCATCCAGCCAGCCTAGCCTACTTGGTAGTTCCCAGGCCAAGGGAGAACGTCTCAAAAGAGGTAGATGGCATCTGAAGAATGAAACTATGGTTCTCTGGCCTCAACACACATGTGCACTCATGGAGACAAGTGGCTCTGTACTGGTCCAGTGTCCAACTGGACATATGGTTTAAGTATATTGCTAACCATTGTTAGTCTCAAGCCCTATCATATCCTCTACATGTTACTTCAGCCACTCATTGGAGTCTATACTATGCCTATGTGTTACGAACTAAATCGTGCACTCCCCTCATCCCACTTTATATGCTGAAGTCCATGCGATTATCTTTGGACATAGGGTTTTTTTAAGGTGCCTGTGGTTAAATAGAGTCACAAATATGTTGCCCAAATCCAGTATGATTAATATGAAGAAGGAAACCCAAGTGAGAACAGACAGATTCAGATATTTGCAAGCCTACCATGAAGGCTGGGAGAAACCAGCACCAACAGTGCATGAGTCTTGGACACATAGCCTATAGAACTGCAAGAAAATAGTTTTCCTCTACAAACCACTCATTCTTTGGTATTTTGTTATGGATGCTCTGGCTGTCTAATACTCTCGACATAATCTTTAAAACAATAAGGTCCAAATTCCCACTACCTTACTTACTCAGTACACTATCGACTCCCATCCCTGAACGTCATTTCTAGCTGTCCACAAGAGATAAGCACCCAATAAGAAATTTGTGACCATCCAAGTGACATTCTGCAAACTGGGTGTGTTTGTTCTTCTGGGTCACTGTGGTAGATTTCAGGGTAGAAATAGCACAGGGAAGAAGACACCTACACGGAGTCATGGTTTTGGAGCCTGTCAGTGTGCCATTGTGGAGACGCATGGTGGAAGAAGGAACCTGTGTTAGAGTCTATTCACATCATGATGGAATAGAGAGCAGGATAGGACCCAGTGACAGGTATAATGCTCATAGGTCTGTTCCAAATGGCCTACTTTTGCCAGCAACGTTCTAACTTCCAAAACCCACTTCAGCCTCCCAAGACAGTGATACCATCTGGTGAAAAAACATCCGATATAAGATTACAGGATATGGGTATTTCAGATGCAGGACATAAGACAATCCTAGAAGAAAAGTCAAGGTGAAACCTACATCTGTCTCTGTTAACAAGCCCACGACTCATCCTTCACTTAACCTATTTCATGTTTGACCCCTACTGGCATTGCTTTACAAAATCCCCAAAGCTGAACTGATATTGTTGCTTCCTTTCCTCACCTTAGCAATTACCCTGCCCAATGCTACTGAAAAAAATCAGACAAGTTTAACTTGTTATCACCTCCAATTCCTGCTGCCCATCTTTCTTTTCAATTTCCTCTCCCATTTTCCTCAATTTCAAACATTTCATTTCTAGTTTCAAACTCCGTGTTATTCTCTCTCTCTCCCTCCCTCCCTCCCTCCCTCCCTCCTCCTCTCTCTCTCTGTTACCTCTCTTTTGTCTCCCCTTCTCTTCCCCCCTCTCTCTCTCTCTCTCTGTCTCTCTCTCTCTTCTCAAGAGAGAGAGAGAAATATAATAAGATTTGACCTTATCCAATTTCAAATAAGAGTGTTTTGATGAAAAAACAAATTAACAGGGGAAGAAACTGTTTCCAGCAACCTTCTAGAAGATGACGATGGCTTCACTCCACTTGCTCCTTTAATCCATCATTCATCCCTGACCCTTCCATTGTAACTGGGCATCTGTAGTACTAATTCCCCAACAAGGGGGCAGCAAACTGCTTCTGGAAAGTTCTGAGGTCTTTCAAGCAGACACTGAGCTTCTGTTGGAACTCCTAAGCTAAGCATGGTAGCTCAAAATCCAACATTGCTAGGTGACATTGGCTGTATTCAAATTTCTATTATCACTGCATTGACATTGAACAGAATTTTTCATAGCTGGAAAGCAATAATTTACCTTTGTTTCACTTTCAACCATCTAAAAATAAAACAACTAAATACTAGTCACAAGCAAAAAAGGAACAGGTGAGGTTTGACTTGGGCCATAGTTTAAACCTTGTATTCTAACTGTTCTCTTACTACCAATTCCTATTCTATTCTACAGAATCTAATAGGAACATCTTCTATATTACCCATCCTTGCTCAATCCTGGGCCACTGGGCCACACCCTTTGGAAACGTTTTCAGCTGACTTTAGACTAACCTTCCTTATACTCCCTTTCCCTCCTCTGCATTTCTATTTCTCTTTCTTCACAAGGCCTCAGGTCCAGCTGCCTTTGATACCAGTGTCCCCAAGTTCCTCTCTCTTCCCACTGTTCTGCCCCCTCAGATAACTTCATGTGCACGCATGGCCTCAACAATGAAGGTGATTCTTCTCTTTTGAACCTAATTTTCACTTGAGTTCTAGACACCATCACTACTTGATTTTTCTCTCTAGCTATGCCAAGAGTTTCAAATAGAACCTTTCCCACACTGAAGATGGCACGTGGGAGAAAAGATGCTTTAATGATGAAATCACAATGCATTGAGTTGTCTAAATTAATATATATATATACATGGGCTGACAGGACAGCTCAGTAGATAAGGTTCTTACTATACACACTGGAGGGCATGAGTTCCAGAAACAGTGTGAAGGCTGAAACAGAGAAGTGACACCACTAAGCTGACACACAACATAGACACATAAATACACACACAATAATGATAATAACAATTTTTAAAACATAAAGAAAAATTAGCAAATTATCCTACTTTGATTAAGTACTTTTTTTTCTTTCCTCCCTTCACACACACACATACAGAGAGAGAGAGAGAGAGAGAGAGAGAGAGAGAGAGAGTATTGCTGAGTCTATCTCAAGTACGCTCACCCATTTTCTCTATATTTCTTCTGTTTCTCTTTGTCTCACAAAACTAAATGTTACTTCCCAGTTATCTGTACATTTTCCTTTTCTGTGACCTCATGCTGAGGTTAGCTTCAGGTCATGAGCCTAGGAATTCAAGAGCCTAACAACTTCTTATTTTTGTGGGTGGGTGGGTGGGTGGCTACTTTGCCATTTTTTTAGTTCATTTTCTTTCCCTGCTTGTAGGTGTGGGCATGGTCCTTTCAGATAACTGTTTAGTTCAGCCCTTGAGCAACACCATCTGCTTCCTGCCACGCCTCTAAGTGCAACATTAGCTAACTCATGTTCCTGGGCCCACCCACTCCCATCCATTCCAGGATAGGCCAGACTAACACAGTTTAGTCACCAATCTGACTATAGGCCCCGGGGCAACCTGGAGTAGCTTCCCAGTCAAAGTTGACTTTTCTTCATTTGGCTGACAAGCCCTTCACCTCTGTGGGTGTAGCCTTGGCTTCCACATTATCCTTTCTTTCCATAGATGTAAACATTCTTCTGTTTCTCAAGCCAGTATCACCATTTGTCATACTCATACCCACACCGGCCCCTTGCTTTGCATCCTGCCCCACCCCTACCCCATTCCTTTTTGCCTAAGAAAGCCTTACTTCTTCAAATATAAGCTCACCCATCCCTTATTGTGGAACTTCCCACCCATGCCGATACCCCTCACCCTGTGCGTGTGTGCAACTGTTATATTTTTATCCAGCTTCGGCAAGAACTAGAGACTAGTGCTAGCCTGGGTCCACTTCTAAATGAAATTCTCTCCTCTTCTCCTTTTCTTCCTTCTCCTGGTCTTCCTCTCCCTACTCTCCCACTCTCACATATATAAAAACTCAACTGGGGGCCTCTGAGTCTTCCACATTTCTTCTAGTTACTATGTGCAAGCCAGAGTCCTAAGGCCCTGTGATAGAAAGGTGCCCTAGAGATCACATTCGCAGTAACTACAGCTCTTGCGAGAGTGGATTGGCCTCCTGCAAGGGCTTCAGATGAGGAGAGTCTGCAGAGACTGAATAGACACTTTACAAAGCTGTTGATGCCCAGACATACATTAGAAATGTATGTTTTAGTTCTTAGCTCTGAAAATATCATGGGGTATTAGTATGTGTACAGTACCGGCTTTCTTAAAGAATCGAGTATTAAGAAGGAGGTGTGAACATTTACTTTAATAGTAAGTTAAGCTGAGCGTGTGGTAGCATGTGCCTTTAATTCCAGCACTCAGGAATCAGAGACAGGCCAATCTCGGTGAGTTCAAGGACAGTGTGGTCTACATAGAGAATTTCAGGAGAGCCAGGGTTGCATAAAGAGACTCTCTTAAAAAAAAACAAAAAACAAACAAACAAAAAAAAAAAACAGAAAAATCCAAAAGTAAATAATATGATTTCCTCCTCCTCAAAGCTTGTTCCACCTCTGCTCTTCTGATTGTGGGATAGAGGCAGACAACAAACAGAGAGTCAGAGCAAGAAGATTGACAGTAACCAATGAGGCCACATTACTGTTGCTTCCTCAGGGAGGGATGTGATTGCCCAAAGGTTCCACATTCTATAGTAGTAGTTTCTTCTTTAGCAAATACTTTCCCCAAAGGCAGTGAGGATAGGTGTAGAGTGGAGATGGGTACCAGAGGTACCCCCTACCCTATCCCTCCCTCCTGCTCTCAAATTATATACATAGTTTCCTTTTATAAATCACCATGGTAATAGCAGGAAATAAATAACTTCTACAGTTCAATAGAGGGGAAAAATTCTGACAATCAAAATGAATAATTGGGAACTGAGGGGGCTGCCTGTGCTACTCCATTCAGATTGCTATGAATAAGTAAATATGTGTATGGGTACTTGTCCTTCCTCTTAGAGAAAATAAGGACAAACTAACTCATATAGAGGAAATGTATTCATTGATTCAAATATGGTATTTAAAGTAAGAAAGCTGGCCTCAACACTAACAGGGGGGCCTCTGCCATTCATACAGAACTGTACCGTAAATGTTATATTAAAAACAAGCTAATTTTTTAAAAAGCATTTTTAAAGAAAAAATTAACAAGAAAGAAATTCCTCGCAGTTTAGAGTTAAATATAAAACTAGTGTCTAAAGTGAAGATAAGCATGTTAAGAAATGGTTAACAATGTCTTGTCGGGTCAGCCAGGGTAGGCTTAATAAAGGGAAAGTCTTGAGTTCAGTATTTTAGCTGTAACCTTGATAAAGAAAGGCAACAGGGGCTTTCTCACAGCACCTTACAAGCCTGTGTTATCCTTGGGGTTTCTGCAGCCAATGAAAGTTTATCACGATGATGTAATGCTCCTGAGTTGTGCTTCAGCCGAGTATGTGGTCACCGGGTCTCATGCCTGAGAGCTAGGTAAGTTTCTGAATCATATTTTTCTATCCAGCCTGTTCCTGTGCGTAAACTAATTCCAGCAGAGAGATCGTTTGTTTCTGGTCTATTTTCCTATCTCTGAACATTTTTTTTTAAAAAACGTGGGCTGGGTTATTATAGAATTGTAAAGACAGCTGGTAAACAAAATGATGGGATCTTAGAGTCAATTTTGCTCTGTTATTAGTCTGAAGGCTTTTACTCCTCGACAATTTGTCATCGCTTCAGAGAAAAAGAGCAACAAACACTGGTATTTTATGTGTTAAGGGAGCTTCAGTCATTTAGCAAACAAGTTTTACTAGAGAGATATTTTCAGGGAGATGGGAGAGATTTCTTTGGAAAGGTTGACACTGAATGTGGCTGATATCGTTGAGTGAGTCCCACTGCACTGTAAACAATGGGGTAAAGTTTCAAATATTTATTATAAAGAGAGAGCACATAGATCTCATCCTCCTAGGGTTTATCCCGAGACAGACTATTTCTTTTCCATTTTTAATGGAGTTAAAAACAATTTGAAAATAAGCTAAGCCTTTTGTGAACCTGGAAGATATGTAAAATTAAGTGAAAAAAAGCTAAATGTAAGTAAATAATCATTCTCTAATTCATGATGTGTCTATGATGGAATAGCTAAGCAACTTTTGAATATGGTTTAGTATTTTTAAAGTGTGAATGATATAACAAACACAACCAAAACACAATGCAGTTTTTTTCATTCCATGATATTCTGCAGATGTGTCAATTTTAAGTTGTTATTAATATTAGTCAGGCCAGTATCTATTCTGGGTACATGAAAGCCAGAAAACAGTCACTCGCATCATACAAGCCTGGGTAAGCAATGCTAGCTTCTTGGCTCTAGGTAAGGAGTATCAATCGACAAGAGGAGGCTTAGCTATGAATCTCCAACTCTACTCGAGGACATACCTGGATTATACTCAGGTCTTAGCTCAGCTCAGACCCTATATACACAGACTCAGAGAAGGGTGTCCACAATCAGAGTCTGGGAAACACCTGCTGTCATAGCAAACAACACAGTATGTCCACATGTGTGGTGATTTCCAACAAGGAAAAAGCTTGTGTCTTATAGAGCTCGTTTTGCATGTGGTTTCACTAACAGCTTAACTTTCCAGCTTGAACGTTACTCTACTCTGCTGAGTTAATCAAGAACACATCACTGTCCACTCCATGCATGTCTGTCCCTTCGCTTTGTATGACCATAATGGTGGCCATTTCCTACCAGGCCTTCTAGATGGATCCTAAGTCGCTCTCCCCCTTACCCGGAGTTAGTCTCCCGTCATTATGCCACAGTAAACACATTTTTTTTCTCAAATTAATAATCGCAATGCTGAATGGTTTTATTATAAAGTAAATCCTGGGTAAATTAAAAATACTAATCAGCATACTGTAAATATGATTCATTTTCCTTTTATGACCACAATTTTCCCTGTCATTGCTTTAATGAAATGATTGGTCCTTGAAGAACCATAAAAGATACAAGTCTACATTTCAGTAATGTCCCATGCTTCGCTTTCTGCTTCCTAAGTTCTGAATGGGACCACCTCACATTTACAAGGAGGGCCGCAATGTCCTTGGATGAAGAGGATGATGACACAGTGCTGTAGAGTGACTGATAGGAAAACTGTGAGGGGAAGGTGGGGACCCCTGACAACATCCCACATGGTGAGATGACCTGCTTTTCTGAGGCAGTGGTTATTGGTCCTAGGGACCTTAGTCTGCACTTACACCTTTGTCACAGAGCTACAGCGCATCCATCTATGGCTCATTAGACTTGGGCTCCTGATGCCCACCATGCCCAGCAGGAAACAAAGGGGACTGAGCCTGGAGGCAGCACAACTCATTAGCCTCTTAAGTTGGTCTTCAAAGATGGCTGAGAGAAGTATGTGTGTGGCTCTGCTTGATCTAAGAACCGCTTTGATCCCACTCTCGGATGCAAGTGTGCAGGAAAATTCAGGAATTCCAGTAAACAGCACTCTTGAAGGAAGAGACTGCTTTAGTGGCAATCTGAAAGTCTACCCTGACACTGACCAGGACCAGGTAGAAATCTCTGGGACTAATCCTGAGGATAGAGTGAGCCGAAGCATATGTTGTCCAGAGCAGATCTCGTGTACTAAGTATATTTAGTTCTCAACCTGTGGGTCACAACCCCCTCACAGGGGTTGTATATTAAATATCTTCATGTCTGATATTTACATTATGATTCATAGCAGTAGCAAAATCACAGTTATAAAGTAGCAACTAAAATAATTTTATGGTTGGGGGTCACCACATCATGAGGAACTGTTTTAAAGTGTCACCGTATCAGTAAGGATGAAAGCCACTGGCTGAGAAGGTGGTGGCCCAAGTCAGTGGTTCTTGGAATCTGAAGGCTGTATATCTCTGAAAGACCAGCTAGAAACAAGTAGGTTGTCAAAATTGAAGAATTATGAAATGATCTAGTAACAATTTATGGTAGTGCCCATTTAAATTTCATAACAGATCCTAATCTACTAAAATACATTAATATTTCACCTTTCTGGTCACCAAAAGGCATTTTCTTCATTAAGTCACAGTATCGCGTAATAGACATGGCCTGGGATAAGGTCTTGTCAGCAAGAGGAAAAGGAGTTGGCCATGGCTCCTACTGTGAGTACTGGGGGATTTGCATACTCCTCAGTTACATAGAAATGTAGGGAATGGTAATACCGTAGTAACCGTCCATAAGTCACACACCACGCTAAGCACAAAAAGAGATGCTTAGTTTGGCCAAGGTTGCTAAAGACCATGCCTTTTATCTTCATATAGTTATCAATACCACGTCTGTTCATTGTCCTAAGTCCATTTGACCTTCACAAACGGGTAGCCGTGGCAAACAAGGTTATAACTCCAAGTTAACCTGGTATGGTGGCATCTGCCTCTAATCACAGCTACTCGGGAGGCAGAGGTAGTAGGTTTGCAAGTTCGAGGCTGGAGTGCTCTGCTCTCCAAAATGAATTTTAAAAGGAGATGGGGGTTGGGCACGCAGCTCAGAGGTAGAGAGCTGCCTAGCATGCATGAGGCCCTGGGTTCCACCCACAGTACTGAAAAGTAATAAGGTGGAAAGGAAAAATCACTAACCCAGCTGTGAAGAGTATAGTGGCCGCATCCACAGCAGTAAATGTGTCAACGGAAGAGGAAGAACAATCACGCTTCCCATCCTTTTAGGAGCAGCACCGGGCGAGCATTCTGACTTTTTTCCTTCTCCCAGGTGACTCTGGGAGTCAGCAAAGGGAGAACTCTGCTTTCGCTAAACCTACAGCCATGTGCTCATTGACAAAGGGACACTGGGCTGAGACTCAGGCCACTTGAGTGTGATGAGAAGAGAGACAATAGGGCACTGGTGATTGTCCATCCAGCAGCAGCAAGTTACAGTCCCACAGAGTGTTGGGGAGACTTTGTCAAAGTGTGTCCCTGTCATCCGAGTCAGTTTCTTTGACCTTCCTTTTATTCTGTAAATTTCCTCATAGGCTTTCAATAAGAAACTAACCAGAGTTCAGTTTCTGCTACTCTGGCCAAAGAACCCACACTGATTCCATTGTCAATAGCCCGTATTTCTTTCTGGAGGAAAAGTACTAAGGGACAGAAAGGTGGCCTGTCGCTCAGCACTTTGGTTTCCACTCTGTATCTAACCCATTGATTTCTGTGATTGAACTGGTGATCTTTCTCGGCTGCATACTTCCCAATCATCCTCTACAAATATACACACGGAAATGGGTTTGCTTATGAAAGATAATTAGAGCTATAGAATTCGGAGGTCCTGCGTCTGCCGGCGAGCATCCAGTAACCCATGATTTCTGCCTCCTTCCTTCTTAACATTGTTCCCCGATTGCACCAGGGGCTGCAAAGTAAACTGCAAAGTTTGAATTTAACACCCCCCAGCCTCCCGCAACCAAATCATCTTTTACAGATACACCTTCCCTTGGAGGTTTACCGGCCAGTGAAACAAGCGTGTGAGGGTGACCAGAAGTCAGCTTTGCTATTAGCAGGGTTCTCCTTTAAACCAGGTGAAGCTAGCCTTAATGCCTCTGCAGTTAGGCAGGGCAGGAGGGGCCTGGAGGGGGCTGCGCCGTCACCTCCTTGCTGCAGCACACCCTTGCTTCAGTTTGGGGAACAAATGGAGGCTAGGGAGGGCAAGGCTCCCCCTGCTATTGGCTGGATTTTGATGCAGCGCGCACTCTCGAACAGCCTGAAATATAGTCTGCAGAAGTCTCCACAGATGCTCCGCGCTGCAGTTCTTGAAAGGCATGAACAAATTTAAACCGGGTTTTGTGAAAACAAATGACATCATTCCTACATACACTCAAACGCTGCAGCCCAGTGGGACACACCCCTCCTATTCCTCCTTTGCTCTTTCCGTGTCTAACTGCAGGGTTCGGATTTTTATGCTCTGTGTTTCACTGGCTAAATCTTACAGAGGATAACCTTTCAACATTGGCCTGGAAAAAAATAAAAATAAAAACCAAGATGAAAACAGAGAGCCGTGTAAGCATTCATTTAAAATCGCATTTCATCCCTATGTGGCTGCTATCTTGGAAGATCCCTGGAACTGGAAGGAAAGAATAGTAACCTATGTGTTGGGGACTGTCCTCACTGAAATGACACTGACTTATTTTGAGTAATCTTTACGGTACAGAGCTCAGAACTGGGAAGCCTTAGGGTTAAGATTTCTCTTCAGGAGTTTTTCTGGGATCACACTGTTAACCACAAAACTAACCAGGTATGTGGTGGCATTCTTCTTTGAAGATTCCTACCAAATAAATAAGTAAATAAATAAATAAATAAACAGATAAAAGTTAGGTGAGCCAAATGTTTATTTTTAACACAGCAGAGTTAGCTAAACTGCATTAAAATCTAGCTGTCACTTGGAAATACATGTGACAGTCAATCCGTAACTTCCAGAACCTTGAGATTTTCCTCTCAAGACATTATTTGCTTTATCCTTGTCTTAAGACAAAGGTGGCCCAGGCAGCGACCTGTTTTGTTGACCATAACCTGTCTGGATAAGCACAGTGAGCCCTGAGGCTCAAAGCTTGTCTGACTTTTCAATCCTGCCCCAGGAACCCATTAACATAATTCTGTATAAACCTGTTTCCAGAGCTGAGTCTGAGATTTGCATTTCTTTATTGGGTATGATTATTAAAAAAAAAATCTTTTCAATCTAATTCTTCAGGATTCATAGCAGATAGCAAACAGAAAGTGAGTCTCAAGCTACCAAAGGTGGATTTTATATAACAAGCAGTGAGAAATGACATCGATTCTAAGTTAAGGGCGTGAGGTACTTCATTTAAAGGGATGGTTTTGTTTATCTCTACAGCCCCACCACCGCCTTGAGCATGAATTTCACATATTTGGTTTTGGTCACCACTCCACCCTAGGAACTTGAACTTCACCTTAGAGGTCATATTTGATCGCCCTGTTTCCTCTTTCTTGTTACCTCTTTCCTTCACTTCTCCTGAACAAAGACACAGAGCTAGGGATGTGGTACAGATCCCCAGTTCTGATCCCTCTGGAACAATGAAAGATTCCCATCAAAACTCTCCATGCTAATTCTTTTCAAAACATAGCTTACCGGCATTAGCAGAGATAGTCTATTTTAAAGTGAGCAAGTACTGGGGGAAGAGGGAGTGTGCGAAAACTTACAATCCTTAATTTTGATGACAATTATATAACTAAAGACAAATTGAGGGGCTTGGGGAGATGGCTTAGTCGGTAAAGTGTTTGTCATGCAGACAAGAGACCTGAGTTCCCTCTCTAGAATTCATGTAAAAATCCAGACAAGTCAGCAAGCACCTGTAATCGCAACACTGGGGAAATTGTCACAGGAGGATACGTGAGGCTCCTTTGGTAGCAAACACAGCAAGGTTCAGTAACAGACCTTGTCGCAGAGCCAGGTGCAGAGCTACTGAGGACGATATATCGATATTGACCCAATATCAACTTCTAGCCTCCACACATGCGCACATCCTCATGTATGCACATCTGTGTGTACACACATGCCACACATAGAGATAGACGACTCAGAGAACAGATAGAAATTCTACAGGTGCTTCAATGCATCTAAATAGTTTATAAGGTTGGCCCATTGCAATTTATGAGGCAAGCAGATTAAAAGGCACCTGGGAAGGAGGCAGAAGAGATTCCTAAAGAGCCTGGGTCAGATCACCTTCTTCCACTCAGAAATGGCCAATGCCTTCCCATCTCCTTCACAGAGAGCCCAAATCATTAAGAAAGCCATGACTGTCATTTGCTCTCTGCTTCTTCCTTTAAGATCTCAGCAGCTCCCTCTCTGTTTCATTCACTCAGTGCCAGCCACACAGAACTTGCTGTTCATGGGACAGCATGGGTCAGCCTGAGAACCTGAGCACAAACAACCTAGGATGCCAAAAACAGAGTTCCTCCAGTGGAAGACCTTCAGATCTGTGGTGAAACTCGTGTGTATTCAGTCAGTTCTTCTCAACATTATAGAAAGTAGCAGCCTCCACAATCAGTTAAGGAGAATTGCTATTTCAATATTCTTGGTCTCCATAGTCTTTATTATTTTTTTCCTGAACACACACAATATCTAAAATTCTGTGTATTTGTTGATTTGCCAATTAGTTTATTGTCTGTCTTCCCATTGAAAAGCAAGCTTCATCCAGGAGCTTGGCACAGATCATGGTTCCTTTGCCAGTGTCCAGAGCAGTGCCCAGCACAAAGGGACTCTGCAAATATATGTTGAATAATTACCCTCCAAATTAGAAATACTAAGGTAATTTTAGATTTCTAAAACCTCTTCGTTTTTGTGTCTTCATAAAAAGATTGCTCTTGCCTCTGTTCCCAAATCTTAAATCAGCAACGTTGTAATTAGATATTTTTAACACTAAAATGTTAACTTTGAACTTCTTCATATTCAAAATTATATACCAGTGTCGAGTGTGGTGCTTTCTGAACATAACTCCTTCGATATTACCTCTCTTAAAAAAAATTTACACACTGCCCTTCTTTCTCTATTTTTCTGCTTAAGAACAAGAATAAATTCAGTCATACCAATTATCTTAAGTCCGTTTCAGCCTGAATTTTCTTTGGGCAAAGCACCAAATGTTGTAGCCTCTCTTCTCTTCACTCCCGCTATAAATCTGAGCATGTTTGTGGCTTACACCATGGTGTTCTGGTCCCTTGTGTAACCATTCTGTAAGAATGTCCAGCAGTCAAACCTGTTTGGGACATTCAAATGGTTTTCTTGTAGCTCTTTTGAAGTATTTACCACAAAGCTATTGGCCATAGTCACTCTACTGTGCAATAGAACACAAGCATTGCAACCCCTTTCTGATGGAACCATTAATCATCTTTCCTCCAATCCTGTAAGACATTCAACAGCACCCCCATCCTTGCCCACCTGCCCAGCCTCTATTCTACTTCTTACTCTTATAAGGTCACTTGTTTAGATTGCACTGCCGAGTGTCTGCGTGCAGGCTGGGCCTCGATGTGCCTAGTTTATATCACTGGTTGGCATTTAGATAGTTTCTATATTTTGATTACTCAACAAACATAGAGCACCAACCTTCCTTTTTTATTTATTCACTTTTATGTGTGTTGGTGTTTTGCCTACATGTGTCTCTGTGCAGTGCCTGCATGCCTGATGCCCTCAGAGCTGAGAAGAAGACATCGAAAGACATCCTCTGAAACTGGTGCCACAGATGGTTGTAAGACCCCATGAGGGTGCTGACAATTGGACCCAAGGCCTCCAAAAGGGCAGCTAGTGGCTTTAAACTTCACTCCGGCCCTGCAGCTACCTTTTCAATATACCGATTTCACTTCTTTGAGTTACATACCCGGAAATGGGATTATAAAATAATATATTTTTATTGTCTTCTTTTTAAAAACATCTTATAGATTCTAGTTTAATTGGAATTAATATTTCCTCCATGCCTGTTTGCATTCCTAAAACCACAGACACTGCACACCAAATACTCTCAAACCATAACTCGAATGTCTGTCTCTCTGTCCTGGCCCCAGCATTAATTACTATTCTACTTTTTCATTTTTGAATTCTGTGTTTTCAGCTTGCTTTAGTTCTGGTCTTTGGGCAAACACAATGGACTGGTGGTGCTCTTAAAAGTGAAGTTATGCAGCCATAGGAGCACAGAAGTTCTGGATTTTATTAGCCAGGTAAATGATACACGGTGAAACAAACAGGCCCATTCCTTTCTTTAACGGTGCTAACCTGAGCAGCGAGGACATACTTGATGGAGAGCTAAAGGTTAACATCATTTCCCCTGTATTTTTATTCTTCATTTTTATTAAGCATAAAATTCTTTTTTATCAAGAGCTCTAAACTTCCAAAGAATTTAGGGCATTATACTTCTTCATCTTTACTAGCCTCACAAACTAATCCCTACTGACGAAACCTTCGCCTCTCTTCTCTTACCCACTCACTATTGCAAGACTCCTAGGGATGAAACTCATCTATCAACACTGCTACTGATTGATCTCGTCACTGTGGTGGAGATGGGCCAAACTGACGCATTCCACACAGAAATCAGCTGTCCCATGGAACATTTGAACCATCACTAGTCCAGATAAGAACTACATGCAAAGAAAGAAAGGGGGAGGGATGGGAGGAAGGAAGGAAGGAGGGGAAGGGAAGGAAGGAGGAAGGAAGGAAGGAAGGAAGGAAGGAAGGAAGGAAGGAAGGAAGGAAGAAAGGAAGGAAGGAAGGAAGTAGAAGGAAGAGGAACTACGTGATACCTGCTCAATTTTGTCATCAGCATCGATTGGCACGTCTCAATGTGTGCCCTTTCTCTTCCTTGCACACATCATTTATTACCTTCAGTGTCTCTTCTGCAGCTTTCTGAGAAAGCATTCAGATGCTGCAAAAAAAAGTTGTGATGTCTAACCTTCAGCTGTGTGGAGAAAGGAGGCATGTTTATCGATAATATGATAGAACCAGAACTTCATGTTCACACAGAACCATCTACAAGGCTGTTGCAATAGCAGACCATATTTCATTTAATCCCTTTCGAGCACACTACAGAATTACTTAAAATGCACGATTTCCACACAGTGACACCAAACCCTTGATAATCTGAGTGCTACAATACCACAAATGGCTGAGTATATAAAATTTAAAAGTTCGCATTTCAGTCGGTTTTCATTATTTGTGATAATTTGAAATTATTTGAAAATTAACCATGTTGACTGTGAGAAAATTTTAAATGTCAAGCTCACACATGAAAACTCATCTGTCTTAAATTGTTTAAGGTGCTGTGTAGAATTTTTTATTTTTATTTTTTTCTCTTTATATTTATAGACATATGTCGGCTTAGTGGTTTCAATCGAAGTTTTATTTATCTTGATACTTTGCATTTTGAAGTCGGATTCTTTCTTTACTCTATTGTGTGTCCAATCTGCACAGAGATGCTACAATAGTTTATATCAGCGAGTAGGATATTAGCCTCCAGCTGGACACAAAACTACGGAAAGCCCAAGGGACAAGCTACAGATGCACACAGCTCTACAGTTCCTGCAGATGCTAGGGGATTCTCCTTTTACAAAACAAGTTGAAAATACAGCAACCCATTCTCCCAGGAGAGCCAGGATCCAGATTCTAGTAGCCAAGACACCACTGGCTTTTTAAACTCAGTGTTTATCTGTGGGGTATCTGCGGCTCTCTGGGCCTGCAGCTATTCCTCAGAAACAATACCAAATTTCCAATTGTTCTAGCATATTCTAGACCCCCAACATCTACAGATACATTGTATTCTGAATATCTGCCCAGGTGCTGCATAGTTTTGGGTTTAAGAGGTTTCTAGAAGATTAATAACATGTATGGTTGATTTTTTTTTTAATTTCTGAAAAGAATGTGATGGGATCTTTTGGGGGAATTCTATTGAATCTATAATTTGGTTTTGGTAGGATGGTCATCTTTACAGTATTAATTCTTTCAATCCATGAACATGGGAGTTCTTCTATCTTTCCATCTTCTGCTATCTTTCTCAAACAAGTTTTCAGAGATTTAAAGTTTTCATCTTAAACGTCTTTGCCTCCTGGGTTAGAATTACTCTGAGCTATTTTGATGCGATCATGAATAGAAATATTTCTATGATCTCTAGCTCATGTTTAGTGTTCATGTGAAGGAAAGCTACTGGTTTTTAATATAAGTTTTTCGACCTGTCATTTGCTAAAGGTGTTGATCATTTCTAAAAGATTTCTGATGGAATTGGGGGATGTTTTTGGTGTACTATATTATTGGTAAATGGAGATAATTTTCCTTCTTCTACAGGGGAGTAGAAAGACTGTAAGAGCCAGGGGCCCAGGATGTCTCGTGCTTGATAGGATGTCCTAGGCATGGCAGGGGAAATGTACCCATGAAACCTAAAAATATGGTTACTAAACAAGATGAAGGTAAGGGGACAGGGGCTGGCATACCAACATGGAAATTACATGTGGTCCCACCTTTGGAGGAAGACCTACAGGTAGCCTGTAGCTACTGAGAGAGGGAACATTAGTTTTCTCTAGGGCCAGCTCTTACCTAGGGTGCCCATAACCAATGGGTTAAACCTGTCTACATGTACAGACACATTAGCACAGCTAAATATACTCAGTAGGTTGTATATATATATATACCTATAAAGACACACACACACGCACGCACACACACACACACACACACACACACACACTTTAAAAAGAGAACATGAATTTGGGAAAGAGATTTTTGAGGAATAGGTGGGAGTTATGTAAATCTAGTGCACTCATTGTACAAAGTTTTCAAAAGCTAAAATTTAATGCCCCCCAAAATAGATGGATGAAAAATGAATGAATGAATGAATGAAAGAATCCCACTGTGGTTTTTCCAGAGATCCACTTAAGAAGTTTTCTAAAAGTTTACAGTCGATTTGCCAAGAAGCTTCAAATATTTTATTTTGAAATCCCAGATGCTTAACCGGTTACAAGTGTGTCAGTTACAGAGACAGGTATGGCATTTTCTCTTGTAACTGTAGGCTCTTGTAGGCCAAAGTTTCCCACTGAAAATACCTAAACAACATGTCAAAGTACAGTTCTCACAGTGGGATGAACCAGAGATGTTTACAGGATAGGCCTCAGTGTTAGCTTGATTTCTTTTCTCTAGGTTTGAAGGAATGAGCTCTTCTGGGTGATTTAGTCCAGAGAACTTATCTCTGTGAAGATCTTCTCTGAAGCAATTATGTGGTGAAAGTAAGAAGTTACTTATTAAAAATGCACCCTGAGGTAAAATAGTTTTCCCTCAGAGGCAAGATTGCTCTGCACATCTTTCAAATAAATAATGACCGGAAATGAGAGGGTCCAGAATTTAGGACTGAACAGTCCCAAGTTATCTTCTATCTCCATATTGGTATCTTCAACACATTTCAATATATAATGCCTACAGGAGATTGCTGTTGTCTGCCTTATAAATTCAGGAATGATCTTGTTTCGGTAACCTAGATCGCTGCCCAAGCTCTATTGGGGGTGGGGGCGGGGAGCAGTGAACTTTTATCTCAGGTTAGTTTCGTTCTCATGGATAGGTTGGGCACCAATTTGGTGCAGTAACCTCTTCAACCCAAATATGCCTGTGCAAAGAAAACATAACTCAGTTAATATGAATATAAGCTTCGTGCCTACATTGGGCAGATCTACCACTGCACAACTCTGTTCCCCAGCTAGAAGATCCCTTATAACTTGTGCTTTCTCCAGGCCATGTGCTTCAGCTCCACTTTCCTTCCACCTCCTCTTCCTTCATTGTCCTCTTCTCCCTTCTCTCTTTCTCTCCCCCAAACTTTCCAGCTCTACCTTCCCTTCCCTGTCCAATCACCGGCTCTAGCCTTTATTTTATAAGTTAAAATGAAGAGAAGGTTCCAATGAAGTCACCCTAGTACATGATTCCTTTCTCATCCTAGGCAGCCCCTCTTTGGGAAGCATAATTAACATCAAAATACAAACAGCACCACCAAGGCAATCCACAAGATCTCTGAATACTTTAGTCGATACTAAGGAAGAATTTGTAACCAGACTAAGGCAGCGAATTGCATAAAAGAAATGTTAATATAAGAAAGACACATATTCAAACCCTTGGCATAGCAATTGTAAATTTGGAGCTGTGCTATTTAACCTTCCAATATTTAACCTTCCAAGTTACCATTTCCCAAGTCCATGAAACACATATTACAACACCTACAACAAAACAGTGGTCAAGGGAATAATATGAGGTAATCTATAGAAAACACTCAAAATGAGTCCTGAAAAATAGAGTTTGATAGAAAAGATGAATTTGTAGTTTACCCTACTGTGAGTGCTTTGTAGGCAAACTTTCGGAGTTGTATTTATTTACATTGAAAACAATACAATTTTTTGTTTGGTTTGTTGGGTGTTGTTTCTGTTGTTGTTTTAGACAGGGTTTCTCTGTGTAGCTCTGACTGTCCTGGAATTCTCTCTGTAGACCAGGTTGGCCTTCAACTCAGAGATCCACCTACCTGCTTAGAGCTTATGAGTCCTGGGACTGTCTGAATGTATATCACACTCTCATAAGAGCACATCGCAGTAACATTAACAAGGAGCGCTGTCATCACAGGATCAGGAAGACCATTAGAAGAAAAGAAAAGAAAAAATAAGAATGGTAAATGCTCCCTGGTACAAACATGCACTTCTTAGGATGATAGAGGGAACAAATCCAAAGGGATTCATTGGATTGAGGGTAGGAGGGGCTCTTTTAATAAATCAATGAAGAAATGAGACATTCAGAGCTGCCAAACAATGCTGTGTTCAGTCTGCATCAGTATTATACAAGAAAGAAAATGATAGGGTGGATACACGTTTAAACCTCCACAGTGGCTGGTGTACCACTGGGTAGTTTAGTGATCTCACCTGCACCCTATGGCAGCCTCTTAAAAGCATAGCAGTACTACCTCTGCCTTATAGATGAGGAAAGTGTGCCTTGCACAAGCTGAACAGCTTGTCCAAGGTCACATACCAAGAAATTGGAGCTGCTTGGATTCCAGCCCAACTGTGTCAGGCCATCAGGCCTATATGCCAACCTAACCTCTATTTTAAGCAAGGGAACCAGCAGGGGTCTTTAATCAAAGGAATGACCTCATCCAATGTATTCTCTTAAAGGAAAACAAGGTAACAGGATAAAATGAGGTGATAAAGTAGAGGGAGGTGAGTGAGAACAGGGCTTGGTAGATGACTTGGAAGTCATTGTAGCTTTACAGGGAAAGGTAGCGGGGTTCCCAGCTAAAGCAGCTCCTGCAAGGGGCAGTCAGGAAGACACCTTCTAAGAGGTGTCTCAATGGTTTGATTACCAATTCGAAATGAACATCACTCAGCATAAGATCTCTGACTCCAGATCCAATGAGACATATGGGGAAGAATTGTAGTGCTACATTCAAAAACTTGATACAGATTTGAAATCACAGAATCAGATGAGGTGTGATGCCAGCTAATTTCCAAACTCCTGCTGTTCTGAGCACAATGGTCAGCCCGTTGCCTGGCTTTACCCTCGACCTTGTTAGAAACTCAAAGCGTCCTATTTCAGATATTCTAGAACAACGTGATTTTAAAGAGTCTTATGATTTCTGGATGATTATATACACTCTGTCGCTTAAGGAACATTCACTAAAAAGTACTGACGTTGGGCATCATGCAATGAGTAGGTGGAAGAACAACGCCAATTAATTTTGGACCATAAATCTCATGGCTTTAATGAGCATCCTGACTGCTCCTTCTTTTATTATTATGTTAAAATTTTCTAGGGCTGGACATGTAGCTTGGCAGTAGTGCCCTTGCCTGGAACATGCAAGGCCCTAGTTTGAATCTCCAACATTGGACTGTGGAGTTGGGAATATTCTAGAAGGGATGACCACAGGTGCAAATGAACATAGCTGAGAGGTGAAAGGCAGATGTTCCTTCAGATTTCGTATTTAAAAGAAGAATGAGAAATGCAGCTGCCTAGATTGCATTTGGACTGTCTACTTGGAATGTCAGAAGAAATGATGCTTAAGCTCTACCTCGTCTCAGGTTGAAATTCTTTTCTTTGGGAAATAGAAATCCTGGAGTCTATTTTATCATCACAATTGACTCAGAGAGGGACGGAGTAAGAAAAGTTTAAAATAATCTTTGAAACATATTCTTCTCTCCATTAAGTTTGTGTGTCTCAATGTGTGTTGAGAACGCCTCTCATTTTGGAATTTACTATTGCTTCCTGGATTTACTAATCCTGCTCTCTGAATGATTCAGATAAGATTATGAGTATGTTTCAGAAAGGGGGGAGGGAAAATAAAATAAGTAGTTCTAAGAAAGGAGACACAAGTTCATAGTTTCTACCCAGAGCTTTCCTTGAATCCCTTCTATAACACTGGTTTCATTTCTCTTTATTGACTCTTAAGAACACTGGCTCCCTGTGTGGAAAGAATATTGGGACAATACAGAGTAATAGCGCTGTAATGTGATTGTTATTCATGAAGGGCAAATGGGAAAAGCTTGATTACCTTTGAGAATGAGGCAGGAGACTTCGGAACCCTTCGTTAGTTATTGGATCACCTACATGTGTTACCACAAACAATAAACAAATCAAAATACATAGCCATAAAGAAATGTCAAGTAGTGGAGAGTGGTAACAAAGAAGCAGAGTAGAGGATTATGGGAAAGAAAGCACCAGGAACACCATTTTCAACAGGTGTTAGATCAGACTAGTGCATAATGTTGATATTTTAAGTGAGAACTGAAAGAAGCGATGGAAGTAGGGTTGGTAAACAAAGAATACGAATAGAAGGAACTGGGGAGACAAAGTTCTTTAGGCACGAGATGTGTTCAGAAAGGCTCAAGATGGTCAGTTTGACAGCAGTAGAATAGGAGGGATGCTGAGAAAATGGCTAGACTAGAGGCATGTAAAAATCTTCTGGGACAAAATGTTAAGATAATGAATGAATCTCCCGTTCACTGAGGCAGGTGCTACATAAATGAATCATGCACACACTCCTCAGTCTAACACTCACAATGGTCATATTCAACAATATTATCATCATCTCATCGTCTCTCAAGAAACGTAAGACTCTGAGATATTCACTGTCACTGTTGTCCTGGCTGGTTTTCTGTGTCAACTAGACACAAGCTGGAGTTATCACAGAGAAAGAATCCTCCCCGGAGGAAATGTCTCCATGAAATTCAGCTGTCAGGCATTTTCTCAATTTGTAACCAAGGATGGGAGGGCACATTGCGGGTGGTGCCATCCCTAGACTGGTAGTCTTGGCTTCTATACAAGAGCAAGCTGAGCAGACCAGAGGAAGCAAGCTAGTAACATCCCTCCATGGCCTCTGCATCAGCTCCTGCTTGTTGAGCTTGGGTTCATCTGCTTGAGTTCCAGTCCTGACTTCTTTGGTGATGAACAGCAATGTGGAAGTGTGAGCTGAGTAAGCCCTTTCCTCCCCAACTTGCTTCTTGGTCCTGATGTTTTGTGCAGGAATAGAAACCCTGACTGAGACAACGGCTAAATTCATAACTAAGTACCAGAAGTGGGATATGAATGCTAGCTTATCTCACATGAAACTACTATATTCACTTTTGTGATGTTACTGTAGGCAGCTCTCTCGAGTCACAATGTACATGGCGAAAGCACTGTGAGGTTCCAGCACCTTCTAAATTTAACAGAACGATAGGACTTAATCCTAGACTATACCAAAATTAAATTGCACAAGTTTTAAATTTGTTTTACTTGTTCATTCCTGAATAGTCTATAGAATAAGAGACATTGTCAAGACATGTTCTTCCCCGGTGTGTTTGGATTCATTTTCCTTCCCCACCCCTCACCCCCGTCCCCTAACACCCTCACATGTGCACTAACGCCTCCAGAAGTCTCCTTTCTGCTTTCATACCATGCCTATCTAGTTTCCCTGCCCTGCCTGGCTCTAGTTCATGACTTATATACAAGATCACGTACACATATTTGTACATATTTGTGTTTATTTTGTTGTTGTTTGCTTGGTTTTTGCTTTTAGACATATGTTCTCTCTACATAGTCTTTGCTGATTCGGAATCCACTATGTAGATCAGGCTCGAATCAAACTCACAGAGCTCCACCTGCCTCTGCTTTCTGAATGCTGGGATTAAAGTCAGGTACCACCATACCCGGTTATAGACACATTTAAAAAATTAGAAGCTAGTACCTGCATATGAGAGACAAGATGTATTTGTCTTTCTGGATCTGAGTAACTTCCAGATACAATCATTTCCCCGAAAATGTCATAGTTGACTTCTGTTTATCACTAAATAAAGTTCCATGTATATTGCATTTTTATTACCTCTTTATCTATCCATGGAAGTCTGAGTTGGTTCTGCTTCCTGGCTACCATGAATACAGCAGTGACAAGTGTGGTGCAAATATTTCTGCCGTGGGATGTAGACTCCTTTGGGTATGTGCCCAGGAGTAGAACAGCTGGGTCATATGGTTGTTCTATTTTTAATGTTTTAAGGAACCACTATACCGATTTCCATAATGCCTCCAACATTTCATCTTCTTACAGCAGTAAATAAGTATTCTTCTTTGCCTCTGTCTTTACCACAATTTGTGTTCAATTGTGTTTTTTTTTTTATCTTAGATATACTGATAAGGGTGAGATGGAATCCCAAAGCAGTTTTCATTTCCATTTTCCTGGTGTCTTAGGATGTTGAATATGTTTTTAAAGATTTATTGACCATTTGTGTTTCTTCTTTTAAGAACTCCCTAGTTAGTTAAGTAGCTCATTTATTAATTAGCAAGATCTCTCTCTCTCTCTCTCTCTCTCTCTCTCTCTCTCTCTCTCTGTGTGTGTGTGTGTGTGTGTGTGTGTCTGCCTCTATCTCTCATTGTGTGTATGTGTTTTTAATTTTTGAAGTTATTTATATATTCCAGTTATTACCCCCTATGTGAAATATAGCTGACAAAGATTTTTCCCACTCTATAGTCCAGCTATCCGCTCTTTGGCTGTATAGAGGTTTTTAATTTCTTCTCATCCATTTGCCAATCTTGGGGTTCTCTCTTATACTACCACATGTCCTATCCAGAAAAATCATTGCCTGTACTTTTATGTAGGGAAGTGTTTTCTCTTCGAGTTCTGAAGTTTTGGGGTTTTAAATTTAAATCTTTGATCCATTTTGGATTGGTTTTGTGAGACTACAAGAGAGGATGCTCTAATTTCTTTCTTCTCCACTGTCCTACAACATTAATTGATTAGTTGAGAGAAGTAACACAAGAACGCTGCCAAATTCATTCTGTAAAGACAAAAACAAAAGTCATGCACATCAAAACACCCCCAACACCACAGACAAACTTTATGATGAACACTGATGCCATTTGCTCAACAAAAATCTTACAAACTAAATTCAAGAAGATATTTAAAAGATCTTATTTTCTTGTCATGCTAACACTGGCAACACAGATGCAGGTGGGTACTCAGGAGTTCTGTGCTAGACAGGGCTACATAGAGAGATGCTATCCCAAAAAAGAAATCGTACTCGTGACCAAGTCAACTTCTTCACAAATATGTAAGGATGGTCTACCATACCCAAAGCAATAAATGTAACATATCACATAAATAGGATTAAGAACAAAAATTATATGACCATTTCAACAAAATATGAGGAAAAGATATTTGACAAAATCCAGCACGACTTCACGATGAAAGTATTGAAAGAAATTGAGTGGGTTTTTTTTAATCATTTTCATACTTTTGCCAGATGAAAGACCACAATTCAGTGCCCATACATGTGTTTATTTATGGGTATAAGAAAATAAAAAATTGTAAAGTTTTTTTTTTGAGAATAACATACATGAGAACTTTACTTACATCATCTTCCAGCCTCCTCCCTCCTCCAACCAACCAATCTCCCATGATTCCTCAGAAATCTTTCTTAAATACTTGGCTACTTCTGTTGTTGTTGTTGTTGTTGTTGTTGTTGTTGTTGTTGTTGTTGTTGTTTTTACGGCTGCTGCTGCTGATGGTGGTGGTGGTGGTGTGTCTGTGTGTGAATACAGTCTGCATTACCTTGGTATATGTTTAGGACTGACACTTAGAATTGGATACCCTATCCAGAGGCCTGTCCCTAGAGAAGACTGAAGTTTCCTCTCTCAGGAGTCATGAGTAGCTCTTCAGCTAAGGGAGGAGTTTGTAAGAGTTCCCCATCTCTGCTTGAATGTCAACTGGTGTTCTCCATTACACACATCTTATTCAAGCAAGTCTACCTTTATGATCTCATAGTTGCAGCTTCCGGGCATACACAAAAGACACAACAGCAAAGCAGATGTCAGCATCTTCTGGTTCTTGAGATCTTTCCACAACTTCTGTAATATTTCCTGATCTGTAAGTGTAGGGGTGGTATTGGCGATGAAAATCAAAATTTTGTGCCATCTAGATAGCCTCTCATCAGACGCTGAAGACAGTGAGCGATGGCGTACAAACCTAAAGAATCTTCTCTTTCAAAACTCATCGATGTTGGCTACTTGTCTGAGATGTAGATGTCCAAAATGCTTTGTACGCTAGTACTTCTCTTGTCCTTAAACAGAATTCTTGAAAAAAGCAACATAAGGAAGCAGAGCTTCATTCTGATTCATCACGTCAGATGGCAGGGAAGTTCTGATAGCTGAGGCAGCATTTTTAGTACTAAGAGATTGTGGTATGACCGTTCACATATTACACTTGGATGCAGAGCCAGGTTAAAACCAGAGTTGAATACCACCTTTAAAAACCTGTGTTTATTAGCCAGTCTGCTAGCTGGACTCCATCTCCTAAAGGGTTGACAATCTCCCAAATCAGCAATATTTGGGGATCAAGTATTCAAACACACACATAAGCTCACAGGAAGCCATTTCAAACCCAGTCAAAACACTTGGTATTTTCTAGTTCTCCTTAATTTGAATCATTCTTGCTAATTTGTGCACCTGTTTTTTTCCCCAACACGTCTCTCAAAATACATACTTCCAGTCAGGAATGTCTGCTGAAGACATATGCAGGCATCCACTCCCTCCCCAAGAACCCCTTGCTTCTCCTTTGTGCCTATTAGAAGCTAACTGGTCCTGCTCTCCTCACTGGAGCATTTAATATGCTGTCTTGGCAGTGCCACGGATTAACCTCTGTGTCTGTGTTCTGCTTTACTGGCTAAGTGTGGACAGCTCGACTTTGTCTTTGGTTCTTTGAGGATCTGACTTTGCCTGGTGAGGATTGTCCAATGCCCTCACCACCACACACTGAAAGGCTTTTGAATACGGACATTTACCTCTGACCTCCCAGTCACGTTTGTATCTCATGCTGACCAGAATGTTCCTCTCCTTCCTTTAGTGGGCTGGTTAATGCCTAACTCATGAATAACTAATCTACCCTCACTTCAAGGCACAATGGTTTTTCCAAGCTTGTTTGGAAGAATTTCTCCAGAAAAGCCCCGGAGTCTGAGTGATCTGAGACGCATTTTAATGACATAAAATTTAATTGATTGAAAACTCTAAACCACTTAGGACAAAACTAAGGCATGAAGATCTCCCTCTCTCTGATGACCTCAATCCTGCACAGTAGGAAAGCTTAGATCTGGTGCTTTTAAGAAAGCCCTGCTCCCTGAAAAACTACATTGCAAAAATGAACTAAATAAGTTTGTTTGTTTTCTGTTAAATCAGAGGGACAGTACTGAGGCCAGGTACTCTTTCTAGGGGTGCAGTCAATGAAGCATCCTTTCTCACACTGTCCCTGACTTATTAGATGGACCAAGTATCATGGACTCTGTAGGCCGAGCCGGAACTATAAAGTCTGCTATATTTGTTTTCAGAACAAATGTTTAAAATGTTCACTTTCCAGCAGTTTATAGAGGTTCAAAAACTGAAAGAAAAAAAAATCTGAGTATGTAAAGAAACCGCAGTGCCTAAAACTCTCCAGAAGTACTCAGAGTGGCAGGGCTCTTAACCAATGAAACGTAAGATTAAAGGCACGCATTGTTACCATTCAGCAAATAATATGAAGCAGGTATAGGTATGACATCACTGCAAGCCACTCTCATTGGCCGTGCTTCTGTGTGCCGTTACAGTTCTATTTGTGGAAGCAGCAGCCTTATTCAAATTAACCTTTCCACACGGTGGGGGCGGGGCGAGTAATGCACTGCAGTACTTTTCCTGAAGTGATGTGCTCTTGCCTTCACCGTACGCTGCCTCTGAGCAGGCAAAATAAAAATAAATTCAGCTGTGGCAGGGTTTCAGAGAGACTCGCTGCTGGAATTAGATCAGGTCAGCTGAAAGAATTGTGGCTGGGTTACAACAAATTTCTGAGTTTTCTCTTTGCTCGTTCTCATGCCTTCCCCGTCGTTTCTCCACGTCTCATTCCTGGCCTCAACTGGCTGCAGAGACCGAACTTGGTAGGCCTCCAACGGCTCGCCAAAGGGAGCAGTGCCTTTGAATACTAATATCCCTGTCCTGTGCTGTGTGGGGGTCTAGGAGACAGGTCATATTAACAGATGGTTTTCTGAAATTGTAGAAATCCTCAGGAGAACGAGGCTGATGAGATAATTTAATCACATTTACTGGAGGCTGAGGAACTGTCATTCTGTAGCCTGTGACGGTTATGTAAGTCAGGGCCTCCAGCTACATCTGTGACATAGGAATGGTTCTGCTCTGTCTTTCACTCTCAAAACTCGAGTCCAGCTTTGCAGGGAAATATCCAGCATCAAGGTAAGGGTGCTGACCTTATCAAGTGCCCTTCTTAGTCTTAAGAACTTGGTACAGCTTTGCCAGAACAAATGGCTATTATAGGTGCCCAGTCCTTTTTGTTTCGACCTCTACACACTCCCATCTCCTTGGGACTTGTCATCTGTGAAGGTCTGTCGTCTTAGACACTGTGAATACTTCTGACCTCCACCTGGAAGAATATTGACTTCGGTCATTGAATGCTTCAATGTTTATAGACATCTCTTTCCCGGCCTTGCCCACCACCTCTTTCCTTACCCCCCAACTCTTTCCTGCTTGTCAAAATCAAATCGGAAATGCAAGTGAGTAGCATCGCCGAGAGTGGAAGTTTGGCAAAGACAGTTGTATTTCAGGTCAGAGCACAAGTTGGTGCAGGCTAGAATTACCTACCATCATTCAGTGAAAGGGGGTGATACCTTGCAGTGGTATAGAAGGCTACCTCCTTAACAGGTACGGGTACCTGAGAGTACAATGTCGCTTCACTACTTCATGAAGACTTGTGAAAAAAAAATAATAAAACTTGAGTAAAATGTTAAAGAAAACAAGTGTTAGAAACAGCACTGGGGGACAGGGGTTGCTAGGCCCATCTGTGCTCCGCGCCCCCCCCCCCGGTTTGGTTTGGTTTGGTTTGGTTTCTGTGCTATTATCAGTTCCTTTAAATGTACCTGGATGCTGTAGCTGGGTTCTGAAGAACACATCCCCGATTGAGAAAGCAGCCTGTAGGCCGAGGGCTACGGCAGAATGTCTTCCTATGTTGTTTCTTAAAAGGGCTCAATAATGCCAGAGAAAGTTGAATGCTGAGGGTGCTGGGAAATCCGATGGCCAGTGGAAAGCAGATGCTACAGACAGACAGACAGACAGGCAGGCAGGCAGGCAGGCAGGCAGGAACGGAAAGGATTCCACATGAGTTCCAAGTCATTCCACTCTAGTTCTCAGAGCCCCGCCCTGCCCCGCCCTGCAGCTCTCTGCCAAGAGTCCTCTTGAGCTCTTAGCTCCTTTCTTCTGTCGATATGGGAGTCTAGACTGACTAGCCGAGCGTTATGTGTCTCCACAACCCACCGGCATTAGGTTTCTTAACTTCCATTGCTTGACTCCCTGCCCCTTTCCTGCCTAGCCCTACCCAGCCCTTCCTTTGAAATCAGACTGTTTCCTGGCACACCTAGACAGCGTCCCACTGAGAGGAGCTGGGAGGCTGCCTTTTGACCTGGCGCTGCACCTGGTTCCAGCTTCTTCTGCCTGAGAGCTGCATTGTTCATGAGTTAAAGGAAGTTTTGCAGAAATGACTTTCAGATGTGAGCGTCCCCCTCTGGAGCTCGCTTACCCTCCCGCACTGCCTCACTGACATTTGGAATCCTGTAAAAATTATCTTTATTTGGCTCAGGATGAAAACAAAAAGACTCATGAGATAACATCTTAGATGACATGGGCTGATAAAATCTGAAATGCTTCAGCTTGTGACCACCACCAAATAACTTAATGACTGCCTCGTTCTTGTCTTACCTTTTCATTTTGCTTCTAATGTGGTTAACTCTCCCATCCACGGGGTTATTTTAGTCAGCGGCCACACATTACTGTGACCTTCTTCATCTGAACTCTGATCAGAAAACTGCCTAGTTTCTCCTCAGTTTGTTGGGAGTAGGGTGCCTTTTCTTCCCTCTCCTTTCCCCTCCCCTTCCAACCAGAAAAGTAGCTGCTGAAAGCTGAACAGTTGCCATGGCAACCTCTTGGCAGCTTCCTAGGCGAGTAACAGTGTTGATTTCCCCGGCGGGTGGGAGGGGTGGAGCTCTAAGGAGGTAAAGAAAGGTTACTGTGCACTTAGTTAATATGCAAAACCACTTACGCAGTGGTGGGCGAGCAATGAATACGTGCAAACAAAGCCACGCTTGGTCAGCTAACGTGGACTTTGCACACAAGTACATCTGTCCGAGGCTGCAGATGTTGGCTCAGAGGGAAATTTTGCCATTGGACAGGAAAGGACAGAAGAGGTCACACCCCAAGAGGTTAAACATGATTTCTGTAGTGGTTAGAGAGTGTGGATGAAGAAAAAAAAATGCAGGGTTTTAATTGCCTTGTTCCTTTTTTTTTCCCTCTTTGTTCAAAGGAAAAACATAACACTCCGAATTGCAGGATGGTGTTTTCCTTGAAAATCTAACATATTGAAGTTCAAGTTTGCATCAATTAAACTCTATGTAAGATAAACCAATATGTTCAGATATACGCAAAGTATAGCATAATTTGGTTTGTGCTTGAACAAAACATACGGCTGAGTGGCATCGTTCACCCCAGAGTTTACAGACAAAGAAGCAGTTTAGTAACTTAGGGCTGGGCTAGGGGGAGTGGCGAATGTTGAATTTTTCTCTGCCCCACTCTCTGTCTTTTCGTTTCTCTGTCAGTGTCTCTGCCCACTTTCTCCTTCTCCCTCTCCCTCTCCCTCCCTCCCCTTCCCCTCTCCCTCCCCTTCCCTTCTTCCCCCAGCACGTTTCTCCTCTCGCCCCTTGCTTTAGTAGCTCCTTACTTGATTCCTGGGGCCTAGGTAGGTAGGAACCCAGGACCCCTGAGAATATTCAGCACAGGCGAGGGTCACCTGCGTGAGAGCAGACTGGATGGGCCATGAGGTGGCTGCAGCCGGCGGGCCGCCTCCTGGCCAGCAGTTGTGTATGTTAAGGACGAAGCAGGATGATGGAATGGTGCAGTGGGAGCAGAGGTCTGCCCAGCAGGTGTCACTGGGGATTTAAAGCTTACCAGACCTATGGGACTAAGGCTAAGAAGTGGCCGTGCAGTGTGATTAATGAAGCTTCCCTTCAAATATTTTTGAGAGACAATATGCGCGTTCTCCGCCTAAGGGAAGTTATAAATGAATGCTGAGGCTTAGCTGCACAGGAAGAGATGTTGGACCATCAAGGGCTTCCTTCCATTTGCGAGTCTCCATTCCAAAGAGCAGAAGCCAGGGATAGGAGGAAGGCTCAGCAAAGGACACGGAGTCCAGGAATGGGAGTATGTAAGTGGCAAGCCAAAGCAAATACAAAGATGCATTATCCTGATGCTGCCCGACTAGGTCAGCCTCCTGACTAAACACATAGGTGCTGGCTTTGTGGGGGTTAAGATGGCACTCTAAAACTGCAAATTTCCCAAGAGCCTCCGTATCAATCAAGTCAGCTCAGATTTTATTATTGCTTAATACTTTTTTGGACAAAGCTATGTGAAGTATGAATTTCACTTTTTAAAAAACTATATTAATATTAACTGTCTGATTTATTCATCTAGAAAATGTGACTATATGTGTATATATGTACACAAATAACATACATAGATCTTCAGGAGACTTCATCTCCCTGAATACTTTTACTGCTCCCCAATTTGCTTTGTCTTCCTCCAAGTTAGGTTCTTAAAATTTTCTTCATGAGTTCAGTCGACTTTCTACCAAACTTTTCTTACATGATTTCTCACTGTGGCCCGCTACTTTGTATTGATCATTGTAGAATTTTAACATCTGTAATAAAGATAGATAGATAGATAGATAGATAGATAGATAGATATAGATATTGCTTCATACCTACTTTAGTACATGTATATAACGAAGAAAGGAACAGGGGAGAAAGAATCAAGAGGTGGCCTGGTTTCCCCAGAACTCAGCTCCTTATGGTGAACTCATTAATCTTGCTTATCCTCAGTTGTCTGGCGGGATGGGTGGGGGGTTGGTAGGTGGAAAGAGCGAACCAGCAGAGAGGTGTTTGGAGTGGCAGTAGTCTAAGCGTGTATGGCCATAGGAGGCCTCCCTGTGCCTGAGACGATGCCCAAGCAGAAGAAAAGCAGACTACAAACCCGGAAATGAGAGTCTCTGGGCAAAGGAGGGATGGCCAGGGTGTGCTGAGAGGGCACCTTGATAGATATTTCTACCAAGTTGATGGAATCCTCCCTAGACACGTCTGAGAAACCAAGCTTCGAAACCATCGTCATTTGGTCACCTGGAATTGTACAGCAAGGCTCCCGGTAGCCATAGTGCAAAAAACAGGAAGAAAACTGTGACTCAGTTAGGAGCAGCTTGCAAATGATCCTTTGTTTTCCGTTCTTTCTCCCGGGGAAATCTCATCTTAAGATATCACCAAGGACACTCCCACAAACAAAACCCCCCAGTCTGCAGTTATGCAATTAGGGCAGAATTTTATTAAGCTCTTAATCGCTCATTATAGTTGTCTCTATTTGATAAGGAAAAACTAAATGACTTCAGCAGGACTGATGACTCCAGGCCCATTCTCTAACCACAACGCCAACCATTTCTCTAATCACTTAACTGATGTTGTTTTAATGAGAGCTATTGTTATTATGCATTATTAATAAAAAACCTACCATTACTATTAATATCACTTATGAAAGAGTCTGTAAAGAGCTTTGAGGCTGCACACGCAGTTAACAGCCAATTTTCCACAGAGTAAAAACAAAAACAAACAAAAAACCAGGTAAATCTAACGATATAGATTTCATCTCATAAGGGTATAAGTGGTCCAAATAAATTTTACTTTCCCATAAGAAAAACCCTGAGCCCCATGAATTATATGGAACTCCTTTTACTTCACCATATAGAGAGAAATTATGTGAGTTGAGAGAAATGTGCATAAACCTCTAATCTCATGGCCGTGCCCATGGAATTTATTGGCTCTCATCTCAGAAAGCACAGACCTACCCAAAAGGCCATATTCAATATGAGTAAAAACAAATATATTTCTACTGTCAAATGGAATAGGGTTTGTTTACTAAATAAGAATGGTGTCGTAAGTCTAGGACATATTCTAAATATACTTGAAGGGCTTCAAAGTATTTTTTGAGATCTGAGAACAGGGTTGCTGTGCAGAAACCCCTTTTCTGTACCTCCTCCAGTGACGCTCCTACCTCAAGAATCACCCTGATCCTCAAAGCTTCAAGGTTACTGTGCCTCTCTCTAGGGGAGGAATGAATCAGAAGCCACAGGGCCCAGCCAAGCAAGAGTTCAGGCGGCCTCCATATTTGTTTCTCTCATCCTGAGGTGTCCTGTGTTCTGCAAACAGCATCTCATGTTTATTCTTGAGGCTTATCCAAGAGCTCCTGAATACTAAATTTTGAGGAACATTTATATCTTTCACCAAGACTGGTTTGGGGTTTATTTAAAGGATAGGATTGCTGACCCTACAGTTTTATCTGTCATTAGGCATAATGGTGGGATCCCCGGGTTTAGGCACGTTGGGTGACTGAAAGCATCAAAAGTGAGGCTAGCTGGAGCTGGTGAGACAGATCAACCGAGGAGGGAAAGAGCCTACCTCCTGTTGGCTTGCCTAGGCTCCGTCCCACAGTGACCTGGCAACAGCCAGGTGTACCTGACTCACTGGAAAAGGGGCCGTATGCTCCATCCTCACTCTCTTGCTCTTGTCATTCTTGTCTCTTATCCTCTTCCCCCTCTCTTCCCATTTCCCTCTCCCTTCTCTTTCTCCACGTGCCCCGCCCCCCACCTTTCTCTGTCTCACTCCCTCAACTCCCCTCCCCGTGCCCTAAATAAACTCTATTCTCTACTATACCTTCTTATGGCTGGTACCTCAGGGAGAAGGGATGCCTCAGCATGGGCCTGTAGAGTCATCCCCTCCCCCCAAACCATACTGTGCTTCCATCAAATGTATCCCTGGTTACTCTTTTCCTTTTGTAACGCACAACACCCCTAACCTGACAACCTGAGTCGGTGCCCAGGTTCCCTAGGGTAGAAGGAATAAGACCAGGACCAGGCAGGGACATATGCATTCATACACCTACGCTCAACCAGTCCAACAATAAAATAGAAATAGTAAAATAAAAGATTAAATAAAAACTAGGGATATTTACTTTTAAATAAAGATCATACAAGATCGTAGACAAAGCTTGAGACTTAATGTTCTGAGGCAGTGGAGTTAAACCCAGTTCCTCATGAACGTGGGGCAACCATTGAATAAGAGTCCCAGCTCCTTAGCCATTTTCCCAGATGTGGAGACAGAGACACGGGAGCTGAACATAGTGGAGACAAACACAGTTGAATCCAGCCTCCGCCCAAGTACCCTATATTCCAGCCTCAAGTTTCATCGGCACATGAACGCCTCTCATTAGTTAGGGAAACTTCAGACCTTCCCACCAGAAGACATGACTGCATACCTGTGCATGAATTCTTAGCTGACACCTCAAAAGTGACTTTTATTTTATTAATTTAAGAGTCTTAGATATAAGAATTGAGTTTCTTTGGCTAACTTTTCCAAGTCGTGTCTCAGCAGGTAATGGACAGGAGATTTTCACAGGCTGTTGGGGCTACCCTGAGAGCTGCTCCCCAGTAGTCAACAGAAAGCATCCTAGTTACGTTATCATATTCAGGAAGAAGCCTTGAAAAGGCCCTGTAAGTATTAAACAGCATAATCTGGAATTTTGCGAAAGAAAGGCTTTCACCTTGCAGAGACTGAGTGAAGATTTTTTTGTGTGTGGTAGGTTGCAGAATTTATAAGTATGGAGACTTTGGGTGCCTTCTAAACTAAATCTCTTGCTAATCCATCTCAGTGCACCAATAAATAAATAAATAAATAAAATAAATACATAAATGAATAAATAAAGCATGTTTATATTTCACTGTAATAAAATCAAGCAACATACCAAAAATTAAAATGAGAAAATAGAACTCTAGGATATTGGAATTATAAAAACATTCTATGAATCATATAAAGGCATCCACAAAGGGAAACTGAGACCAGGAGAAGCAGTTTGTCCTAAGCCACACAGCGTCAGCAATAGGATTGACACCTTAAATGGTGGTACCCAACCTCTGCGATCTGCCTGGTTTGGATTTTCCTTTCCATGTGTTTCAGGGGTTTTGCTTCATTCTGTGCTTTGACTTGCTATTTCTTCTTCCCATGAAGTTATTATTTCCATCCCTCTCCAAGGCTATTGGTCAGTTAACCAGAGGTGGATGTTGTCATCACGGGGAGTCTTAGGAGTGGTGTCTCCTGCACACTGAGGCCAAGGTGGTGTGCAAAGCCTAAACATCACCACCCCGAGGGCGTGGAGAACTTTCAACGATTAACATGTTTCCCCTACATCCCCATCTCTGCATGGTGACTCCCCCATGCATATCAGCATGAAGAAAATCCACAGATCCAGTTGTCAATATCCATAAACTACCTATGTGCCAATGCAGAGCTCTGGATTTCGGTGTCTAGAAAGCAAGGCCTCCTCTTAATCACATCCTACCTGCTTAAGTGTGCAGAATCTTAAGGTTGAATTTTCAACTAAGCTGTGAGCTCTGAAGACGAATATTAAATTAGGCTTTGGAAAGCAGTGTGTGCTCCTTCATAGAAGCACACTTTCATTTTAACATTTAATTATGAAGCCACCCCCACGAGGAGCTTTGAGCTTGTGGCTGCCAGAAATTGAGTCATACATGTGAGAGCTTTGGAGGGACTGCAGGTTCCTTCCCAGCTCCCTTCAGCCTCGACTGGTACTTGACTGACCCTCTAAGATTGAACCCTCTAGACCTTAGAGATGGCCCTAGGTCTTCCCAGGCTGAGGGATGCTTTTAAAGGTATATAGGGTGTATAGGGAAGTGGCTGTGAAAAGGCAAAGCGGAACTGTCTACAAGCCTTTTCCAAGGAAAAACTCTCAGTTGCAGACTGTTAGCATGAACAATTCTTCTGCCTAAAGAAATGTCAACCAAGTTTCCATTTATTCCAAACTGTTGTGAGAAATATTGAATTATTGTGCAGGAAAAATATATCCCTTACCCACCAAGAAGATTGCAACAATCTTCCAAAACGGAGAGCGTCTTGTAACCAAGCACATAGATCAAAATTGGATTTATATGAGCCACACAACTTGTACATATTTCAGTGTTATTCATTTTATAGCCTTCTTCCATTGCCTTGACAGAAAAAAAAATAGTTGCCTCTTCCTAAATTTGACTTCTGGCTAAATTTTAAATTTATTTACAGCTTTCCTTAGTACGTATACATACGCATATAGGAATATCCCAGTGCTTCTTGGTTTACATGATCATTTCTGTTTAATTAACTATCCGTCACATCCGACATGAACCTTTCCACCTCTCCATTCTTAGGTTTTCTCTGATTTGAGAGACAGGCAGAGGAACTTAACCACTTCCTTGATGACAGTCACTGCAAAACTACCATGGTGGCTGGTTTTATATCAACTGACACAGCTGCCGTCATTTTTGAAGTAGGAACGAACCTCAGTGGGGAAAATGCTTCCACCTGATGTCCCGTGAGCGAGCTTGTGGTGCATTTTCTCCACTGATTACACATGTGGCAGGACCCAGCTCACTATGGGTGGTGTCACCATTAGGCTGGCAGTCCCAGGTGCTAGAAGAAAGCAGGCCGAGCAAGCCATGGTGAGCAAACCAGAGAGCAGCACTCCTCCATGACCTCTACATCAGCTCCTGCTTCCAGGATCTGGCCCTGTTTGAAGTTATTGAGTTGACTTCTCTCAGTGATGAATTGCTACCTGGAAATGTAAGTGAAAAGATCCCTTTCTCCCAGAGTTACACTTTGTTATAATGTTTTATCAAGCAATAGCAACTCTAGCTACTTTTCACGTTATCAAAAAAGTCAAGGGCATTCACAGTAAACACAATTTCTCCCCAAATAGCCCACAGAGTATGACCAGAAATAGCACCCACATGGGTTACTTGAGATGGTCATTTTTAAGTTATTGTTGGGCAGAGGGTGTTATCGTTGCTGGACATTTTGCTGTTTGGGCATTTTGTCTGAGACGATGTCTCTCTCTAGCCCAGTATGCAGCCCCGATGGCCTAGAACCCACAGCGATGCTCCTGCCTCTGCTTTCATGTACTGGGAATCCAAGCATGCACCCAACACACCTGATACCTTTTAAATATAAAATAACACGTTTGCTATTTTTATTTTTAAAACATGGAAAATTAAAAGCAAAGAAAAATAGGCAGAAGAATAAAATAGAATGAAGTGTAGGCTACAAGGCCTGTGGAAAGAGCGACAGTTTAGAATAAACCTAATGACCAATTAGTAATGGATTACAAGTAGATGTCTTCCCAGTAAGAATAAATCACAGGAGAGAATTTCAGTCACACCAGACATTGGCTAGTCGATTGTGACTGAAGAGGATTAGCATATTCTTGTGTTTATTTTTCTGGAGTCCTTTCCGCATACTTTTTATAGTTGTAATAGTTGACTAAAAACTTTCAGTGTGGCTTCCACTGTCGCTAAACTTTTCCGAAGCCTCTTAGAGAAAAATGCAGATAACACAGAAGAGAGTGCTTTGTGACCTTTGAAGGGTGGCTGCAGCTCAAATGCCCCAACTAGTAGCCATCCACTAGAGTAATTTCTACTAACAACTTGTAGACACATGGGGAGCATAAGCAAAGATCACGCTTAGATCCTAGAGTGATGCCCTACAAGTGTCTCTTCCATTGGCCTTTCCTAACAACTAAAACCACAGCTTTCACCGTTGGGAAATAACTGCTTATATGTTTGTCAATTTCTTGCATAGAATCTTTTATTTCTTACAGTTAAATCGGGTCATAAGGGAAGCTCATTTCCCTAACCAGACCACTTATTGGTAGTCCAGGGAGCTGATTTGTAAATGTATTATGTTCCTAGGGTTTTCCTGGACTTGGCTTTTGGAGATGAGCAAGACAAAGCTGGCCATCAGACTGTACTCAGAACATTAGATGCTGCTGGTTTTCAGTCATGACCTTGGAAAGCTGGGAAGATTTCTTACCTTCTCTGAAATGCATTTTCAAACATGGTAGGAAGTAAGGTCCAGGTTCGTGGAGCTCTCCTCAGTACGGGTGGTTATCCCTTGGGCACAGTAGCAACTAAATATAGGATGAGAAGTACAAATGTGTTCACCAACCATCGGACATGGACTTAGAAAGGAAGATCTGCACACCCATTTCTCCTCTAGGGACTTCTCACAATGGCGGAGAGCCCTCTCTCTGCTTAATGTAGAACCCGTTTACATCCATTGGCACTGAAACATTCCTCTGTTCTGACATGTTTGCCCAAGCGTTTGATTCTTTGCCCCGCCTTCCCCCGTGTTGCCTGTAAGGTTTTCACAAAGAATTTGAGGACCTTTAAGAACCCCCAGACCAAACTGCCCTACTAACACTTGCCATCACTTGCCCTTCCCCATTATCTTCCCTGTGTGCTTTCTCTTTGAGCTCCTGGTGAGGCGAGGGGGCAGACAGTCCCTCTGATGTATGTGTTCCTCTGCCTGTGGTTTTGTTCCAGCTAAATTCTCAGCCTGGACTGTCTCCACCTTCTTTTGTCCATTGGTTACAGACCTAATGTTCCCTTTACTGTGCTTCCCATGCTGAATTAAACTCTGCCCTTTAATTACCCTCCTCAAGGAGCACTTATGACTAAAGAAATGTCAACAAATCTCTGTTTATTTCAATCCATTGTGAAAGATGCTGAATTATGCTGCAGAAAAGTAGGGTCATTCTTTTTTTTGCTTTGTTTTGTTTTCTTCCCCACTCAAACTCAGATCATACTTTGCAATGTAAAAGGTTTGGTTTCTGAAGTCCATTAGCATTTCTTCCAGGCAGCCAAGAGTCTAAGCACAAAGGCAGAAGTCAAGTACAAAGGTCAGGTAGAGCTGTTGAGTCAGACAACTACAGAGCACAGTAGGACTTCCTGCCTCCTGTTAAGGCTGAATGCCCCAGTGCTGACCTGGGAGATTCTCACTCTGGGGGATTTAAAGGGCCTGTCATTCTAAGAGGGAAAGGGGCATCCAAGGCAGAAAGCCTTAATGTTTTCCCATTTTTACTCCCAGAAATTTTTAGATAACTCAGGATATATACTTCTATAAAATAAATTTACAAATTAAATACACTGATAAAGATCATAAGAATTTTATTTTAAACAATTATGTGTCATACATATAAATTTTCAATTTATTAAATATAAAGACAGATTTGAATACTAATAAAATGTATGTGCTTATTTGCTTTTACATAAAGAAGTAAATCTTGGGCAAATATTCAATATTTGAAGATATAGAGTATCTTCAGCTTTTTTTTAGAATGTGTTGGTGTCTTCATTTCATCACCAATTTTGAAAATGTTGCCTTAAATAAATACATATTGAGTAAATGCATAATAAGTGCCATCTACAAGATGGTAGATGTATATTTTAGATGTAATTTCAAAAGTTGTTACAAATTGTGTCTTAATCCTGAACCAAAAATTCACCTAATGATTTTTTCATAAAAACAAGTCAACAACTCAAACAGCAACTTTTCAAAAAGCAAACATTCCAACATAATGTAATTTCAAGATATTCTAATATGGTGCTAATGACTCCATGCTGTGAAGTGATGATCAGCCAAATATTAAAACGTCTTAGTTTTCCATAATTAAACCATTATGCTGTATCACAGGAGAAACTTTATATGTGCAGTAAAAACACTGTAATTCATAACATACATCAGACTTGAATGTAAGCCACGGCGTTGCAGGCAACACTCATTGGCGTTGTGTGGCGTGATGGCATGTGTATATAAAATGCACATGTTGCATTTTAAAACCTAGACTGAAGTGAAGTCATGAGAAGCAATAAGAATGAGCCTTGCCAGATACACCTTGGATTATAAATTTGATTTTGAATAGAGTTTTTGGTTGTTGAACAATCAGAACCTCTTACTGTTGCTCAAATTTTACAACCCCACATTGACTTAAGTGACCTCAGATGGGATGAAACTGTGACCTCATCGTTTTTGAAATACAGTCCACATCTCTTTTTGATGGTGTAACCTTATTAGTACTTGGGATTTGTGTACAGTTTTCCCCCTAGAATTCACATGAGTAGGTCCCTTGGGAAGGAGAGAAAAGAAGTATTTCCTCTTCCCAACACAACAGCTAGATGATCGTCCCTCAACCATAAAAATGACCCAAGGGATATGCAGTTCTTCTTAGATGTGATATTCTAATATAATTATATAAAAGGATGTTTAAGTGAGATGCTGAAATATGAAAACAATAGTGGGATTTTGAACACTTTACCATAGGAGGAAGTTATTTTTCAGGCCCTGAGATGACAGCACACCTTTGAACAAGTTCAGCGGAAGTCAGCCAGATGTGTGGGTGCATATCTGTCATCCCGTCCCCGGGGAGGCTGAGTCAGAAAATTGAGAACTCAAGGCCAGTCTGGATTATACAACACATTTTTCTCAAAAAAAAAAAAAAAAAACCACAAGAGAGTAGAAACTGGTGAAAGTGGAGATGGAAACAAAGATGGGATTTTGGAGACAGTGATTGGGTGAGGGCACAGCACAATCTGTCTCTGGCCAAGAAAACATTTCTTAAAAGGCAACTTCAAATATTGAATATCCATCCTTAACTCAATGTGTGATATTGGAACACTGGTGCCTTTGTTGTGGCTAGGTGAGGAAGGCTAAGAAGAGGGACTGCAGGCAGCATAGTAAAGGAGTAAAAGCACACTGCTGCTGGATCAGCTTTCATAGATAGATCAATCATTTAGGTGAGGGGAGAGAAAGATGGGTATAGGCAAAGAACGAAGTATCTGTTGGGCCAGAAATGTTGGGTATGGTAGTATTATCATACCCCAGAGCTGAGAACAGAGGCTAGTCAGCCCAACTAGATGGAGAAGTCTTCACCCATTATGCTGATCAAGAGAAGAATGAGGTGAAGCTACAGGAGGAAAGGAAGGCCTCGCACAGGTACCTGTACCAGGAAGCATAGTCATTGAGCATTCTACTACGCAGAGGAGAGCTCCATGTAGAAGATTGCAAGAAGCAACTTGGTCCAGCCATTCTTTCCTCCTATCCTTTTCCCCACCCCTTAGAAGAGCAAGACATTTCCACAAATAACATGCATCCAAGTCTTGAAGTTGCGTAGTCAGGCAAATCTGGATGTCAGTGGGAGAGGCATCAATGGGAAAGCAGAAGCATGCGATGACATTTATGGTGCTGTCATTCTAAGATGAGAGAGCATTCATGGACCCTTTATATTGTTGTTGTTACTGTGTTTTTGTGATAGGGTTTCTCCGTATAGACCTGGCTGTCCTGGAACTTTGTAGACCAGGCAACAGCAATAGCATAAATTGTTTTGGGAGTCATTCAGACTAGCTTAAACAGCAACTCAAATTGAACTTTTTAATATTTTGTTGTTGGTATTTATTTGTTTGGTTGGTTTGGTTTGATTTTTTGGGACAGGACCTGGAGGATTCTGTTACAAAGGCTATGACACTTGTCATAGACCATGTGTAACCTTCTCAGCCCAAGTAGCATAATTTCATTTAAGCTGTGTGTAGGGGTGTATGGGTGTGCTTGTGCACACACATGCATGTACATACAAATTCTTTTATGTATTAAGACAATTTTAGGTAAATATAAACTAACTTAGTTCATTGAGGGTTTATAAAACATCCTTTATATTATTCTTCTTTCATCCAGCCCTTTCTTTCTGTATCTACCTTCCTCCTCCATCCCAATTAAACCCCACCACCCATTTTCTCACTCCCTCCTTCATATCTCCTATATCTTGCTATTTGCTTCTCTATCCTCACCCCATTGCCCCTTTTTACTTTCCTGGCTTGAGGGAGTGAGTTTTTAAAGCCATGATTTTATCCAGGGGAAGGGAGTAAACTTATAGGGTATATTTCAAAGATTTCTAGAAAATAATTTTCAGTTACTTGATGGCTGTATTTGTATGGACAACAGGCTGTCCATAGTTACTTTACATGCCTCTCCATCTTCTCTGGTAGCCCTGGTGGCAGCTACTCTGTCTTGCCCAATCTTGACCTATTCTGGCACCTAACTCCTACAAGGTGGATCATACAAGGGAGAACTCCATCCTTATTGAGGAACAGATACTGAATGTTACATGATTAACCACATCCTGTTGGATAGAAAAAGAAGATTTCATAAACCTGGGAATACTTCAAGTGGCCATGTAAGACCAGTATCGCTGTACCAGGTATTTATTTGCACTCACAGAATTCAAAGAAGATACAATAGCAGGAGGAAATGTATTGCTGAAGACCCACTGGCCTTCATAAATGAAAGATGTGACCATTCTGAGGGTGGCTATGGGGAGCCAGGTGTGACATCTTGTAGTAAATCAGAATGGAGTAAGAGGGTAGCCACAATGAGAATGCAAGGTCATCCTATGGCTGGTAGGTCCTGAGAGAAAGGGAAAAGTGGACGAGAAACACACCAGAGGCTCATCCGGGCAGTAATGTAAGCATCGCCAAGAGGATGCCGTCAACTGAAAAGAGAGCAGGGCCTATCCTGGAGTTATAGACTAAGATCCTGTTGATGGTATCAAAGAACTTTGAATCTCTGGCCATCAGCATTTATAGGCATGAGAATTAGCTTTCCCTTGTACTGGGAGTTAAAGAGAAAGCCATGAGAAGCAAATATCAGACTCAACTAAGAAGAAGCCAACCGGAAGAGAATGGTAATGGCATAGCCTGATAGATGGGTTCAGCGGAGTCAGACTAATTAAATAAGATTAATAGTTTACTATTCCTCATACCTGTGATACTCCACACTCCTTATCTTGTTCTAAATCTTTTTTTGTTAATTGGAATGGCTGTCCCTTACATCTAACTGATAAGGATGCCCTTATGTATAAACACAAGCAGCAAAAGAAACGGAAAACTATGAGTCTTCCATAAAATGGTTTATTATGTGGTAGGTACTACTTATAACACTGTAATCAGGGTAAGAACACATTAAGGGATCATAAAGCCATAGAATAAACCTAAAAATTAAGGAGTAATATACAAAATGTAAAGACAATACAACCTTAACAAAGGACTTTAAGGTCTGTGTTACTGGAAGATGTATAGAATAGACTTTTAACTCACCTTCAACACCACGTGGTTAATTTATAAAAACCAAAACCAATGAGTTTTTTTAAAGACATGAACACGATGAATTTTATAGAGAGAAAATAAGTGCCCAGGAGGCAAATATTTTGAGAGAAGACTAAAATAAAGGAAACTATCCTGCTATATTTTAAATATACATTAAGGTTTTAATATAGACTAACGTATTTAGATATACATTAAATATAATACATTAACAGTGTTATATTTAAGCAAGAATAAACTAAAATAGATAAAATAAAAATTCATAAATGAAACCTAAGTGTACATAAGAATTTAATAATTTTATATTATATTTCATTAAAATGACCTTCTAGGATTGGAAATAAATATTTTTCAGCAAATAATTTGAAGACAAGTGATTATGCTATGTTAAAAAAGTGAAGAATTTCTCTGTTACAGTAAAAGTTAAGTCAAATAACTGCCCTCCTTAAAACTCTTGATGGTTTTCCTTCTCTCATGGCAAAGGGTTCAATACACCTTGAGGGTCCTACCTATATAATCTAAGCCATGTTTTCTTCTAAATTCATTTCATATTGGTCTCACCTTTACCATTATGCCTCAAACATATTGGCCCTGATGCTTAACCTCAGGCAATAGAGAAAAGCTCCAGACACATTGGCTTTCACATTGGTGACTCCCTCCCCCAAACGCGTGCTCCTTCTTGAGTACTTTGCCTAAATGTCATCCCGTCAAGCTGGTCTCACTCCATCATGATAACAAAAAAGGAGAAGACATAAATGAGTGTAAACAGCTTTCCTAACCATTCAGCCACAGACTGCCAACTAATAAATTTAGCAACATAAAGATGGGAAACATCTGTGAGTTCCAAGTATGACTAGACTTAAATAGCCAGGGACAGCTGGAAGAACAGTACTGATAATATGCTCTGAGGAAAGGTTAATTTCTTTAAAATAAAAATAACCTCTATTACATATACTAGAAACACCAGTGCAAATATGGACAGGAGAAGAGTAAATAGAATTCTTGCCCATGTGTACAATCAAATGGCCAATACATGAAAAAAGCATCCCACCTTAAAGAGAAAAATGTGACTTAGAAAACTCTTCTTACCCTACACAGCCTGGAGATGCACAAAGAGCAGCCCTTTGTCAAGAGGAAGAGGGCAACATGAGGTAAAAATAGTTAAAATGTGCTTTCCGTTGACCTTGGAATTTCACTTATGGAAATTGGTCACAGGGAAATAATTAGAGGCAAGTGGAGAGATTCAGTTCCAAAGATACAGTAAACGAGTAATACGTAACCTAAGAGGGAGAAGGGAATGTGAGGCAAAGCATCTTACTCCTGCTTGTGAAGTGGCAAGGACTGTAGACGCCGACAATATCTAAACGAGCTGCAGGTGTGTGTGTGTGTGTGTTTGTGTGTGTGTGTGTGTGTATATGTGTGTATAGTGTGTAGTGTGTGTGTATGTGTGTGCATTGTGTATGTGTGTGTATGTGTGTATATGTGTGCATAGTGTGTGTGTATATGTGTGTATAGTGTGTGTGTGTATATGTGTGTATAGTGTGTGTGTGTGTATGTGTGTATATGTGTGTATAGTGTATGTGTGCATGTGTGTGTCTGTGTATATGTGTGTACAGTGTGTGTGCATGTGTGTGTCTGTGTATATGTGTGTATGTATATGTGTGTATATTGTGTGTGTGTGTGTGTGTGTGTGTATGTGTATGTGTGTGTGTGTGTATGTGTGTGTGTGTGTGTGTGTGTCTGTGTGTGTGTGTGTGTGTATGTGTGTGTGTGTGTGTGTGTGTGTGTGTGTGTGTGTGTGTGTGTGTGTGTGTGCGTGTGTGTGTGTGTGTGTTTTTTAAGAGCCATCTAGTAGTGGCAGCTGCACCACGTCTTCCCTTCATCTTTAAGAGGAAGCAGTGGCCTTAAGCTTCCACATAGGGATTTAGGTGAAATACAAGGGAGTATTTCCTCACAAGAAGCTTTGCAAAACATGGGTACCAGACAAAGAAGGGGACATACAATCACATTTTCAGAAGTCTTTTGTCATAGAAAGACTTTTTTTTCAAATTAAGATGATTTTCGCATATAAGAGGTGGGGTTTGGTGTTACATGTAATGTCTGATCAACACATTTGACAGTGGCTCATATCAAAGTAACTTCTATCCCAGTTCATTAAAATAACCCAGGATTATGTTTTACTGTCCAAATGAAGTAGATGTCTTAGTAAAAATTGGAGGAGAAAGGATCTATCCACCCACCAGCTGCCACGCACGACATAACCACAATAATATTTGAAATCCTCTGGGTAATCTCAGCTAGTCCAGAAAACTGAGTGTGAAACCAATTCATTAGTCTTCTTAGAGGCCAAAAATATTCCAGGTCCCCTTTCCAGTTTCTAGTTTATAACTCTTTTAGGGTTCTTGTGAATACAAATGTTAAGGTATTCTTACCTAGCAGCAAAGACTAGGAACATTAAAATTCCTGGACATACTATTTTTACGGTTCCCTAAGAGGATGCTCAACCATTGTGAAAGCCTGACATGAGAGAAGCATTTGCAACTACAAGGAAAAGATTTGTACACACACACGAAAAAAGCTGGATATCAAAACTGTGTTACAGGGATAGATTAACATGCAGTCGATTCTAATCATTTTTCAAGGCAGCACAGATATATTTACCAAGGAAAAAAATGAACCCAAGAAGAAAGACTATAAATTGCTTATTTGGAAAGTAGAAAGGACATTACTGCATTATTTACAACTTAAAGACTCTTACTTTCATATTTAATAAACTTCAAATATTCTCATTTTTCAAACAAATGCAATCTGGCATTGTTCCTCCAGGAACAGCACATGAGATCTCTCTCACACACACACACACACACACACACACACACACACACACACACACACACACACACACACACAATCTCTAATAACTACTCACTGATTGTTTCTATCTGGAGTTTTGTTTTCAATCAGGAAACAAATACAAAACAAAACCGAACTAAACTATAACAAGCAGCATTTGAGAGAAAGTCAAAATGCTCACCCCTTCCAGGAGGAAAGATTCTCCATGTCTTTACTTTCCCCGGGTTGCTTGACCTCGCCTGCCTAAGTTATATGAAGGCTGTGTGCAGTTGCTACTGAGGTCCTAACCTTCCCAGCTGGCCTATCTTTTTCAAAATTCCCTTTCGCTTAATTTCTTGGCCACAATCTTGTTTGTCTCGCTCAGGGATCCAGGCACCTGGTATATCAAGGACTTCTTGGTGTACACATCAGACCTCTGGCTTCAGAGAATTTCTCTTCCCCTGACTGCTTGAACTCAAACTAACAATTTTCATTATATTCCCCACTTTTCCTTCTGGACACAAAGCTTATTCCTAAGCATTTGTGATTGAATTCTCCAAATCCTTTCTCACTCTTGTCCATCTGGTAGATTTTCTTTTTCTTTTTTTAATTCATTCTTGTTTCTTACTGCACTTGATCTTCAAGTGCTTCATAGTATTCTGTGCTTGCCCCTCGCAGAGTCACATCAGATTTCCATCCTCCTTCTCGGACCATCTCATCCCATGTCTGAAGTTTTGTTTTCAGGCTTTTGTGTATAGACATGCCTTCTCAGAGCCATTAACATGATATGCTTCATGTACTTCATTTGCAACAAGGAAGCCTTACTCAATAATAGCTCTGTTATTGCCCCATCTTCCCTTCTATAATACTGTAACACCATCTTCCCAGTTGATCTTTAGTGATGATCCAAAAGAATGAACAGAATGCGAGGCTTAATCTCCCTCTGCACAACTATTCCTAACATTAATAGGTAATAAGTTGAGTATCCGTGTATTAAAAACCTGATAGAAATACAAATACATGTCCTAGATTAAATAGTAGTTTATATAAGAATTGATATAAAGAGTTCAATTAAAAGTTAAAACAATAAAAAAACAATGTATCAACTTTCTTACCAACTCTGTTTTTTATTTGTGATATTAATGTGCACAACAAAAGGTAGACTATATTCTCAGATTGCCTTGCACTAGGAATTGTAAAGTTCAATCCTGAGCATTCAAATATAAATGGAAGTTGGTGATGGGCCTTCCATAAAAGCTTTTAGAAAGAGCTGGCTGCACATGTGTGTTATTTTCTTTTGCACTTTAACCTTCCTCTTAATCTAATCAAGTCAGCAGGCCCAGCAGGACAACAGCCACCTTCACATCATGGAGATTTTGGGTGAAAGACAAAGTATGAGCTTTAATATCTATTGCTACTCCAGATCATGCACCCCTACCACTCTCCCTGTCACCTAGGAGAAAAATTAACCCTTTCTAAATTCCGTTGTTATTTAGGTGTCTGACTAACAGCCTAACATCTTTTGACTGATATGGTTTGGAAAAACACTTTGATATGAAGTTCTAAACAAGGATAATTAGACGGTGCTGTCCAGAATTAAGAGTATAACTTTCACCTGGTGCAAACATAATATTATCATAGATGGAACTCACTATTATTTTCTAAGAGGTTCTTCAACTCCACAGTATCTATCCCCCATGGTGTGAAAAAATACAAAATTACCTTACTATTGTTTGACATTTTTATTAACTATTGATCATAAGCTTGCTTAAACAAAATGATATGATTAGTGATCTTTCAAAAATGTTCAAAGCTTACTTTGGCTGCCATTAAATTTTAAAATAGTTTTGTTCGACTCTCCCTTAAGCTACTATGCTTCCTGCTAACTAAAAATATCAGAAAGGTGCTCTATCCTAAGCAGAGGAGGGAATTTTTTGGTATAGTATTAAATGTCTCTCCAAATTGAAAGGCAAGTTAGGCAGAATGCAATTTTGATTCTCACTACCAAAGCGAGGTCAGATAGCCCATATGAAGGGTACAGAACTTTATAAGACTCTAAATACAGATACCAACCTACAGGTTTCAAGGGTTCTAGGCCCTTTGTATGTTTGCAGTTATCTGTTTTCTTATTGCTATGGCCAAATACTTGGTAAATGAAGAAGGAATTTAAGGATGTATTTTGACTCACGGTTTGAGGGGATACAGTCCATCATGGTGGCGACACACAGCAGCCAAAGCATGAGACTGCTTAATTACTTCTTCCAAGACTAGGATGCAGAGGAATTAGGACAGGATGCAGAGCTAGGCTACCATTCTCAAGGCCCATCATCCCTCCCCCACGCAATGAATCATTTTCTACAGGTGGGTCTCACCAAAGGCTCCAAAACATCCCCAAATTGCACAAGTAGCTGAAATTTCGTATTCACACACATTAAGTCTATGGGAGACAATTTACTTCAAGTCATAACCATATCTAAACAACTAGCTATAAATTCAATGTTAGCACTACCCTTTCAGGATCAACAATTTGCTATAAGAACTCAGGAAGGCATTATATTACAAATAATTGTTTATTTTAAAATATAAGTTATCTATTATGGGTTTGATTTTATTATTTTAGATACATGTTTGTTTGCTAATGAGGGAAAGAAAGGGTGAGGATTTGGGTGTGTGGGGATGTAGGGAGGATCTCAGAAGAGTAGGGGGGATGGAAACTAGTCAGGATATATTAAATGAAAGAAAAAACTGTTTTTCAATAATAAAAAAGCAAAATAATACAAACCAAGACCAACGAAGTGTGTGTGTGTGTGTGTGTGTGTGTGTGTGTGTGTGTGTGCATCTGAGGGTGTCTTAAACACAAAGCTTCCATGATTTTAGGCTGTTTCATTCACTCTGCATGCTTGCATGTGGTTATCATCCAGGTAGGTTTGGATCATCCAGAATTGAGTTTGGATATGTAGAGTTTATGTGTATTCTGATAGGTTAAATCACTGTTCACATGGTTGATAAGTAGATTGGGCTGGTATCACTATATCTCTCTAATCATTTATTTCATCTTTTTGGCATAGCTAGATCACTGCTTTAGCCTAAAACTATCAGGCATGATCTAAAGGGACCATCATGACTACAAAGCTACTCAAAGAGGAAATTCCAAGGGCTTCTAAGTTCCCAATTAGTAAACAGGCTAATAACCAATCATATTTTGTGGTAAATAATACAGAGGAATGAGGTTCAGGAAATTAACAGGAAAGGTTAGAGTTAGGATCGTTCTACTGGAATGGTTATCTGAAGACATTAGCCATGTCTGTGCTATTCCCATCAACTTCTCACAACAGATAGCACGGGTGCTGAGCACTGGCCCTTTCCTTTTGACTAGACACACGTTACATCACCTATTCTGTGCCTCCCAGATCCAAAATTCCTAGCCAGGAACAGTCTACGGCATCCAAATCTATAAGTTATGGCACAGCCCTGACTCATGGAGACAGAAACATTTTTCTTTCTCAGGTTTCACACTGAGCTTTCTGCCTGAAATAATGGAATTCCTGAAACTAGAAACTGGGTCCCCAGCAGCCAAAGCATGACGATTTCCCTACATCCACCTCTTCCGTCAATTAAAAATCAATATACAATATTCCCTTCTCCCAAAGATGTGCTTCTTTTGGGTATCATGTTATCAGCTTTTATATAATTAAAATCTGTCTTTTCACTCATACAACTATAGGGTTATCCAAAGTCAGTACAAGTCCAACTAAAGGTCTCCCTCCAGTCTTGTAAAACTGTAACCTATCCTTCTTTTAATGTTTCTCTCTGTTCTACAAAATATCATTCATTCCTCAACCTACGCCCTTAAGAAGAGAACTGTGTGAACGAACAGTACATAAATAGTGCATCAAATATATAAATGCATATGTAGGTAGACACCAAATAAGCAAGTCAGATAATGTAGAAACACTTCTGTCCTGCAAATCATGGACATGATCTCATTATACCTCCATGATGCCACTATCATTCTCAATAACTCAAGCCTGTACTCTTGGAGTAGCAAGATACAAGAATGGAATATGTTTGTTATAAAAAGCAAAAAAAGACTATTTGGGAACATGGTGAAAGAGATCCAACAAAAGAACAGGAGGGCAGAAGGGGACCAAAGAGGTTAATAAGAACAAAGTACAGACAAGTGTGGTGTTGTAGCCAACACTTGAAATGCAAGTAGATTTCTGAGCTTGAGACCATCGTGCTCTTCAGAGCTAGTTCTAGGGCAGTCAGAGCTGTACAGAAAAATCATATATTGAAAAAGAGAAGCAAAAAGAAAGAGAAAAGGAACAATATCTAATAATATTTATATCAAAAATCTTCTAAAGAAAAGCCGTTTTGTATGCTAACCAACGTTTAAAAATTAAATAAAGTCAACGAGTAGGTCAGGATTCTGCTCAGTAGTTAAATGTCTGCCCAGCACAACACTTCAAAAAATAAAAATAAGACAGGGAGGTATCTTTGTCAGCAAAATGCTTAGCTTACAAGTAAGAGGACTTGAGTTCAGTTCCTAGAATGCACATAAAATAAACAAGCAAACAAACAAATAGAAAAGAACAATGAGAGAGGAAGAGGGAGGTCCCAGAAGAAAGTAATTGTACAGACACCTTACCCTTGGATGTCCAGTCTCCAGAGCAAATACATTTCTGTCATTTAATCCAAAATAAAGAAAATCAGCGAAGTCATCTTTAACCACCGTTGTCTTGTTGCCGAGCATGTAAATACAATCTCACTGCATTACTGTGTCCTTCTCCGGTTCCATCTACATTCCCTTCTGTACCACTGTGAACTCGAAGCTCTATTTTCCCTTCAGCATATGACTCATCTCCCAACATAGCATCTCTCTTCTCAAAATGATACTCAACTCACAGTGAGAAACCTAAAAGGCCAAGTGGCTATCTCTACCTCCAACTTCCTGACCTTTCTGTAATGATGGCTGGTCATGTTTATCTCGTGTTTACTAAATCCTCTAAGCGCAGCATTGCAGTTAACACAGCTTCTATAGTACATCATGATGTGTCACTTTGAGCAACGTCAACACTTCTGTTATCCATTTCTGCCCAATTTACATATTCTCTCTGTGAGAGAAGACATTCCATATAGCATCCTTGTGAGTGGTCAATCCCATCTCACACAGAGATGGTTGTGTTGGGACCAGAGGTGGCTCTAAAGAACCTGTTGAGAAATTCTGGACATTGGCTGCTCTGGGTTTCTAGGTTACAAGTTTTCTAAACAGCAGCTTCTTACCTGGCTTCTTTCACTGAAACCTAAGTGCAGAGCCAGGAAGCATGGAACAGTGTGTTTCAATAATGTAAGCATCACCTGAAAAGTCCATGATCGGTAAAAAGTCCTTCCAGAAGGATAACAGGGAGGAAAATCAAATCCATATCCTGAATGTTTTGCCCAATTTCATGAATACTTGATGGAAGCTATCCAAATGAAGCAAACATGACTTCCAATCCAGATCTAAGTCTCAGTTCAGGATAGGTAACCAAGCCCTCAAGGATAACAACTGCAGAGCAAACTCAGCCTCAAGGCACAGAAGTCTCAGAGCTTGGTATTCTAGTTTCTATGGCTGCCATAACAAATTGCCACAAACATGGCTGCTTTAAAATACACACTATGCTCACTCACAGCTTTGGAAGTAAGAAGACCTAGGGCCTAGATCCTTGTGAAGACTTGGATAAGTTGTTCCTTATGTGTGCCTTTCTGAAAAATCCATTTGTTACTTGGGTCTTATTGTATAGTTCCAACTGCCATATTCACAGTCTATATTCACATAGCCTTCTCTGTGTTTATTTTCTCTTTTCCTTGTAAACATATTTTTCTTTAAATAAGTATGTGGGGGTAGGGCGGGGAAGAAGGAGAGAGAAAGAAAGAGAGGGAGAGAGAACTTTTGGTGCTTTCTATTTTTACTTTCCTCCTTCCTTTCCTTCCTTCCTTCCTTTCTCTCTCTCTTTCCTTCCTTCTTTCTTGCTTTCTCTCTTTCTTTCTTCCTTTTGTTCTTTCTCTCTTTCAAGACCAGGTCTTTCATCAGCCTGGAACTCAGCAATTAGACTAGACTGGCTGGTTAGTGAGTCCTTGTCTCCACCACCTCAGTGATGGGATTACAAGTGTACACTATGACCTTGCCTTCTAGGGAGTCAAATTCAGGTCTATGTGCTGACTTTGAACACTTTATTGATTAAGCTCTATCCCGAGATCCTATGGTGCATTTCAATGGATTTAAGGCCCACTCATGAAATCCAGATGATCTTACTTTAAATTTTAAATTTAATTACATCATTTCTCAAACAAGATCAGAGTTGTAAGTTCTGGATACTGGAAAGTAAACATACATTTGGGAAATGGGGAGTCATTAAGTCTATTATAGTAGGTTTCATAGCTATCACTAATGTTGCATAATTAATGGGACCATTAAGAAAGGACTGAGAAATTTAGAATTCAAGGATGATTGGCATGTAGGAAGTGGGTTGCCCTCAGTCTAGACTCTTCAGAGAATTATGAAAAGCATTTAAATTATATGGGAATGTCTCCCTTGTATTTAAATTTTGAGGTTATCCACTATTCTCAAGCAAAATTCTTATATTTCCAAATTTTCCATCACCTCTTGAAACTATTAACTTTTACTAACTAATTCTATCATTATTTAAGCCAATTCCTTAACTTGTTCAGGAGATAAAGACAAGATGTTCTTCCAGTTGGGACCAACACTGGGTTGAGTAAATAATAAATGCATGTTGGTCCCAGGAAATCAACACTTGTATTTTGTATTTTATCATTATAAACCAGGCTTTTATCTTTCTGTGTACCTATAGTCCATCTACCTACCTGCCTACCTTTACTTTTGTCTTTTTATTTGCTCCTTAGGATACTGACTAATCACTAGAACACTTCCATAAGTCCACTTTAAAGGTTTTGAGAAAACATAACATGAAGAAGGCATGTATGTGGAGAATGAGGAACCTGTCCAGTTTAACTTACGCACTCATGATTTTTGCCTGTGTATTCAGCTTGATAAAAGCATCATGCTCATAAACATATATTATTGTTATTTATTTATTTTTCTTGGTGAACAATCTCAAGATAAGCTAACTATGGGAAACTAAAATCACAAGGTCAGTCATCTAATTGCTTCAAAGAAAGAAAACAGAAAGAACTAAAAAAAACGGAAGGAAGGGAGGGAGAGAGGGAGGAAGAAAAAGGAAAGAAATGAAAGTAGTTTGCTGAGGAGGCTGTTTTGTATTACAGAAACAATACATGGCCTCTTGACTGTGAATTTGCTACTGGGGCTCCATAAACATCTCTATCTGCTAGCAACTAGTCAAGCCTTCATTGGATCTGCCGGGTCCTATGGACTGCCAGGTAGAGGTAATTGCACTCTAGCCTGGACTGATAGCCAGGGGCTGTATTGATTGGAGTTAGTCAGTAGACAACATCTGGAACAGCAGCTGCTCCTAGAAATGCCACCTAATTAAGCTTATGATAATCTACTTTCATTCTCCACGACCCATCTGTCTTCTGCATCAGCCTAATTGGGGAGTTAAATGGAACTGTGATGGAAATGACCACTCCTTATCTTTTCAGCCTTCCTCGATAGAATTAATCTGTGGGGTTCTACAGGAAGGTTGGGCTGCTCTGAAAAGGTAATACTTATTTATAAAACAGGAAACCTTGTGAGCAATGGCCAGTTGCCTAGGCTGTCTTTGTGTAGACTACACACAGAAAGTAGAGGTGAAATGAAGATGTATTGCAGCGCCCCCTGGGCCTCATATGAGATTCACTTGTGTCAAATTTATTTGTCACCAGAACTCCTTGTATGTTCTTCGGCTCGCATCCTGAGAAAGCACAATCACACTTTTCTTTGCCAAAATGATTAGCCATTTTGCAGTCAGTATCCTGAAACAAGTATACAGTTTACATGTATTCCCTCTATCAGCATATATTTACACACCAAAGTGATAACAAGCCACAAAATAGTGTAGCTAGTGTAGTGGCTATGTATCCTGTTTTTGTAAGCTTGCCTTCCGACACGGAAATTAGAATTGATAAGGATTTTGTGACTTTTCCCACACACTTCCCATCTGTAGGTTTCAAGATCAATAGGTCAATGCTAGAGAAAGCAGAAAGTCCAGGCTCTAGAGACTGACTGCTTGACCAGCCCCTGCACCTGCCTTGCTCTACTGCAGGATTGACATTCCCATTGGAAGGAGCAAGGACATCTCCATATTGATGATTCCCAGAAAACATCCTGAACGGAAATGCTAACCGCATAGAGTAGTGATAAAAGTGGTTCCAGTGCCAGAGTATTTCCCAAAACTTTAATAAAAGGGACATCTTCTGTGTCCACTACTGAAACACAGTTAGGAACAATGTGAGATTGATACTATAAATTATGCCATTCAATTTCTCTCTGCATAATATGGCAAATAATTTATGTGAGCTTAACTTTTTTAGGCCAATCACATTCCAGTAGTTTCCAGTCACCTAATCCAGCAAACGACTATAAAACAACATTAAAACGATGACTATATTTATTACTTTCCTGTTCCTGGAATAGAACACCATGACCAAGGCGAAGTATAAAAGAAAGAGTTTATTTGGGTTTATGGTCCCAGAAGAGTAAAGTCTATTGAGGTGGGAAGAGAGAAGGCTAAAGCTGGAAGCAAGCTGAGACCACACATCCTTTACCACATGCCGTGTAATCTCAAAGCCCACCCCCAAAGACATACTCCCTCCAGCAACTCCACCCATCCTCACCACCTCTACAAATATCACCACCAACTGAAGCCATGTGTTTAAGCTCATGAAAACAGGGACTTACCTCTCCTTCCAGCCACTGTAACGACTTCGCCTTCTGAAGTCAGATAATTGTCCCGTGCTTCTATTTAACAAGGAAAAGGGATTAGACCAACTTAAATCTAATTTTTTTCTCTGCTTTGTGATTGAGCAGGATCAGAATTTAGTACCATCTATTTTCCCCTTAGGTGTTTTATTACATAAATTGGTAGATGGATTTGTTTTGTTATATAAACCTATTATAAAGATTGTCATCATAATTGACTCTGCTGAAAATCAACTCTAGCTATTGATTTGAGATGAACATGAAGGACAGAGTGTTAGAAACTAAAGAGAACTAACTCAACCAAGGGAGGAATGGAGGGGGGTAAAGATTTTTGGCATCCATAACTATTTAATAAAACATTCAAATCTTTCCAGATATTCCTAATTCAATATTCCACATCTCATTCTGTCCCGTGTAATACTTTAACATTTCTACCAGAAACCTGGAAAGGAGAAATACTACATAATGTGCACACTTGGCAGACCACGATCAGCCTTTTATGTCGTTAGCCCACTCTGGTTTATAACTGTTCATATCAAAAGATTCAAGCAGCACAGACATAGCCCTTGAGGTGAAGATTTTTCATTTAAGAATGCCATATTTCTCTTCATTCTTATGGCCACCCAGTGTGGTTTAAAGCATCTACTCCCCAAACACTTGAATATCTCCAGCTGTTATTCACTACCAGCAAACTGATACCCAAAGCCTTTGTTGTAGTATGTGATGGATTCCAAGTGATGACAGGAAAGTTTACTGTTTTACTGCCCACCACCGTCTGTCATCTGTCCTTCATGGGCATGATGACATGCTTTCTGCTTATAACTCCAGTAATGCCAGGTATGAAGCAAACTCTCACTTTCTGACAGACCACACACACACACACACACACACACACACACACACACACATGCGTGCACACTTAGAGCTTACATCCAAGCTAGTTAAGACACTTCATTTCCAGGGACGGTCACTGGCCACAAAGAAAACAACTCATATTAATTAGAGGCTATGTATTGACTACTCTGAAATCAATAAAGACAGAAAGGACCAGGATGTTGAAATGATTAAGAAGCCATGGAGAACTGAGCAGACTGGTACATCATCATATAATTTAGAAAGCAATGATCCTAACCTAATTCTTTATATCCTGAACTGTGTGAACTCATGAATATCAGCCTCTGCTTGGTAGTAATCTCTTCTACATTGTAAAAACATAACTGTGAAAGAAAAATTTTAAGATTATTCAATTTCCCCAATTTTGGGATGGATTTGAGCAAGTAAAAACTCTGATTCTAGTTTTCTTGTGGATAACAAGAGTAAAAACATATGCATGAAGTCTTACTTATTTTTATGTGTCTGTGTGTTCCATTTGTATATGTCTATGCATTTTATGCGAACAGTGACTATGAATGTCAGAAGACAGCACCAGATAACATAGAAATGCAATTACAAATGGTTGCGAGCTGCCATGTGTGCATTGGGAATTGAATCTGCCAATGCTCTTAACGACAGAGTCATCTCTTTGGCAACCAATATCATTTCGAGCTACTTTATGATATAGAAATAAAAGGTACCCAAACTGGAAATCTGAAGGACTTGTTTCAATACTGATTCTTACTTATACATGCCAATGTCTTTGTTGTTAATAATCACTAGCTTAACAATTTGTGTAATAAAATGATAATGAATCCACATTTGACATTAACACTTAGAAGCCTATAGTTTGCATGCTATTATTAAGAAGGTCCACAACCTTAGAACAACGATTGTAGATGACTCTGGATGGTGAACATGTTATGTATGAGTACTTCATTAGTATTTACAGTTAGACATGTTTTTCTGTTTTCTTTGACTCCCGTGGAGTTGGAACATGTCTCAGGACCTTCCAGTCAACATTAAAGTGACACTGTTTCATCATTCTCCGCTAGAGGTTCACTATGACTCACACAATAGCAAAGCATCATTCGCTAACATGGACTTGATCAAAAATTCTTTCAAAATATGTATGAACTTGCATTTTTAATCACCAGCCAAGATACCCTCATCTCAGTCCTTACCAGCTAATTGCCAGTTCAGACTTTGTTAGCCATGATGTTCAGAACTGGAAATCAGACTGCAGTATAATACAGAATGAGACTCCAGCAGCGAACAGCATATACGTGACAAGGGATGAGACAGCAAAGAATGGTGCTACAAGAGGTGTTAATGCTTACCCGCTCACATCCACTCCCATTTGACCGTACAGCCCTCCTTCTTGGTATATAAAAAGTACCCAGCAAGCATCACTCCCCAGTGTCTTTTACAGCGTGTTTGTAATTATATGCATTCATTTTACGGAATATACCTGTCTTAGTTAGGGTTTCTATGGCTGCAATAAAAATACCATGATCGAAAAGCAAATTGGAAGGCTCAAGAGATGGCTCAGCAGTTGAGAGCACGGGCTGCTCTTCCAGAGGACTTTGGTTCAGGTCCCAGCACCCCTATAGCAGCTCAAAACACCTATATCTTCAGATCCAGGGGACCTGCTGTCCTCTTCTAGCTTTCATGCACATGTGTTGGCAAAACACTGATACACATGAAATAGAAATAAAAATGAGCAAGGAAATAAGGGAGGAAAGGGTTTATTCAACCTACACAGCTGCATTGCTGTTTATCAACAAAGAAAGTCAGAACAAGAATTCGAGCAGGGCACAGGAGGCAGGATTCGAAGACGGGAGCTGATGCAGAGGCCATGAAGGAGTGCTGCTTTCTTATAAAACCCAGAACCACCAGCCCATGGGTGGCCCCACCCACAATGGGATGGGCCCTCCTCCATTTATCACTAATTGAGAAAATGCCTTCTAGCTGGATCCCATGGAGGCATTTCCTCAAGTGAGGCTCCTTCCTCCCTGGTGACTCTAGTTTATGTTAAACTGACATAAATCCAGCCAGTACAACTTTAGAAACAACAGTGTTTCAGAAAGAAATTAAGTATAACTATGTATATGTTTCTTTATTAACATGGATTTTTAAATACCTATGGGAAACATAAAAATATACATTAAATTTATAATACTTATTTACATTAAATTTATACTTATTTACACTACATTTATAATACTTATTTACACATGCGTTTATGCAAAAGGAGCTATATAGCCTATTGCTTCAAGTTGGTGACTTGGATCATAATCTCTTTTGTTCTTTTTGAAAGACGATACTCAAGAAAATTAGTCGCCTCTTATTTGAAGAGTGGGACGAGTAAAGTTTCCTATTTAATGTTTAAACAAAAGCACTCTATGTTCTGGAATATTTATTTCCATTCCTCTATTTAGAAAAAAACTATGTACCTAATGAAAATTAAATCCACAAGCAGATAACATATGCCAACATGACAGTAGCAATTTACTTCCGCTGAGTTTTGATTGTACCTTATGAGTAGAGCACATTTCAGAGACGCTTCCTTTGTATAATGATCACTGACACTCCTCTGTTGAACACTGGGCATTTTTAAAGGTTCTGCCCTTCTAACACGTCTCAATAGGAAGTGAATAACATTTTTTTTCTTGTTCAGTTTGTTTTCTTTTCTCTCATCTCTCTTTGGAATATTAACGGCCACAAAGTGTTACACTTGCTTTTGTCCTTCATACCAATTTGTGGGTCGATGGGGTTGTTCATTTGGTTTATACTTAACTTCTTTAATTTTGGTTACATTATAAAGCCCAGTTAACACATACATTAATATTTAATTTTCTTCCTCATTTTTCTCTGCACTTTTACCAATAATGTCCAGTTTCTGTACCTTTTTCGCCTTGATTTCACGATTTTAGAACATATTTATTTATTGTTCTGTATTTGGATTCAACGTTATTAATTATTTTCTTTTGGACAAAAAAAATGTACTCTATTTGAACTGCTGCTATAACTCACCTAGGAAGGAACATGTGTCTCTGGGATTCAAAATTATCACTCACCATGTCAAGAGATACAAGGCCTTGGACTTATCAAGTCAATTTAATTTATAATCATTTTTTAACTCCTACCATACGACAGACACTAAATATAATCCTTTTCGGGGGATACAAAAGAAAGACTCCATATTTAATATATTTACTAACTCTTTAGGTAAGAACTTGCTCAGAAATAGTCAACTCTTCATTACAATCTCAATCAGCTTAAGTGGCATGGAATATTCACGCAATGTCGCAGCACAAGCTTTTGCACCAGTCAGCAGACAAGGTTTAGAGAGTGCAACAAAATCATATTACATAGATCTTACGCAAGGTCTTCAAAGTAGATCCTGGGAGGGTAGTTATCACAGGTGTGCTGAGTACAGGCAGAACCAAGCATCACCCACTTTTGGAATGGGCACCTCATCACACAAAATGGAAGCGTGTTTACTTTAAGGAGAGTCATAAGAAAGGGAGGCCGAACACCTGACCTGAGCAGACATTGTCTAAGCCATTGTTATTACACAGGTGTGAGTGTAGCCTTTGAACGGAATGACCTGTAAGAGATATAGACGTGACCTGGAAAAAATGAACACCTTGACTACATTCTCTACAACAATGCTCCATGTAGCGAGGAGAGTATGGAGTGTTGTAAATGACTGAGGGATACAGTGCGAGTAGAAGGAACAGCTTAGCAAGGACAAGAGCAAAACTTTGTGTGTCGTCTTATAGTGGAGGAGAGAAAGCTGATGGGGGACATTGTAGAGAGATGAGAACCTTTGCATGGAAGGGGTTGTTTCCTATAAGGACATATGAGAAGAAAGAGAGTAGGAGAGAATTAAGGCTAGAGGAGGATTCCTTGCACAAATATCCTGACTTGGAGTAGGGTGGAACGGCAGATGCTCTTGGTGTCCTGCCCAAATCCCCTTGGCATCTCCATCCCCATTTCCATACGCACCACCTGCTACCTACCGCAAGCATCTGTGACAGTCCAGCCTTGGGCTTTTGCTGGCCATAGAAGCATGGCTGGCCTATCTGGGGCACAGGCCATAATTTGGGAGAGCTTACTCCATTAAGAAGTGAGAGAGGGGAAGCAGGCTATTAATGCCTGGGTTGTATTCCCGAGCAGAGGCGAGCATCTCTGGAGCAGGCTCTGCTCAGCCTTCCAGGTGTTTCCAGTGGGGAGAAACGCCTTATGTTTGCAAAATTCTTCTTTCTTCTCCACTCTCACCTCCCAGTAAACAAACTACTTGTACCAAGTCCCATCTTCGGATCTATTTCTGCAATAGCCCAGTTTGCACAGCACAGTTCCTAAGAAAACTGGAGAAAAGTGGAAAGTGTTTGAAGGTGGTGATGGGGAGACACTCGCCTCTTGAGAGGTCAAGCGCTCTAACACCTGGGCAACACCTCACCTGTCGAGCATCCCCTGATTACACTGTTTATCCACTGCTTTGCGTATGCAGCATGCCAATAGCACAGCCACTAGCATTGTCCTGTATCGACATTTATAGAAATAAAGTTTTTCGTCATTTATACGTACCTGAGCCCCAGTTACTGGTTTTCAGATACTTTTGATTTCCTTCTCAAGGTGAGTGAACATCCAGAGAACCAGCTCTATGTTAATTAAGATCCAATGTCACTTACTCGGATCGCTCATTTTATGTATTTTTTATGTTGTACACAGCTAAAATTCAGAGAAACGACACCATTCCAGTGGAAGTACTCAGAGAGCATTTGGAGGCCTAGGGACAAAGCTGTTTTCTCAGACTCTGTTCTGTGCACCTATCCCCCAGCTACATGACAACAGCAAGAAAACTTTTAAAACTGACAGGGAATCACTACTTTATTGACAATGTATTCATATGTAGATATGGCAACAGACTAGAGAAAATACTTAAGGAAGTCATCCTAGTAACAGTGGAAGAACAGGATTTTTTTTTTTCTTTAACTTGAAAAACTTTATAGAAAGATGTTTTGGTGTTGTTACATAACAGCTCCCCCAAAGATACTTTTATCCTAATATCTGACATAGGAAGATGTAGCAGGCTGCATAAGTAAGGAGAATTAGATTATATGTAGACTGGTTTTCCATATGACTGTCAGTCACCTCTTCAGCCCTACCTTCACAACTCCCTCCCCCTCTAACTTCCCCTTCCTCTTACCCCCTTCATATCACCTGTGTTCTTCCACCTTCTCTCCCTTAAAGTCTTTGTGTGTGTGTGTGTGTGTGTGTGTGTGTGTGTGTGTGTGTGTGTGTGTGTGTGTGTGTGTGAATTGCAACCTTCAGTCCCTTCCTAGTGTCCTGAATTCTACAGGTATTCCAAACTGGACACACATGCATCTGAAGATGCTATGTTTAGATCTACATATGATCAAGAGTGTGCCTCCCTAAGGACAATATTTTCCAACTCTATTTACCTGGAAATTTCATAATTTTATTTTCTTTACAGCTGAATGGAATTCCATTACCCATAGGCACTCCATTTTCGTTATCCCTCAGATCATCTTGACTTGTCAACAACCATGGCACCCTGCACACTCCCTGCCTTTCATCCAAAACAGCACAGACTGAGAAGTCATGTCTCACACAATTCTAAAACTTGACCTCTTGCCCTGTGGTGTTTCCTGGATTAGAAAGCTAACTTAATGTGTAAAAGATACACTTCAGTTCCCTCTGTTGACGACACGGTATGTAGCGAGGTGACCTTTGTTATTTATTACTAATACAAACAAATCTGCCTAATGAATATAAATACTAGCTGTTAAATGCTATCAGGACAAGCACTCACTGGGGCTGAGAATTCAAACTGAGATCATGGAAGCTGTACTAGAGCCGAAGACGGCACCAAAGACAACTAAAATTGCATCGGAGTTTCATGAATATTAATACAGTTGAGTGGTGGAAACTAATTTTTGTCCACAAATCAGATGTGTAAAAAGTGCATTGTCTTTTATTGCCATATAACTGAAATTAATTTCCCCAGGAAGCTCACAGTCTCTAAGGTGGGAAAACTTAATGTTTATCAAATCCTGATGTTCCATAATGCATCTGGGTTTCGGGGGAAGTCGTATGATGTGTCAGTGCATCAGGAGAAATAAACCCTAGATCTTGGTCCTTGGTCCACTCCATTTCCCTCCACATTTGATTCACTTTGCATATCTTAGGCTACTTTTTGCATTGCTCTGACAAAATTCCTGACAAGAACAAGCTAAAGGGAGCAAAGATTTATTCCGGCCCATGATTTGAGGAGATATGGTTCATAGTGGTTGGAAGGCACTGCCACAGAAACTGTCTGCAGCTAAGCTGGTGGGACCTTGATTGTGTCAGATTGGATCAGGAGCCTGAGCTGGTGCAGCCAGACTATAAACCTCAAAGCCTATCCTCCAGCAATCTGCTTCCTCTAGCTAGGCTACATGAGCTTGTTGGAGACATTTCATAGGCAAACCATGACCTTGGCCACATACTACATGCTGACTTTCTGTGTCATTGTTTGTGTATTCTGGGCCTGCCTTAAGCCCTGCTATGTGGAGCAGGATGGGAGCTTCAGAACTCAGGAAGGCAGCCTGCCTAGAGGTCAGCCATGATGTTTCATTGGTTCTTGCACCACAGAAGAACTCAGAGAATGCACTGCTTTCTCAGTCTCTACTAGGAGAAACAACACTAGTTTCTACTGTGTCTCCCGTTTGCAGTCCCTTCCAGCCTGGGACTCAGACCACAGGTAAAGATAGAAGGGCTCTCTGAAACAACCGAACTCCAGAGCTCCCACTTACCCTGGACCACAAACCCCTCCATGCACAAACGGTGTGATTAAGAAGACTGATGCTGGGTAATCATATATCCTTCCACATCTTGCCTTGAGTTTTGACCCCAGCTTTTGAGATTCCACAAAACCAAAATTTAAGACATTTCCCTGGTTTTTTGATACCTCAAATACTAGGTGCTTAAATAGAGAAGATGCCGTGAGTTAACAACCGCTAGACTGAAAAGCAGGTTAGTCAACAATTAATTTATAAAAATATGCCTCAAAGGACAGTGAGACAAAACTTAATTATCATTCTACCAGTGCGTGTGTAATGTAAGATCAAGACGATTAAAAATGGAAGAGTGTGTGAGTGTGAGTCTCTGCAAATGCAAATCCATTTCCAAAATGGTTCCATCCACTAATAAAAGAAAAACTTAATACAAATAAACTCTCAGTACAAGTACCGCCAAGGAGCCAACGCGCTGGCTCTACTGTGCTGCTGATCCACTGGGAGGCTCCAAGCAGCTTTATCCCACCCGCAGTAATTTACCTGCTGATCTATGTGTCCCCTGCTGGTCATTTCACTATGATTGTTTTACTGCACCAATCTTTCATACAGTCTCTCCCAGACCTGCATGGTACTTGGGAACTTTTCACCCTCATCACAATGAGGACGGGTTCCAGCCTCTTGATTTGTAATGAACAGGAACAGAGACCCACGGAGCACAAAAGAGGGCCAGCTGGGGACTGCAGTGCAGGTGGCTTTATTTAACCAATGTTGATTGTTCCCTTCTGCTTATGGTTTTCTGTTAGCGTTTTCTGCATAGAGCCATCCTGATTTCGACGTTAAGCGTTATCAAGGATGTTTTTCTCTGAAGCTTGGAGCTGTTCGTTCTTGACTTCAATAAGAGGATCAGGCATCATCTCAACAGATGATAGCCTTAGATGGAAACATAGAATATTTTATTTGGATTTTATGGAGTATATTTATTCCCTCAGTAAACAGCGGCAGGCTGTGGAATGAGTTGGTTTTCCTTATATAACAATCTCAGTTATGGAGAAAGGATCTCTTAAGAGATCATTTCTAGGCTACAAACACAATTTTAATTATGTAGAAGCCATTCAACTTAATAGACTCTACAAGTCACTGCTTGGCAGATATCCTTCTCGGGTCAAAAATAATTTGGTAAAGCAACCTCCTAAAATGATATCCATTTTCCGTCTCACTTTATCAAGCAATTGAGAGCTGAATGAATTTCTGATTAGTAGCCTGCTGCTGAGTGATGCAACATAAAAGGCTAAATGTCACTTAATTGATAAGCAACTAAAACCCCAGCTCTCTTTATACCTTCCGCAAATGAGTGTCCTCCACACACAGTGACGTGATCCTTCAGTGCCACTACCGGAATTCAACTGTCACATGTGAGAATTGGCATCCAAGTGCCCTCCCTCAATAACCTGTGGGCAAGCCTATCCTCTTCTTAAGTAATATGCATGGAACATCTACTTGGGACAAGTGACCATGCTAAACATTATGGAGGTCTCAAAGGGGAGAATATAAAATTGTCCCTTCCTTAAAGCGGCGAAGTATTTTCATTGATGTGATGTTTCAATGCCATATTTGTAGATGCAAGTTATAGATATTACAACAAACATCTTGCTAGGCTGTAAAGCAGCCCATTCTAGTGGGCACTACTCGCCAGGCACCTGGGGCTGATGATTCCAGTTCTGAAAGGAAGAACTTCTCCTTCCTCGGCAGGACCTCCTTCCTGTGGTCCATCTGTGCCCTTCTTTTCTTCTCTTCTCTTCTCTTCTCTTCTCTTCTCTTCTCTTCTCTTCTCTTCTCTTCTCTTCTCTTTTTTTTTTCTTTCTCATAGAACAACTAGGTAAAGCCTGAGCATTCATATGTTGTTTCTTAACTGGAGGATACTGAAAGGAGAAACGAGTCTCACATATAGGCACAAGGCACCAGGAGCAAGATGGCATAGCTTAGCACATAAATGTTTAGGGAGTCCTCTCCCTGCCCAGCTCCTTGCCTCATTTCATATGGACTTGACCATCTTTAAACCTGGATGGTGTGGAAGCGCAGCCCAGACCTGTGGGTTCGTCAAACAAGGGATGGAAGGATGCAATCTTGTGTTTCGAGGTCAGAGAGAAACTAATTCAAATACTAGCTTTGTGGCATATCTACGCAAACTGCAACTTGTAAATATCCACATCCCTTTGGAAAGTTGGATTAATAACGTCTTATGATTTTTGAGGCTAAAAAGAAGTAACAAACACTCAGCATATTCTTCCCTTTAAAGGCACAATCAGTGTGCCACCTTCTAGCATGCACTCACCTGGTGTACATAATCTCACACAGGTACACACGCACACATTTAAATTGTAAGAAAATGGGTAAAATCTAAAAGTACGGAGGGAAGGCTGCCTCATAGTTAAATGTTTTTTTTTTTCTTTTGGTTAGGAAGACTGTATCATATATAATCATTACTGTGGCTAAGTAATTTGTATTAGGACCCTGAACTCAGTGCCTGAGGAAGGTAACAGCTGTGTCTGTAGGAATAAGACTATAGTTACCATCTGGATCGCCCTCTCCAGCTCCTTCCCGTTTTCTCTATGGAACCTACACACTGTGATACACTACAGGCCTCTGAGGGGTGCAATGCTAGGTGATGGAATCAGTATTTTGTTTAGATTGGTGTGTTAGGAATCTACCTTGCCAGATACAGCGGGCAATGCTGAATCTAGAAACAGCAGGGGTAGTGGTCTGTCTGCAACAGTGTCTGAGACCAGAGTGCACCACATTTCTGTGGCATGCCCTGCTGCTAGCCCAGGCTAAAGGTCGCTGGAAAAGTTGAGCCCAGTCATAAGAATCTTTCAGAGAAAACAAGATATGCTTTAAAAATCTAAAATTCTTTGAAAAATAACACAAGCATAATTTTTGGTTAAGATTGTTAGTACATAGGGTTAAAGATAAGGAAATAAATGCAGCCGGACAAACCAAATCCTGGCACGAGAGGATCCAGCTTATAAGGTCCTTTGTAGTGAAACGGATGCTTGCTGGAGTGAATCACAGGCACAGCTGTCAGTTGCAGCCTGGCCTAGCCCCTTGCCAACCTCCCCTAACGATTACCTGCCATCTGGGTTCTCAGCCACTCCCCATCTGAGGACCAATCAGTAACTCAGGCTTGCAGAACTAGAAGCTTTGCCTCTGCGCATTGCAAGCGGGGTCTGGACGATGCCCAGTTCTGTCTTAAGTCATTGAGCTTGGAGGTCAACAGAAGTCTCTATGCCAGGAAGAATATTACATTTCAGGTGCCCTAACTAACCCCTGTGTCACAGCCAGCTAGTCGGGTCAAGCTTGCTTGCTTGGTCTTCTTTGGAATCATTAGGGTTCAAATTGGAAATGAGCCCCATAGGCCGTGCTTTCAACTTGTGTCCCTCAGCCAGGGATGCGCTCTGTAGAGGCTGTGGGCTCTCTATGTAGTGGACCTGAATGGCAGACGTAAGTCGCTAGTGGTGGTTTTGCAAGGTTATGTCTTGTTCCTTGGTTTCAGGCAGTCTTATGTTTTATGGTGCACTACGATGTGAGAAGGCCTCACTAGAAGATCCCACATCCCTATACTGAGTGTTTCTCCCATACTTTCCACCTTCCAGTGGACCACAGACCTGTGAACTGTAAGCCAGAGTAGATTTGTTAACTACTGCCTAGGGAATGGCGTAACCCATAGTAGGTTGTGCCTTCCTACATCAGGCTTGGATTTCTGATGGAATCTCCACCAAAGTGATTGGGTGTCTACCCAATCAGTTAATTATCAGGACATTCCCCGTAGACATGGCACACCCTTTAACTGATCAACATAACTCATTAAGGCTTTCTTCCCTGGTGATTCTCAGCTATGAGGAGGATACAGACAAAGCTAAGTAGTATAGCGTCAAAACACAAATGTTTTCAGGGTAGCAAGAGCAAACACTCCCTCAATGCAACTTAGGATAATCAAATCAGCAAACACACATAGAAAGCCAGAATTTCCCTTGAATCAGGTTCACCACAATGTTCCCAATATTGGAGATGTCATAGCCAGCTATTTCTATGTAGAAGCCAAATAATAATCAGGATATGGGAGTTTTGAATCATACAAAGATGCTAGCCTGTGTTTGTCAGGCATTAGTTCACCTATGGGACTCAGTCTCTTGGTTTTGATCATCTTTCCTACAAAGATGGAGTCCTGATCTGTTGGTCCCCACTCACCCTCCTTGCAGTGTCTTAATGAGCTCTGGTTGCTTTGGGCTTCGTTGCTTCACCCTACGTGGAGTATTGATACTGAACATATCCATCTTCAATAATCTGATATGGCCCACCAATGGCAGCACAGACTTAGGACATGGTCCCAGGTGGCATCACCAGCTGATCACATCAGGCTGTTCCTCACTGTCGTCAAATGTCTCCAGTTCTCTCTCTTTGACATTTCCCTATCCCTCTGCTTCTCTTCCTCTTCCATTTCTTCACCACTTACTTGCTCCTTTTAGTGGTGCTTGGGTCTCTGAGTGACTACAATCATCTCAAGATGATCTCAGGTGTACTATGCCCTGCTCATGCATTATGGCGCAGGGCAGGGTTCATCTCAGGCATGCTCTGTCCACCCAGACCTGCATGGCACCAGACTTGTGGTGGTCTCGGGCTAGATCCCTGTCCAGGCCTCAATGTCTAGTAATTCTCTTGAGCTCACTCATAGCCCAGCCTGCCTGAGTGGCCCTTTGCAAATGTCGTCTGCCTTGGGCTCACTCTTGCCCTGGAGCCCTGGGCCCAGGTGGGGTTCTTCTGGTCTCTGGCTTACTCCCCATCATGGGAGCATATCTGGGTCTGCCTTGTAATAGACTGGTGGTCTTCTCAGGCCAGTTCCCTGTCTGGGCCCTCTGACTCCAGACTGGTGGTCATCTCAGGCCTGCTTTTTTTTCCCATGGAATTTTAGACTACTAATCATTCAGATGTTCATAGGTCAGAACACTGAGTATAGACATATCCTCTCTCCTCTCTGTCACCTACTGATGCACATGTGACACAGCAAGAACACCTGCCATGCCTCTAAGGGTGGGGACCTTCCTTTTCCTTATCTATTATGAAACAACTTTCTCCCCCCGCCCCCATCTCAGTCTATATTATTTTCCTAAAAAACCAAACGTCCTCCCACGGCTCTATTTTTTATTATGATTCATAAATGCGTATAAGTAGATGTGAGACAGTCAGGCAGGTAGGGGTGGTAGATAGATGATAGAAACACAGAGACCTAAGTTATTGATTGACTGATAGATTAGCATTTCCTGTTCTAAAAACTTACGTTCACTTTCCTATGCCTTCCCCTGAGTATGTCAAATTCACCTCCCAGGTTCATGTTCAGCCTGTTCTAGTCTGGTATATCTCTGAACAATTAACAGAACAACAATAACTCAGATACTAAAACCAAGAATGGGGAGTTTTTCTTGAAACTTGTTCTAAACAGTCAGCTGGTGGCCTGATTGTGCCTTCTTCCTCTGTCATCCTGGTACCTTTATTCTGTCCTCCAGGATGTCGCTCATCCAGGCCATGACCAGAGTGACTTTTCTAAAGTCCAGTTTTATGGTTTTTAATAACCACATCCATAGTGACATTTTTATTTTAAAATTACATGTAATCCAAGTTGATTGCTGCCAACACCTCTTGACAATCCCCCAGTGTCTCCCCGTCACCCACACATACCTCCCAAGGTGGACATCCATTTCCCAGGAGACCTGGCATAACTGGAGACCTGGCACAATAAATTCTGATTTGAATTGATGGCAAAATTCACAATGTTGCTTTAGTGAATACGAGTAGAAGAAAGAAAAGCAAAACAAAGACAAGTCATAGAGGAAGATCCAAATAGTTTTCAGTTGCAGTAGTTTATTTCAGGCCATGCATCCAGAGCCATGGTCAAAGACAGGATGTTCTTCTTCTGCTTTGGAATTGTTTAGACAAGTATAGAAAAAAAATCAAGCCTTCTTACAGAAGCATTTATAATTCTTTATCATCTGGTCTACATTATGACCTCAAGAGCCTTTCTTCTACTCTTATACCACACAGGACTTCAACCTTGAACGTTACCTTTATGCCAACCTGCTCATGCCTAGGGGTGTGAGATAGGAGGGCATATATATTATGGTAGGGATGGTGAGTCCTCGGTGATATAAACTTAATGTGCTTGTTTGGAAGGTGAAAGTGATGCATTTAAAGTAAAGTTTGAAAGAGTCAGTCAATGGCCAATGCCATGACAGCATTGTCTATCACAATAAGATGTAGCCCTGTTAGTGATGCGAAAGCCCTAGGTATTCTAGTACAGGAGTGACAAGACCACCCATCATTTAGAAGTAAAGGTTCTGGCCTGCTCTGTGGTGTCTCTGGTAAAAGAGTAGTGTAAGCACGAAAAGCTAGAGTGCAGACTCCAGGCCACAATCCTGATAAAACACGAAATTCTTAACAATTACCAAAAAGTCAACTGCGGGAATGTAAGCCGCGCGTTTTACTTTCAGAGGTTGAGGTTAAAAGCAAAATAATTCAGCCACAAAGGGAGCTGTGATCATGATTCATTTGCTGAACGTCCTGCAGTTCAATCTTTCTGAAACTCTGGTTAATGAAAGCACATTCAGATTTTTTAACCTCAGCATTTATACATTTAAAACAATAAAGAGAGATCATGGTAAGTCATGGTGCCGACACTGAGTGCCTATGATGAAGCTTCTGTACTGGTTTCGGGCATCATACACACTGCATGTGCATTCCGGTTACACTTCTCACAATCCAGTTCCTCCATACACCTATTCCAGATGGGGATCTTTAGTGCTATTTTAAAGACCCTATCCCAAGATGCCTTCCTAGAGAATGCTCTGTCATTGTCACTCAATACAGGAGGCTCCATCCCCCACATGTCCAGAAGTTCTGCACACTTGCGGTCCTATAAACACATCTTAGTGTAATACAATATTTTTAAAATATCAACCCTTCTATTTTAGACTGTGCATTTTTCACAAATAGATAGCTAACTGCTAATATTTCATCTCGTTAGCATCCAGCCCAATGCCTGACGCATACTGAGAGAGCAAGAGCTTCTTGGAGATTTGAGCATAGACTTCTCAAAGATATCAGATGTGCCACCTGTTCTATCAAATGTATATGTCCGTCAAAAGCTGCAACGATGTACGAACTCATTACATAACAAACGCCCATATTGTTAGATGAGGTATGCCTTCTATAAGTTTGACTATACAACTAAAATATTTATTTCCCACAAGTGCTAATATCATTAGCAAACATTTCATATTTGTAAGGAGATTAAGACCCAGCCTGGCAAATATGTAATTGTTTTGAAATTTAATTCTCTAATAACAGTGTACGAAATGAGCAGAAGAATTTTTAATATTTCTCCTTTAGGCTGGGGAGAGGTTAGGGATTTCGCTCCATGGTAAGGGCGTGCATGGTCAGCACAAAGATTCTAAGTTTGATCCTAGGCGTCAGGGAAGAATAAGAGAAAAGACATGGGGCTTTAGGGTTGGGGATACCTCTTAGGGTCAAAGCATGTGTACAGGACTCGTGTGTTCAGCAGCACATGCTTAGTGTGTACAAGATCCCAGTGCTCAGTCCTCACCATGAACTATCTATGTCCCTTCTCTGGAGAACTGAGAGCAGAAAATGAAAGTAGATGTTTGAGTTTCCGAGCGCCACCCCTGACCTTCTACTACAATGCCTTTGTTAATGTTATAAGAACTTTAACTTAGAGCAAAATCTAGAACAATATTTAAGGACATAAATATAAACGTGCCAGGCCTTTTAATTATTTTTTCTTGAGACAAGGCCTCATATATCATAGTCTGTTCTCTCAAACTCCCTACATAGTCAGAATGACTTTGAACATCTGATCCTCCTGTCTCTACCTCCTGATTCTCGGATTACAGGCTTGTACCACCTGTTTACGTAGTACTGGGGGATGAACTTGGACTGTCTCCATGCTAGGCCAGCACTCTGCCTCCTAAGCTACAGCCCCCTACCCATACAAGGTGGGGAACACCCAGTTTCCTGAACATACACTGTCTGCTCAAAGGAGAGAAGCAGAACTGCCTGTTTGTCTCGCCAGCACCCCAGTCTAATGCTCTGTGACTTGAACCAAGTGTAGTTGCTAGAGAAATGAAGGTTCAGGTCTTGCTTGAACGGGAGGGTTAAAATACTCTCTGCGTGCCTCAAAGCTCTGGGATATGTCTGCTTTCATGAGTTGGCCAACACTCTCATCAGCCGTCTCAACAAAACTAGTGGTGTGTTAAAAATTTAGAATGGAACTATTATGTAGGGTTTTGTATATGAATACGTGTGTTTCCTGACTTGTAAAACCAAACCTTTCCAGTGACTTTACACAAAAGAGAGAGCAATTTCAAATGGAGTGCAAAATATAAAAATATATACATTTGTGTATATGCATGTGTAGCAAGCGTGAGCAAGGACAAAATTGCATAAAATCACTTTTTGGTGACAAATGAGAGCAGTAAAATCTATGAAGTTAGGGCTGGCAAGATGGCTCAGCAGTCATGAGAAGTTCCTGCCATTCTAGACAATCTGAATTCAGTCCCGGAATCCATTGGCAGCTCACAGCTACCTGTCACTCCAACTCCAAGAGATCCAACACCCTTTTGTGGATCTCTTATATACACACAATCATAAACACACGCACACACACACACACACACACACACACACACACACAGAGAGAGACAGACAGACAGACATAAGCAAGCAAACATATCCTCTGAAGCAAATCTTTTACAAATAAAATCTGTAACATGAGTAGCATTTAGTAAATGGCCCTTTAATGTATGCGTAGCCAAACAAATGAGTAACTTTTTCCTTCCTTGTGGAAAGACGTTATTTCTTCCAATAACCTTCCTTACTGTACGCTCCATTCTGTTAGCTTGAAAATGAGGACAGTGCTTCAATGTAGTTTCATACATTAAGGATTGGACATTATCCATTATTGGACATTTACACTGTGTCACACAGTGTTTAAGTGAATTGCCATTGCAATCACATTTAAATGATGGAATTATTGTCATCCATGCTTTACAGATGATAAAAATAAGGTCCAGGAAAAAAAAATTAAAGCCACTTGTTCGGATTCATTCTGCTTCTGTCAGTCGCAGAGTTCTGAGTTTGATCCAGATCTGTCTCGTTTACAAAGCTGGCTCTTACTCATCGTATTCTGCTTCTTCCCAAAGAAGAACCACGTGTGCTCTACTGAATGTTGGGATGAGTCTTACCTATGGGCTATGGTTACTAGAGAAACATCATAGGTACACACATGTCCCTTAGGTGGTATTTACTTTTAATAGGTTTGATGCTTCAGGTTGTCGTTAGTATTATTTTTAAAAGAAAGCACACGTGTGGTTCAGAGAGAATCTCTACCTGCTTTCTGGCCCCCAGATTCATTGTGAAGAATCCTCATGTTAGTTCAATACATTGTCTACAATGCATAACCCAGTACTAATAGTTTATCATTTTCACAAGTCATTGATACACTGATACTGTTCATATCTAAGTATATGAGGATGAGTTTCATTTCATCATCACTAATCTTAATGGTAAAGCGCTTTTTAATTCAAACCCAATCTGTTCATTTCTGACATACAACAAAAGTGTTCAACTTTTTTTTTTACATTAATTTCATATACTGCAACTTTGCCCTCACCTGTTAGGAAAATACTTTTAAACATTACAACACATCTTTTATCATAGACCATCTGAGAGTGCTCAGAAAGTGCCAATGTCCTTACCAAAGAATTTTCTACATTTAATTCTATTTAGTGTATTATCCAATCGTATTAAAGCTAGTTTGCTTATTTATGTTTAAATGGATTATTTACCAGATGAAATATTTTAGGCATGCACTTCTTTTTTTGTTGTTGTTGTTGTTGTTTGTTTATTTCATGTATATTAGTACACTGTCACTGTCTTCAGACACACCAGAAGCAGGCATTGGATCCCATTACAGATGGTTGTGAGCCACCATGTTGTTGGTGGGAATTTAAACTCAGGACCTCTGGAAGAGCAGTCAGTGCTCTTAACCACTGAACCATTTCTCCAGCCCCATGTGTGTATTTCTTAAGTTAATTTTATTTAAAAATTCCCATGCTCTCCCAAACAACACTACATGGTTGCAAACAAAGAAATTGGTACTTTATCATTGTAGATGATGAATATGAATGAGAAAATATACTTTGGGGAGAACTGCTAATAACACCTTTTATCACTGCTTACAAAAGAAAGTCCCCAAGGCACTCCTGGGAGCTTCTTGCCACGGATATGTGCCATCAGCTTCTTCTGGCCCATTTGTCCACTGCAGAAATGCTCGTCAAGACACCCACTGGAGAGAAAGGTGAGAGCTGGAAGCCATGGGATGGAAATGGCCAAGCTCCAAGGTTTCACACAAAAAGGTCTCACTACATTGAAGGCTGTAGCGCTTCATGGAAAACCCATGTGTGTCAAGGGAGTACCTTCCTCAAAACTTAAACCTCATATTTGTTTGCACATTTGTTTTATTTAATAGGGTATCCTTGTTTCTCAACCTGATTGAAAGTGGTCCAGATAAGAACAATAGAATCCTAGCTTCCTGATGCTGTAAAGAAGAAACCAGTGGTCGATTACCATTGGGAGACCATGTATTCACTCACTGGAGTCTCTTGTTACAATGGAATGTGATTCCTACTCAAATTGTTGCCAACCTACATGGAATAGAAAACAGTAAACATCTGATGGCACAAAAGGGTTGCATATAACTTTGATTTTTTTCAAATGCTACCAAAAATACCTTTGCTGATTCATCTGCAATTTTCAGTGGTTAGAAACTTTCAAACCTAAACCACAGCATTCTTTTAAATGTAGACTTAATTTCTAAAAAAAAATACATTTTTGTTAGTTTAGGGGATTTGTTCTGGTTTTCTTGCTTGTTTGTTTTAGACTGTCTTACCCTACGAAGCCCAAAATAGGCTCCTACTTCCGCCCTCCTGCCTCAGTCTCCCCATGCATCAACCTTCATGATTCCCAAGTATTTACTTATTTTCCCTTATGTCTGTGAGTCTCAAATATCTGGCCTAAAATTCAGTAAGGTGGTTTTATTAAATATGGTTATTGGACCCTAAGAGCCACACAAGGACGTTAAAATGTCCAAAGTTAAGGGAAGGTTGACAAATAATTTGCATATTTCTTCCTCTTCTTTCTTTTATTTTCAATTGCTCAGCAATATATTTATTGAGTGCCTCCTATGTTCTTGTTAGAATCACTGGGGACAAAGAGAGTGACATGGACTCTGACCTGAAGTCATTTCAGGGTGACATGTCTGGGAGCTACTTTAAGTTCATTTATAAGCAGAAATAGAATGAACCATATACATGGTTACACATGGCAGTACCATATCAGGCATGAACTCGCAGTATTGTAGACAAGGGTAGCTCAACTAAGAACAGAATCAAAAACTGAGACCTGTCTTTGGCAGGGCCTAGTATAATGAATTGCTATCTTTGCTGCCTAAAGCCAAAGCAACCGAGAAGGTCTACAGCAGAAAACAAATTCAGGGAAACGTGTGAAAGAGAGGGCAAACGGAAATGAACATATGGAAGAGAGATGAGATGTGCTCTATGCAATCATCCTTGGCAGCAAATATAGATAAATGGCCTGAAGTTGGAGTATCAGGAATGTTGCTCAAACTAAGACCCGAGACAAGTGCTGTCAATGAATCACTAAGAAAGGCAGCTTTAATTTCTCACTTCTATACAAAGCAATCTCTACCAACTTAGGTAAGTGTCCAATAGGCACAAAAGGTCTGGCTTAAGGTAGACTTACCACTGGAAGAGAAGAGATAAAGCACACTAAACAAAAACTCCTGTTTGTTGAGTACCCACTCTGTGCCTGACATACTTCAATCATTATCAAAACTAAATAAATACACATGATACCACCTCATTCTGAAGACCGGAAAAGTGGTGTTCATAAAAATTGAATGCTTTCACTGTCCACCCATTTTCCCAACAGAGGGCCAAAACTAGGATTAGACCCTCCTTTTCCATTGTGCTTTAAAAGACCATGGAATCACATCTGTTTTGGAGGTGGTCAAGCCCAGAATTGCACATGCTAAAGACCCAGCTAGAATAGTACACATAAAAGCAGACCAGGACTCATTTCTGTGAGATTTTTCTGCCCTTTAGTCAATCCTTGTGCTTCTCTTGGGCTCGGCTATTGGCTCCCAGGCTGCCCTTCAAGATCTAAGTGAGGAAATTATTGCAAACTTACCTTTTAAGTTTGGGAATGTAAAAGAAGTACATATTATTTAAGATGACTCTTGCAGAATTAGTATGAGTGGATAATTTTCTTTAATTAAGATTATCATCAAAACGCTAGCCTCTTCCAAACTTTCACCCTTTCAAGTCCGACAAGAAAGACTTTTTCCTTGCCATGTAGTAACTTCTCCCACATGTCTTCACTTCTAGAAGCAGCTGGGCACAGCACAGGACAAAGTAGATCACAGAAGCCTTGCCATACAGGTAGAGCCCGTGAGGACTGACTATTCTAAACCACAAATAATGACTCCAGAATCAGAGGACCTTCAGGGAGGGTGAGATCTTATACACGAAGAATGTATTCTTTGTAAGATGTGAAAAGGTGCTCTAAATACATGCTTTTGCCTGCATTCAAAGCACTGATTGCTCAACACTAATCCCTTTGTGTGTTCACAGGACGCTAACAAAACTGGGGATGGGCTCTCAGAAACCAGGAGGCTGGGAATATGAAAACATAGCTCATTTTGCTCAGTAAATAGTCATTCAAACCAGCAAGTTCAAAGGTTTACGTGTTCCCTTGGTTTCTCTTCTTAGGAGATGGTTATAATTGTCTGCATCATTTCATGTTTTAAAATGCCAAGTTCTATATAAATATCTTCTCCCCGATCCCCACATTGTGTGTGTGTGTGTGTGTGTGTGTGTGTGTGTGTGTGTGTGTGTGTGTGTGTGTGTGTGTGGGTGAATGAACCCATACTTGTATGTGCTAGGCAAGCACTTTAGCGCCGAACTACAACCTCAGCCCTGTATTTATCTTTGGTTGACTTCATTGTACTAAGGGCCCTCAGGATTTGATGGTGGATATTTGAGCACTAGGGCTTGCTTTCCTTCATTTTTCTTTTGCCCACTAAAGCAAAACCATAAAAATTGACAGGGTACTAGAATGTAATCTTCACATTTGAAAAAAAAAATAAGTTTGATCCATAAGCTATACTCTGAGCATACTTGTACCTTAGGAATCAAGAGTCCTGATTTGTGAGGGAGAATTTAATTCTGGCACACTCCCCTTGTTTCCATCTGTGTTAAAACAGACTTACTGTAAAAATGAAAGTGTTGAATCCAAACAATATAAATGCTGCAGTAAGAAGAAAACAAACCCTTGGTCTAGAGTCATACAGCTTAAATTCCCATATGCATTCATTTTTACTGGTACCTGTGTGACCTTGGAAAAGGCACTTGATCTTTCTCCTCAATATTTCCTAATGCGTAAAGTTAAACAGTTGCTCTAGGGTATCACAAAACCATATGATATCCTACAACCATACAGATATGTAATGTATTCTATTGGAAGATGATACATTCATCCCATGTCATGAATCAAATAATTTAAACCATTGTTTTCGTGTGTAGCTCACATTGGGGTGCTTCAACCCAGTCTAATTTATGACCCCTTTCAAAGCCTTCAATCATTTTAATCACACAACACGATCTCAGAAACTTCAGCATAGCGTTCACAGAGTGTGTCTGTAGGACACACAGTAGGAGACCTGGAGCCTTCTGAATTTCATACAAGTCACAAGTAAAATAAACACAAAATGAAGAAAAATGATATTAAAAATTGGTAAAGATACAAATGTTTTTACAGAAATAACATTCTCTCATGACAGTCGGTCTCTTTTTATATCTTCCAGAGGCATGAAAAGGGCATTACAAGTAAATGATTAACTTTACCACAGATCTTCACTCCTGTCTAAGGTCCATCGAATTTGGCTAGATGTCTTTTATCAAACAGAAAATGGTTTTTAAAAATGATTTTAAAGGCAAGATTGTATATTATCCTAAGGTATCAGACAAAATCACATTTGGTATGTGCATGTATGGATATATATTTATTCTCATTCTATGGTTATGTGTTCATTATCAGAATGAAATATTAACATCCATGAGTTATCCCTCTTTTTCACTCTTATTGAAAAAGTAAGAGTCATGTGAAGCTGGTGCTGTAACTGAAGTGATTTCAACCATTGTTAGCATTGGCTATGAATGGAAGAGAAGTGTGGAAAAGGTCTCTTCTCAATGGCCCCTTGGACTATATATAGAAAAGAACTTTAGATGAGAATCAAAGTTGAAGCAACAGTTGACACTGTCATAACCTATGAGACATGTTAAAGAGAAAGATATATAAGGAGATACAAAGAATGTATCTGCTATCGTGGTACAACCACACTAGAAGAAGTAGAAGTCTTCAATAAAGGCAGAAAAAAATATGTCAAGGCAACTTAGAACTTTGATGTGATGTAAGCCACAGACATGATGGTGTGAGAGAGGAAGAACTCTGGTAAAACTGCATATATGAGCATCCTTGGTTATATTTGGTTTATTGTTTGTGTTTTCACTGAAGCCCATAATTTTTATTGAGTTCTGTTTTTTAATGAGTCCCAAAACACCATCCCTAATCTATCAACCCAGCAGAGATGATATTTGCACAGCTTGCTGGACACATTCATGAGGCTGTCCCACACGCCTGTTGAATAGACACATCCACAATTAAACCCTCCTTTCCTCACTGCTAGACTGCTTCCCTTACCTGCCATCTTTCTACACCTAGGTTTTAAAGCCAAAAATATTCCAAACATGATTTTTTTCTTTGTCTGGAAACTTTCTACCTGAGTAAATAGCAAGTCCTGAGCATGATCTTTCTTGCTCTGAAATTTCTCCTGAGACTCTCCTTCTAAGCCATAAGCTTCTCTTATTCATGTCTCTATCAATGCTCAATTGATGACTAAAAAAGTCCTCTAATTCTACAGCACCCTTTCATTAAGCATCTTCCACACAGCTTCCAAAGTTGTCTTCCGTCAAAAAGAAAATAGATTCCTATTACATATTTGCTTAAATTTTCAGATATCTATATATTACAAAAGGGAGAAAAAACAAATTCACAAAAAGAGCATAAAAGGATATTTTGCATGTGACCAGAATACAGCATTTACTCATCATACCCTCAGTTCCAGTTGCATCAAGCTTCTGTTCATAATCGAGAGATGACCTTGAACACCACCCATTTATGACCATTTTCTGCATTATTGCTCTGTCTTGAAAATTCCTTTCCTTAACTGCCATCAGTATCCAGCAAGGCTATGGAGAACATAAATGCACAACAGCGATGCGTACCTACAGAAGGACCTGCACAAGACTGGACGTTCTTTCATGGATGGGGAGGTACCCAAGATGCTCCACCCTCTCCACAGGAGCTAATCCAAGTTAATAGTTGCCAGTGAGGGGTGGGCGGTCATTTTCTTCAGCACTGCAGTCACTGGTCAGCTGCCTGTGCTCCATTAAATGACTCTTCCTTCAAGGTCACATTACAAACTTAAATCAAAGGCAGTGACTGTAAAAGAATTTTTAAGAATGTAGAAGGGGGAGTAATTGGGAAGAAGAGGATACTCTCAGGAACGACCAGAGAATAAAGGGTGACCACAGTGGGTAAAGAGATCTACATTTGTATGTGTGTAGAATTTTTTTAAATAAATTTTTAAAAGGAATTTTCCTTTTTCTAAATTTAAGTAGTTCTTCATCCTTCCAGATATATGAAAAGAATCAATTTTACTTAAGTTCTCCATGACAGAACTATTTTTCCACAATATTTATAATATATATTACTTCTACCTTTCTTTTCATAGCACCCTAATTTTATTGCAACTTTGCCTGTTTATGCATCAGAGGCCTTTCAATAAACAACAAAACTCTCAAGGGTAAGGGACTGATTCCGGTGACCTTTCTATTTCCCGTGTCTCTAATTAGCCTGGTAAATGGCATGTGTTCAATAAATGAATGACTGATTATCACTTCTGGATACTGTACAAATAAGTAATTACCCTTTAGAAATAATCACAATACAGGCTAGGGCTACACAATACTTTATGGAGAAGAGGTAAAAATTCAGAATCATTTGGAAGGATTGTTGTGAAAGTAAATGTAACTATGCCCTTGTAAGCTGTAGCTTTGTCAGAAAAAGGAAGAAAGAAAGAAAGAAAGAAAGAAAGAAAGAAAGAAAGAAAGAAAGAAAGAAAGAAAGGAAGGAAGGAAGGAAGAAAGAAAGAAATTTATTATAGTATGAAAGCAAAAGTCTATTATGGAAATAAAATTAGGAACACTTGTTCACTCTAAACTTGGCTATATCCCTTGTACAGTAAGTAACTGAAACTTTGGAAAAGTTGATGAGTTGGATGAGTAGATTCAGGAACTATGTACATAATCCATGTACTCCCAAATTCTTCCTAAGGTTCACAGAGCTAAAACATCCTCCTGTTTGTTCACTGTCATATATGTTAACCTCTTAATTCTTACATGTTTCATTATTGACAGATTAATATACACTCGAGAAAACCATCTAATATTAGGAATGCTTTTAATTGGTTGAAATTCCCAGATTTCCCAAGTATTTTGTTCAAATAAAAAATGAAGTTGAAGAAAATACCAATGTTCCACCTTTCCTATTTTGTGCATATTTCTTCTTTTCTCATTTGTTTGAGGGATTGAAATTGTATTTCCAAATATCTGCCAATTCTTGGGAAACAATGTTTTCCTGATGAATTATTATCCTTACATATTTGGTAAAATTACAGCAGTATGCCTCCTAAACTCAACTTGTTATTTGTGATATTTGTTCCTTATAACAGAAAATAATAGATACAAAATGGCTTGAGATATGAGAAAAAGTTAATAACTCAAAATAAGAAAGTACTTCTATTCTAGTAGGCCCCATCATACAATGTGTTCCCAACTACCTAATAAACATTTAAAACAGCCATGTTCCTTCAGTTACATACTGCAAAGTGTCATAGATTATATCCTAATAAAACCAATGACAAACCTTCAAATGGGAGAGGAAAAACAAATGTTTCCTCTCTTTAACTCTCTATTATTTCACATCAGTTGTGTGTATTGTACAATAATCTTGTTGGTTGGGTGACTTAAAGAAAACTAACTAACAGATCCTAAATTTTATATAAAAAAATAAACTAACATTGAATTGGATATGAGAAATCTTCTAATAAGAGACTTGAGAGTCTAGAAATGATATTATTCCTATCTATTATCTCAGTGGTAGTCCAGGGCCTGTGATTAATTCTTGTTTCAGTGAACACATGAATGAGGAAATAATCAAAGCTGTTTGTTCCTACAACTCATTAGGAAGCGTTGACAGCTCTGCTCCATCATTAGTTCATATAGAGTCTGAAACTGTCAGGACAATATCGGTGGGACTACACCTCATTTATACATGGAATTCTTTATCTTCAGTGAAAGGGTAAAGTCCCAGAAAAACCTTGTCTTTTGTCAGAAATTCAAGAGAGAAGGACAGGGCAGGAGGGTCCAGGTGACTGGCATTTCATCCCTTCCTTCTGTGAAGTCCTCGTCAGCAACTAAGGGCCTGAGGCTGCATTGAGTTCAATCTCCCTTAAGTAATCACGGGCACAGTATGTGAGAAACTGCACTGAGAGATCTGATGTTATGATTGCCGTCCTCGTCTGACTAACACACACACACACACACACACACACACACACACACACACACACACACACACACTCTCTCTCTCTCTCTCTCTCTCTCTCTCTCTCTCTCACACACACACACACACATACACACACACACACACACTAACACCTCATGCCACCAAGACAGATTAACCCTGCTGTTCAAAGAGACACAGAACATTGACCCAGATTGCGCCCCACTGGGATATCTGGACATTGATGCTGACAAGGTTAGACATGACATCACACAACTCATAGGATATAACAACCCCAAGCATTATGGACCAGGAATATATCTCTCTTCCACTCTTGTTCCACTTGAGCAATGGCCCTGGGAAAGCCTTTCTGGGTTCCAGGGATAGTTCAATGGCAAGATCTTGGACTCTTAATGTAATAATAGACTGCCCATTACTACTCTTGACCCTGTCATTTGGAAACTATTGTGTTGGGTAAGATCTGATGAAGTCTCAAAGTTAAATACATGCAAATGTATAACAATAACTATATTTAAATGCAAAATCATATTATATAAGTCTATAAGATTAGATGAGAGGGTAAGTATGCACTCATCTGCTTTTAAAATGTGGGACATGAAACAGAAATGTCATGAATTTTAGGCCAGCCTGGGCTACGTATTGAGAATTTGTCTCAAAAAATAATTAGATTAGAATTTTTTCAAATATTGCGATATGATCTCTACTGACAAATGCTTAAATATTATTTGCAATATACTTAGTTTTATTGTCTTCAAACAAATCCATGTTCTATTCTGCTGGAAGGGTTTCAGTGTGCATTCTTGAAGACATATATCAACGAGACTGAGATATTTAAAGCAATATTGCTCACTCATAACCTACCCTTCGTTCCTCTTTTCCATCTAGCCTAGACAGATGAATGACCCTCTTTTGAGATGTATCACACTACCAAAGAGATGTGTGTGTACACAAAAAGATGAGGGGGGGTCTTAGCTGCTTCTTGACTTGATTTGTACGATTGAAAGTACTTTTTTATTAAATCAACTGGGGTTAGCTTTTTTTTCTCATTGTTAAAGAGCAATGATGCTATAATGATCAAAAATAAAAATAAAATGTATTTATCTTTATTAAATCATTATTAAGTCATTCAACCATTTTTTGACTTTATAATATATGCCAGGCTCTGTGATAGACTCTGGTACAATTTCAGGAATGAAGTCTACATAGTCACTACAGTGGGTGGCTTCTCACGGGAGAGTTAGTTTTCATTAACTCTGTGTTCCCTCGTAGAAGACCAAACTCCAGAAAATGGCCATGGGTTCATGACTGTATTTATTTAGTGAGTTACCAAAACCATAAAAATAAATTTTAAAAAAGATGACGTGGAGATGTGGGAGGAATTATGTAGAGTGCTGATGAGGCAAATATATAAAACATATTATGGAATACATATTTATGGAATATATATTTATATATAAAACATTATATGGAATATATATATATATATATATATATATATATATATATATATATATATTAGTGTTGTAGTGCCGGTCCTGGAGATCAAATGACTTTAGAAACACATTTGTGGAATTTTAAAAAAAAGCGTTTACTCTATTCCTGCCTATGAAACTTGCTAAAAACATCTGAAAAGTCAAAATCATGACTTACTATTCACAAAAAGATGAAAATAAAGTATGTTAGTTGGTTAGTCACTCAATTTGAATAGTAAGTTTGCAGTTTTGTCCATGCCGAGTTGTATCATTTGGGGTCTATGGAAAATACATCATGGGAGAAGCTTCTGGTAGAGTGAGCTGTTGACCCTTAGGCAGCCAGGAAGCAAACAGGTAAAGAAGTAGTGCTCCTGAGATCCCAATATCCCCGTTAGGTCAGGCTTTGTGACCTACCCTTTTCTCAGTAGGCTCTGCTTCTTCAAGTGCCCTCTACCTCCTAATAGTCCCACACTGAGACTAAGCCTTTAACACGTGGGCTTTGGAAGACATTTCAAAGTCAAGTTATAGAATAAAGGAATTTGTTCCAATGTCAAAGAGAAGTCCAAATACCAACTTTCTGCCCTTCAGAACTTGGCTAAGGTATAGATGTCTCTAAAATAAAATTAGATTGCTCCATATGCCAAACAAATTATTAAGTTGAAATTGCAAAAGTTGAGATCCGTGATGGGGAAGGAGAGCATCTCAGTCAAATTCCCCACAGATAAGGAGAGGATAACTGAATACCTAGCCAAACACACTTGCCAGCTATCTCTTCTCAACCAAGTTGATGTTTGATAAATATCCTTCAGGCCATGCTGTAAAGGAGATGAAGAACCTGAAAGTACAGTTATCTGAGCAAAGACAAGTTCTAAAGAAATGGCTTGAGAGCTGGGAATCTGGATGTGAGCCCTGTCTTTCTCCCTGACCACCTCTGTTATATGCCTTCCTAAGATGTGAGCCCCAAGTAAGGGTCAGATGCAAAGAACAGACTCAGGTTGAAAAGTTCCCTGAAGCAACAAACTCCAACCCAAGTTGCCATTTTCCAAAAGCATGTCTATGTGAATTAATAGCATCAGCACATAAGACTGCTTTCTTTCCTACCTCATGTTGACTGGACTGACATATAACACTAGGTCATATAACCTGGGCCTAACAACATGTAAGAAAAAGAAAGTTGTTACCAATCATGAGAAGATGAGAAAAGAAAATGGCTAAGGGTACAGATTACACTTAGATAATATGTTCTCAAGGGAAGGGAGGGAGAGAGGGAGGGAGGAAGAAGAAAAATGTGAGGGGAGTTTAAAGTAACTTTTAAAATAAGAGATAATAAGCATTCCAGAAGATTCATCAAAATGAATTACACAAAGATTAAAAGTCACAAAGTATAAAACATAGGAACATAAAAGTAATGGGAAGATGATTCCAAAAGAGGAGAAAGTTGGAGCAGTGACAATATTTTGAGAGGTGACTGACCTCTAAGACTGTTGAAAACAAATTAGCATTAAAGAGATTCCATACTTGGATATGTCTCAATCATAAAGAATAAGAGACAAAAGGTTCGTAAAATCAACCAATAATAGACAACCTTGAAAACAAAAGTTACACCAAGACCCAGGTCCAACGTGGACCAAAAAAGATGAAGTCTTCTCTTCAATGGGCAGATCTAGAGTCTACATATATAACAGAAATAGCATCCAAGAAGAAAGCTTCCATACACAGCATGCTAGTTAAGGACAAATTTCACCTAAAAATAGAATTAATATACTATTTTTTTTTCAGTTTGGAGACAAGAAAGGGAATTAAACAAAAGCATTTTCAATGACAAAGTACTAAGAAAACCCATACTAAGGAATTTTAAGGTGTAGTATTTTAAATGTCCTCAAGTAATCATTCCTATAAATTCAATCCTAGCAATTTGTCTCAAACAAATAATAGAACAAGCATGAAAAAAATGTAGTTTCAATGTGTTTCTCGTTATTGACTGGATGTTCTATAAAAACCTTGGAAGCATGGGAAATGTGTGTCAATAGAGGATTATTGGAATCACAGATGATGTATTCATGATTTACATTAGGAAGATTACAAAGGGCTTTTGTACTCATAAAAATATAGCTTCAATGTTATAACAAGTAGGAAAAGGGAAAAACATGCTAGAAAACAGAGTTTGATTTGATCCGATGCAAAGTTAAAATTATACTTTTTATTTGGGAAATTTTGCATACTCAAAATGTTGAGAGGAATATACATGACACTTTGTGGGGGGGGGCGTAGAACAGTGGGAAGTTCCCTAAGATTTGCTTTATGTTTATTCTTTTTAGCAAGTTTTTTTTTTCTTTTAATGGGTGTTTCTGTGTCTGTGTGGGTATGTGTGTGTGAGAGCACTGCAGAGTCTGGAATTGGGAAGTGAATCCCCTGGAGCAGGAGTCAGAAGAGGTTATAAGCCATATGCTTCTAATGCCGAGCCATCTCTCCAGCCTCAGTTCCCTTTCTGTTCTTTCCCATTACAATGGTTCATCTGGGACCGACTTCCTGGATAATCCCATATTTACTGAGCTGGTCCTATCACGTGACGCTTCTGCGGCCGCCATCTTGTTTAGACTTGTCATTTCGTTTAGTTAGGCCTACATGGCAACTTTTCCTGTGTACGTCAGTAAGCTGCCCACAAAAGACGCTGGGACTCTTGTGTACACTGTGTACACACGCGAGGAGCCAGGCTTACTAGACAACTGGAGTCCCATGACGGAAGACATTGCATAGCTGTTGCAAAGAATGAAGATGAAAAGAAACCACAATTCAGACCAGGTCAACAGAAATAAAGGTGGCAGGGTCTCACTCTCCTGTGCACACTGACTCGTATCTCATTCTCTTTGAAAAAGTGGTTTTTGCTTTCCCCAGACCATCTCAGTTCCTGGGACTCATGAGAGTCCTTTCTCAGAGCTTCTTTCCCTTGCATGCTGTTCTCATTTGCTTCTCTTCTGAAGTACTTTACTTTTTCTATTTTCATTTCCGTCAAAGAAGAATCTGGCTGGAGACATAGCCAAGTAGATAAGAGAGGGGACCACACTGTCTTGAGACAGAGCTCGGTTCCTAAGCATTTGTTATCTGTTGGTTCACACCAGCCTGAAACTCCACCTTCAGGTGGATACAAAGCCCCTGGCGTGCCTGCGTACCTGAACTCAACGAAACATACCTATACCCATACACACAATTTAAAATAATAAAAATAAATCTTTGAAACCTTTTTAAAACATAAATTTAAAAATAAAGGTTGACCAATCAACAATCTATTGCCACAAAAAAATATTCTTTTCTTTTCTTTTTTTTCCCCCAGTTGTAGGAGAAGTACTATAAAGGACTTTAAATTTCGCATTTATTTTTCAAGCCTGAATTTTTACCTTTTCGTGTTGCAGCAAGTAAAGCCTGGTAAAAATTTTTGGAGTTTGTCTAATATAGAGTCTGCTGCATGAGCCTAGAGCTTGATTCCAATCCAAATATATCACCGTCGATTTACAGCCGGAATCACCGGAGGAATTCGAGCAGCTTGTTGGATTGTTTAGTTGGAATATATGGAAAAGTTGAAGCTATACATTCCAACACATCACTGTAAATGATGTACTATGGAAAATTCTAAGCAAGCATTTCAGAATAGTCTGGTAAGTATATTTAGCATGTAGATACAAAAAAAAAAAATCTCAGGGCATTCTCCATGAGTCTCCTGCAACATGTTCTGGGCCTCTGTGTTAGCAATGAATGGTGTGTTAGTTCCCTTCATCTTCTGGAAGACATATTATATATTTAAAATAGACCTTATCAAAAAACCTTTTAATATTTAACTTTCTGATAATCAAGGAAAGAGTAAATAACCTCTCCCAAATTTATGGGTTTGCTTTTTCCCTAGATTTTTACAAATTACTGGAGATTTCATCCTGAAGAAATGGCAGAAACGTGAGAAATAAAATAGTTTTCAATATTTTTATACACCAATTTATAATAATTAATATGAAGCTATACATTTCCACAGATAACAGGAATTATTTTTAGTCCTTAAAGTTTCTCCCCTGTCACAAATATTTAGGACTGACTGCAGTGCAAGATTTTAATTAGGAAGAACGTATAGTTTTTTAAATGATTCTGGTGATATAAACCTATCATCTTTATGCGGTTTTGCAGAGTGAGTGTATATGTGTGCATATGTATGCATATGTGTGTATATGGCCATTCCTGGGACTCAAATCCAGGGCCTCTGTGTGTTAGGCAAATGCTCTACCACCAAGCTCCACCACAAACACTGCAATTTTTGGTATTATTCCTCTTCATTTTTGGAAACCTAAAAAGTATACATTCGCTCTAAAGGTTGAAGGCTGGGTCTTGTGGTGCATGTCTCTACCTCAGCACTAAGAAGGCTGAGGCAAGAGAGTAATGGTTTGGGCTCATTCTGAGCTAGGAATGGTCTGTATGGGGCAAAACAATGACGCATGAAGCTTCCTTTCTGTCTTCTCTTCACTGTGTCTCAGGATACATTTCCATTAAAATTCAAAGTCAAATGAAGAGTGAAGAAGCAGCAGCCTCCCAGGCTCAGCTGGGTTTACACACCACCCAGTTCCCAGGGATGATTTTATTCTCCTGATCTGCACAGTCAGTATCCTCATTCCTGTCCTTAGATTTGACCCAGACAGGGAAAACATGTGGAGTCAGATGCATTCAACAACTGTCTGCTCTGCTTACTTCTCCTTTATGTGAGGCTATGCCCAATCCTGCTTAATAGGCATCAGCAGAAGTTTCTAACCGATATTGTCTTCCAAATGAAAGGGGCTTTTCAAATTTTATAGTACTTATAGAATCTAGTGTCATGTTAAAAATCCAGTGTCTTTTCTCCTCACTTTTAGTAAAAATTAGTAAAATGCATGAATTATATTTCTCTATTCTAATGGTATTTATTAATAGTACAAATTACATATCATAAACATATCAAATACACACATATCCAGAGTAAGAAAAGAAGAACATAAAATAAAAGGTTAATATGTTTCACCAAATCTATATTTTCAATTTCCATTTAGACATGACAAATGGAACACATTTTTAGTACCTAGGGCCCCTAAAACAAAGTTAATTGGGCTTTAAAAAATATAACTACACAAAAACCAAAAAAGAATGCCAATAACTCAAGGTGAAAAAGAGATTTCAGTCTTGAGGAAGATGTAGGATTTGAAGGAGTTGCTGGAATATTGATTCCCAGTGCTACCAGAAACTACAGACAATTGGGCAGTTTTCTTAGGGGGAAGTATGTATTACCACAGGGGAATTGGAAGGTGAAACTTCCTGTGAATGAGTATGAGGAGTCATTGGTTGCCAGTGTCCGTCTTTTGTGCTGGAACACCTGACAGCTTCTGATGCTGGCCCAGCAAAAATCCTCTAGATACACGAGCACCAGAAATGCAAGATGGAGAGGCCACCCGCTGGCAAAATGATAAAGGGGGAACTACAATTCAATGTATGAGGCCCTTTTCCTCTCGGTCTTTTTGAGTTTCATCATTTATACGAGGCCAGGTATGTATCTCCCAGGAGGAGACTTGGAGAAGGAAATTGTTTTCTATAAGACTGTCTCATTCAGACAAATCACATATAGGAAGTGGGTGACATAGAAAGAAAGGGAGAGTTCCACAGCTAAGTAGTCAAGTCCTCAAAGAACATCCAGGTAGAGTTTAACACACGCAAAAGATATGCCAGCAATCCCGGGAACTCTTCTTAGATTAAAAACGTCAAAGTTCGAGGAAAGCATTCAATCTCAAAAATGGGAGAGAACCAAGCACACAAATAACTCAGCTAACATTTCCTGGGAAATTCAAATAAAAAGGGACTCAGGAAGCAGTGGCCAAACAAAAAAGTTAAAAATATTATCTGTGGAGACTGAAAAGAACTTATCGTGGGATAAAATTATTACAGACCACAATAAAAAGAATATTCTGAGAATAATTTCATTTTTATTGAGAAATAAAAACATAAAAATGTCTAAAGTTAAAATGTCAACGTAAAGAGATAGAGAAAAGAAAATACGGAAAAGCACAATAAAGAGATTAAATTATGGAACCCTGGAACACAAAAAAGTTATTTAAGGTAATTAAACCAATTCAATGACAAAATATACAAGGGATCTGAGTTCAAGAGGAAAAATATAAAGAACTCTGGTGGCTGTAATTCCACCATCTGCGAAGATCTTTGGACAGTAACTGAGGAAATACCAGTCCTAAAGCAAAACTCTATGAAATTTCAGAGCACTGGGGATAAGCGAATACAATCAATGCTTTCAAAGAGAAATAGATTGTGAATAAAATAATTTGAAAAGGGGATATCACTGGACAATTCTACAACCAAGTCTGAGGCTGAGAGATAAAGAAGTGATGTCTTCGAATTCACTAAGCAAATGTATATTTAAACAAATTCTGCTCCCAACTAAACCATGAAACAATTGTTATTGAAAAGCAACCAAGTACAGTAGCATATAGAGATAATTTCATGCATACAAACAATAAAAATATCACCACCCATCTATATTATCCCAAGAAGTTCTTGGACCATGAAGGCATGTCCTATATCAGAAGATACATGATCTTGAGAACAGGAACCAGAATAGAGGAGGGAAAGTCCAGGGTAGCCATCAATAGCTCTGAAGTAAAACTAGTGTATACAGGAGCAGAAAAATGGCAGACTCCAGAAGGTGCGATACCAAGGGACCATAGGGAATGGAGAGTCATTAGATACTGTTAACTAAACACAAAGTAAAATTCAAAGAGGACTTTATATGACTTGATTGTTAGGGTGCATTGGTACCCAGTTGGGGGAGTATTCCCTGAAGGGTAGGGGGAATGGAATAAGGAGGTGAGAGGGTGGGACTGACAGAACAGGAGGGAAGTGGGAGGAGGGCAGTGATCATGATTTAAAATGGATAAATAAATTAATGAGAACAAAAAACCTCAAAGAAGACTTACTTGTCCTTATTAAAGAAAATGACATAACTATCATAGCTTGTCAACCCAGAAAAGCAGTAATAATAATAAAGGAATTGCAGTTATTCTAGACAAAATAAAGTATCGTGCTAGACAGAAATTATAATATATTGCTTTGGGCATAATAACATAAATGCCAATTATCAACTCAGCAAAAATATTTCTTTCTTATGAGAATTAGTAGTCTTGTCTTATCACCTATTTTCTACTCTCTTAAATTACGTTTTATAAGAAAGAAATGTATAATAACTAAAAGAAATGGGCAAATTAAGAAACAGTAACATGGAATATGAGAAAATAAACACCCAAAATTTAACCAATAGAGACACTGGAAAAGGAGAATGCTGTAACTAGCAATCTGGAGAACTATTTTTCTATCTGCTTTGTAAGATATTTTTTGATGTTGATTCAATATACACATACTATATAGGATACATCAGGCCTTGGGCAATGGCTCAGTCAGTAACATGCTTGCATGCAAGACGGAAAACAAGTTTGATCCCCAGAAATCATTTTATAAAGAAATCATTTTATTTTCTTTATAAAATCATTTATGACCTGGTGGCACACACATGTAATCCCAATGTTAGGAGAACAGAGAGGAGAGACAGGAGGATTCTTATGCCAGTCAGTCTAGTGTATCCAAGTGAGCACAGACAAATGGAAAACTCCATCAAAAACAGGGTGGCACATGCTACGAAGGAGGGTGGACATCACCTGTCCTCCACAGCCATGTATACATATGCACAATGTGCACACAGGTACACACATGCACGCATACACACACACACAGAGAAATAATGGTACATCCAATGGACCAGAAATTAATTAAATTGAGAGGAAATAAAGGAGAAAGCAGGACAGAAGGAGGGAGGAGAGAAACTTTCATCCATGTATCTTATTCAATCTTACAGTTATAGGATGTGTACCATATCAACCTTTTACAATTGGGTACAAAATATCTGTTACGACAGTTTTATTCTCATTGATTATAAGTGAAATAAAGGCAAAAGAAGTACTACCAAAAGGAAAAGATAATTTCTTTTCAAAGAAAAATAATAAAAGCTTCCAGAGGCCTAGGACCACCACCATAATATTAAAATGACAATCAAAATGTGAATTACAATTTTTGTCACAGAGACTGTGGGAGCTTGCACAAGATCTGCACAGTTGCAAGACAAAATCCCAAATTCAGTGAGGAGAACTGGATACCATGACCCATCCCTAACCAATACCTGCTGGCAAAGGCAAAATGAGGGTTTCCACTAAAGTGGGGTGCCACTGGGTATAGCAGTCACACTCTGTGACCAGGAGTACTTGGCCAACACAAAAAGAGCTCTCCTTTTTCTTCAGCAGGTGTTTCATTTTTAGCTATTTATTTATTTATTTATTTATTTATTTATTTATATATTTGCCATTTTAGCTTTTTTCTTTTTACTCTAGCTTTTTTGTTTGTTTTGATTTTAATTTTGGTTGTTGTTTTTGTTTGCTATTTTGCTTTTTTGAGAAAAAGAGAGGGGGAAGAGAAGGAGGGAAGGAGGGAGGGAGAAAGGGAGGGGGAGAGAAAGAGAGAGAGAGAGAGAGAGAGAGAGAGAGAGAGAGAGAGAGAATGAAAGAACATGAAGTTGAGTGGGTAGAAAACCAGGAAGAATCTGGAAGAAGAAGGGAGGAGGAAACAATCAAAATTTATTGTATAAAAATAAATGTTTAAATAAAAGCGTATTTTTTTTTATTTTCAAACAGCACTGTTGGACACTACCTAATGAGAGTACTATATTCTGATGTAAGAAATGTGTTACTTGATAATTTTGCCATTGTGTTAAATCTAACATGGCTATGAAGTCACTATGTGACCCAATCTTACTAGATACCGTTATTTATGTAAGCATTTTTAAATGAAGTGTTACACAGTACTTAACTATATTGGGGTGAACAGTTTACCAAGGAAAAATAGGAAAAATGACCTTAATGTGTGTGCATGTATTGTGATTTCTACTTAAAGTACAGGCTGTCCAGTTAAGTTTAAACATCATATAAACAACAAAAGTTTTTACTATAAATAGTATTTGGGTATGATTATACCATTTTTTATTTATCTAAACTTTACATGTGTTTGTTTTTCTCACTTTTAAATCAGGGAACCCGGGATGCATGTATATCTGTAATGTAGTGAAATGTCACAGAAAGCATGTTCTTCTACCACAGGGCAGAGGGTGGGGTGCAACAATAAATACAGATACACTACAGTCTGGGGCACCAAGGGGGTCCTCTTTTCCATCTTGACCTTGTTGGCATACCTGTCTGACTTCAGTGTAAAGAACTACAAAAGTCAGACCAAAACTGGGCATTACTGTGCACATTTGTAATCCCTACACTGAATATGTGGAAATAGAAGGTTTCCTTTTGATGAATGGTGACTTTAAGGCCAGCCTGGTCTACATTTGACCTTGACTCTGAATAAACAAACAAGATCAGATCAAAGTAAGCTTTAAGAAAAAAAAAAAAAACGAGTCAATTATTAGATAGCTAAGTTGTGGAGACAACAGTCACGTAGTAGAAAGCACTGGTGAAAGCTAGATCACAACAGAAATAACTTTTTATAGGAGTCTTAAAAAGCAAATGGGTCACAGGGTTCCATGCCTGATATGGTGAATTAATTTTGTACCTCGAAGAATAAGGAACCAAAACAGACCCACTGAAGCTGTGGATGCTTCCTACTTTAGAAAGAGCTCAGGAAATCTTGTGTTGAGATAGCAACTCAGCCAGACTTTATGGTATCAGGGGAGACATAGACGAGGGAAACAGCATGGTGACAGTTTAACTTAGAAAGTGGGCTGATAATGTAAGCACAGACTTTTCCACCCACGCCCCAGTTCCCCTATAATAGGAGGTTATTTATATATGAATAAATGCCTGGATCATAAGCTTGGGTTTGTTCCCCAACTAGCTTGCAATTTATATAACCCATTTATTCTATTCTATGTCTGCCACCTCTCCTAGTTTCATACATCCTACTTCCTTAGAGTCTGGGTGAATCTTCCTGCCCATCTCCCAGAGTCAGTCTTCTCTCTCCTCTCCTCTCTCTCTCTCTCTCTCTCTCTCTCTCTCTCTCTCTCTCTCTCTCCCTCCCTCCCTCCCTCCCTCCCCTCTCCCTCCCTCTCCCTCCCCCTTACCCCACCCCCCCCTGCTACTTCCTACCATTTGCTAACAAGCCATTAGCTTTCAATTGATTGGCAATGCTTCCACACAATGTACAAGAGATTATCCCTATGTTGAGATTTCAGACTAGAGCTAGCCAGGACACTTTTAGACCATTTACTAAAAGCGGATTTTTAAATCTGGCAGGTTTTAGAGACTTTGAGCAGTATTTCAGTGGTTTCCTGCATAGTTGAGGACTTCTAACAAGGGACCTAACGAATCATTATTAAGGAAAAATGTGTCAGATACAGAGTCGGTATATTTTGGGGCCACACAGAGAATTCCTGGGGATGTACCCTTCTTTGGCTTTACCGAACTTAAGGCAACCACCACCCAGGTGCATTTGCAATTAGTTCAGGACCTAGATTCAGTGGTGATGATGTATTTGTTTGATTTTTTTTTCCTGCCTTTCTTGCTTTGTTCTGTTTTAGACTACTGTCAAATTCTTCAAGTGATGATAAAAATGCTAAGCTTGAGTACAAGGTCGTAGCTAAAGTACTTCCCAGTCCAGAGCATCTTTTAAAGGTCCAATTCAGTTTTGCATATTTGATTAAAGAATGAAAAAACTGCACATCAACATTTTAGCCAGATTCTTGTCCTGCTGCTTTTCACTTTATTATAGCTGTTTGTCTGTTTCAAGTCTTTGGAAACATAGGAAGGTATATATAATAAGATAGCTTTCCTAGTTAACTTGTTACCTTGATAGAAGACAGAGTCACTTGACAAGAAAGAGCCTGAGTGGAGAAAACACCCCAACTAGAGTGACCTAGAGCAAGTCTGGGAGGGGTTTCCAGATTAATGGTGGTAATTAGAGGGCCCACCCTACTGTGAATAAGGCTACCTCTGAGTAGATCGAGTTATAACACAGTAATCTGAGAAAGCCTTGAGCAAGAAGCCAGTGAGAAGCACTGCGCTATGGCCTCTGTGTCAGTTCCTGCCTCTAGGGTCCTGCCTTCAGGTTCCTGTGCTGACTTTCTTCAGCAACATACTTACAAACTGTAAGACTAAAGGAACTCTCTTCTCCCCATGTTGCTTTTGGATCTGGGGTTTCCCTCACAGCAGTACAAAATCTGACTATCGTTAACACCACTGAGAGCTTATAGTTGGCGCTTGAAACGGAGGAGGCTAATCTACACAAAATCCCATTAAGTGTCTATACTTATAATTTATAGTTTTGCAACTGAAGGAAATCCTGGGTTTTATTTTTTTTGTGATGTAAATTGTCCACCTCACACAGTTAGTTTAAAAAAAAAAAATGAACCTGAGGTTCCCAAACCAGGGCTGAAAATTTGAAGTTGCACATTTATCCCCTAAAATGTGTAAAACATTTAAGATTTTTAATTCTCTCATTTCTCATGCAAAATATTCATTAAACATTAGCGTATATCCATATAAAAGACACACTTGACTAAGGATGGCTGAGGAGCTTCCCCAATGTTGAAAGCTTTGATTCACATGGATATATTGTAATTGAATATTTTATATTCAAATTCAATATTTATATATTGAATATTTTATAATGGAAGTGACAACCCTTTTAGTTTTTCAAATTGTTCCTTATTATTGAGAAAACACATACATAATGAAATACAATCATATTCATTTCCCGCACCCCAACTCCCTCTGTGTTACTACTCGTTTGGTGCTCCCCTAATTTGCTGCTGTGATTGGTAGTAAGGGAAAATCGGAAACCTGGAGTTGCTAGGCAGCTGTTCTAACAATCATGGTGAGACAAGACATTGTTAAGCTCATTAAGTGAAATGACAACTTTTTAATTGAAAAAGTAAAGAGGATTGGGTATCTGGCCCCCAGGGTTAACCTAGGAAATTCACATGTCATAGGAAAGAAATTAAGTGGCTCTGACTGTGGTTTACAGATGGGAGTTGACACCGGAAAGAGCAGGTTCTGGCTGGCATCTGTGGAATACCAACGGGCTTTGTGTTATTATCACTGACCGGAAAAGAGTTTTAATATGTTTGCCTGACTGATAAGGTTTTAGGTTCCTTGGTATGCAGATTATTTCATAAATATTTCTAATTGACACAAAACCTGTGTATTACTAAGTCACTCAATTGTGTTTAATTGAATGGAGATATAATCTTTTCTTTCCCATATTCAGCCCTCATTCTTCAAATCTTTGGACTATTTCTCCTCTCTCACAGCCCTCAGGCCACTGAAAAGATCAACAGTGTGTTGACTACTCTCATTCCCATCCACAGCAGAGCTCTGCTCCCTTTCTCTAAGCATTACATGTATGTTTTTATTCACTTTCAATCATAAACATCTGTAACTTTAATTGTATTCAAATCCTATTTTTAATGATGGTTCTTAAATGCTTTAATCTCCCTTGTAGCCTACCACCCACCAGAGGTGGTAGGAAAGAAAGGATATGGGGCAAGTGGACCTGTTTAGACAGGTTCTTTGGAGCAACTCCCATCTGTGTTGTCTGGAAACCAGCAGTTCAGTTCACAGGTTAGCAGGCAGCAGCAGCTCGATCCACTCGCAAACACTTCACAGATACACCAGCAGTCCAGTTTGGTAGAGTTGGGTTAGTAACTGAGGTGACATAACCTAGCAGAGACAGCCAGGCCTCAGCCTTAACTCACGTCAGCAGGAGGGATCAGGAGGAACACCCGCAAAAGTTCTCCACTGTGCCTCTCTCAAGGAATCAAAGATCAGCAAAGACTTGAGACCCACAAATGTTGCACAGCTAGCTGCACCAGCAAGCCGAGCTGTGTCTCCACCACTCCATGAAGCCCTACTTATACCCTCCAAACATCACATGACCCCATTGCCTTGCCTCAGCAGAGCTCTTGCCTCAGCATGTGCATCCAGTCAGCCTGAGTCCATAGAAGCAGCAACAAATTGTAGCACACCATTAGAAATTTTTTGGTGCGTTTCTCTCTATGAAGTCCCAACAAATGCAGCCAAACTACACGATATAAGGCTGGCCAACATAGGTGTTGTTAGCCAAGAATCCTTTATACGTGTCCTTTCACGTGCTTGCCCCTGTAGAATATCCTCCCTCCAGTGTCTGCCTTGCCAGTCTGCCGTAGCCTTTCACCTGTGTCTACTTTAACAAAACACCCTCCACATGTTTGCACCAGCAAAACACCATCCTACCCACTTTCCAAAGAACCCTTAAGTTTCCACTTCACATCACGCCCAGAGCTTGAACATGTCACACAAAAACATGGTACCACTGAGTAACTCAATCCTGCCGTTTGAACATGTATCTGTCTGGTTTTATTTTGTGTTTGTTTTGAGACAGAGTCTTGCTGTGTGTAGCCTTGCTAACTGTCAACTTGTTGTTTAGCACAGGCTGACTTCAAACCCATGACCCTGCTGCCTCAGCTTTCTAAGTGCTGGGTTTCCAAGTATGTGCCACAATGCCCAATTTCTGTAGCTTTTTAATGCCATCTGTTTCCTGAATTCTAATAGATGTTCATATTACATTGAAATGTATCATTTAAGCATTCAAGAGACGTTCTGATTACACAACATAATACGAAAGTGGAGGCAGGAAATATTATCTCCTGGGTTTAAGGAGTTTGAATTTGCCTTTCAACACAGTAATACACAATTTCTTTCGCATTGGAATAACACTCTGAAACATTAATATTAGCAATATTATCAAACAAAATTATGTGTATGTTCCTAAAAAAACATATGCTTTCAATTTTATGGTATTCTGTTTTCCTTTCTTTAATTACATATAATTAGTAATAGATTGGCCATCAAAGTGCAAATCCCTAAGACGTCAAATTGTAACATGCTGAATTGCCTATGGTTAAGGTCATGTTAAAAGGTTTGGGGGTCAGTTCTGTCTCAGGATTTCAAAAGCAGAGTTTAGACAGGATTCATAGAAAAGAGATAATCTCTTCAATGTGTTTGATTCTAATAAATGAATTTTAAACGTTCACATTATTAATGTAAAAAATATTATCCCAGTGTTGCACACCTTTTGAACTAATAAATGATGATCTTGAATTTGTGAACATTCATGTTACCAAAAATAAAATTAACTTCTATGAACGTAGCTATACCTTTCTTCTTCTTCTTCTTCTTCTTCTTCTTCTTCTTCTTCTTCTTCTTCTTCTTCTTCTTCTTCTTCTTCTTCTTCTCTTCTTCATCCTCCTCCTCCTTCTTCATCTTATCCCAAATATTTCGAACACAACAATAAAACTTCAAAAATATCTGGGCAGGTAATCCAGGCTAATGGGCTCAAAACAGTCTAAAATGTATAAGGAGAATGTGTTTATAAAAGAAAACACCAATTCCCAGGCAGAATTTTTGCTCAGCGCTAGCCTAGAATACATAAAGCCTTGGATTCAGACCTTAGAAACACACACACACACACACACACACACACACACACACAGAGAGAGAGAGAGAGAGAGAGAGAGAGAGACAGAGAGAAACAGAGAGAGAGAGAGAGACAGACAGACAGACAGACAGAGACAGAGAGAAAGAGAGAGAGAGAGAGAGAGTCGCACCTCTTAATTTAGTGTGTAACTAAAACCTTTTAAGAAGATGCATAGGGGTCACTTTTACATTTGAAGAATGTTTACATTTTGCCTCTTTGGGGGCACGAGAGTAGCATCCTAGGACTTTTATTCTCTATTTGCCTCCATCCTTACAGGTGGTAAGTGCTTTGTGCTGATTTAGGAGACAATGGTAAAACAAAAAGGGAAGAGTCGAATCAGCATATGCCCTAGTGATTTGAAAAATGAATGGGCTGTCACTTGATCTGAGGATGGATGGACTCCTCCTTCTGCTACGTATGTGACCTTCGATTTCTGTCCTGAAGGAATGAGGACTATTATGTTTCTCTGTCGCATGTGCCATGCTGTGCATGGCTTAGATAAGGCAAGTGAAGCAGAGCGAAAGTGCTAATTAGTATATTACTGGAGAGAAGGCAGATGCCAAACGTTTCGAAACTTGCAGACTGGCTTGTAACTCATAACTGTTCTGGGTTTTGTTCTCATGCTGAGGATTAAATAAATTGTCAGTGTGCTGGGCAGTGTTTTGTTTTGTTGTCCATAATCCCGTGCGTGGTGAGGAGGCTGTTGAAGGAAAGCGCAGTGTGTTCACACTGCCAAGTCTCACTGAGCCGTCATTCATTCTCATTCTAGAGTCAACCTTTTCATTTTGCTTGGGAGGGAATTAGCAATGCAGTGCATATCCCTGGGATCAGTGAATGGAAGGGATAATTTGGACAGATTACCCAATTCCTGGGAGTGAATGGGAACACAAAGAAATGAGAAGAAGGAAAAGACCAGAGTAGCCAGAGACAAATGAGTCCCTCACAAGCCGTTGTCTGGAACGTGCAGAATGAGAGCCCGAGGTCATTGTTTGAAACTGAAGGAGTTTATTGTTTAATAATTTTTAAGCATATTCAAGAAGTCCAAAGCCTCTAGAAAAAGTCAATGTTTCTTTAAAGAACCTAGCCAAAGTTACACAATGCTGCCTTTAAAGGGTGCATTTAAAGACACATAAGAAATGATTATTGCAGTCAGTGTTACAAAGAACATTCTATGAACCAGGTATTGTAAAACTTTTAATGGATGCTAAAATATGAAAGGGCCTATAATAAATAAGTAATTAAAACATTTGCTTGCTTGTTTGCTTGTTTGTTGTTTGTTTTCTTGAAAAAAATCCATCCCTAGATTGAATTTCCCTTGGGTCAAATGGTAAAAATTGTAGTCCACATTAATGAAATATATTGTGATCAGAGACAGAAAGCAAGGCCAAGATGAATCACTTACTGAAATGTTTATTTTACAAGAATGAAGACCTGAGTTTGATCCCTGGAGACCTCTGAAAATGCTGGTTATAACGATGTAGAGATGGCTCAGAATTAAAGGCATTTGTGCACTTTCAGAGGAAACTGAGTTTAGTTCCCAGCACCTAATACAGAGTTACTTATAACTGTTTGTGAGTTAAACTCCAAAGGATCCAAGACTCCTGGTCTTTGAGGGTGCAAAGGTCCATACATGCACAAGGGTGCATACACAGCATACAGGCACGCATACACATATGCACGCACGCATGTGCAAGCATGCACAGAAAATATATTCTTATAAAAAGTGCCAGATACAGCAGCACATGCTTCTAATTCCAGCACTGGGGAGGTGGTCACAGAGGAATCCCTGTAGATTTTTAGTCTGACAGTCCGGCTTAACTTGGAGCTCCGGGCTAGTGATAAAACCTGTCTCAGAGTAGGTGAACAGCTTTCCTGAGGACAACATCTGAGGTTGTCCTCCAGCCAACACGTGCAAGCATATGCAGCCCACGTTCATATGCACACACAATATACACACGTGCACACATAAAGTAGTAAGGAGAGAACAAAAGAGAAGGAGTTTGATTTAGCTGTCCTATCCATAATTGTATCACAGTATCAAAGATTACCAAGGGAGACGGCTGAAGACTGAATTTACCTCATTGGCAAGCTATGAATTACCAGCAACCGAGTTGGTACTTATCACGTTTCCTTCCTTATTATAATCACTAGTTCACTACAATCTGGTCAAGAGTTCTCTCTTTAGGATCTTCTCAGAACTTCCCTGCAGCCTTAAAATTCAACTAAGCCTTTCCTCAGCTTTTCTGCCCAGGAAAGATCTCTAGTGATCATGTGCTTTGTTTCCTCTGACTCTAGGTTTTTGTTTTGTTTTGTTTGCTTTGCTTGTTTTTTAATAACTAATGCAAAAAAAAAAAAAAAGAGCTCAGTCCTTTCTCTGTATCCACAGGGCAGCGAGAGTCAGAAAAAGGAATTCCTTATTCAGCTTTATGTGGTCACCAAGTCTCCTATGGTCATTGTTTGAGCTAAATATCATCATTGTAATATATACTGTTTTCTTTTTATACACTTGAGTAACAAAAAAGGTAACACATTGAAGTGCCCATATTACTGGCTGCATATCTCACTATTCTGTTTCATTCTGTCTGCTTCTTCAGACAGTACAGGGAAAGAGTAGACAGTAAAGTAAAGTTGGGAGAATAGACTCTTTCTCATGTTGTCCCAAGATTATTCACAAGGAACTACACCTAAGCCCATGTTTGCTGCTGTTGAGGTTGGCTAGCTATTCTTATTAGAATGTGGTTGGTTTAATTCATCAAAGTATAGTTAGAGAAGTGTAGTGGATTTGCTGTTAGTCTACATCTTTAGGGAATTTGCCCTCCAACTAGTGAAGGTGATCACTGGTCAAAAACAAACAAACAAACAAACAAACAAACAAAACCCACTTAGAATATAGACAGATTAAAAATATGAATGACACATTATTTTAGCTGCTTTTCAATTGCTCTGATAAGACACCATGACCAACTTACAGAAGAAATACTGCGACTTCAGAGGGTGAGTCCATGACCATCTTGGTGGGAAACATGATGCAGGCAGACATGGTGCTGAGGCAAGAGAGGAGAGCTTAAATCTTAATGCAAAAGCCTAAGGCAGAAAGAGAGCTGACTGGACTGAAATCTCAAAGCCCACCCCTAGTGACACACCTCCTCCAACATGGCCACACCTCTTAATTCTTCCCGAACAGTTCCACCAAATAGAGACCAAGCATTCAAACATAGGAGCCTCTAAGGGTGTGTTCTCATTCAACACATACACACAAATACAAACACACAAACCTGTCAATATTATGAGAAGTTCATTTTGCAGATACAACACAGAAAAAAAAAGTAAGTGGAAAGATAACTCTGAGGTCCCTCTCTGAATCCGTGCATGCATTATGATTTACATTGGGATTTGCATAATGATTTATCCTGGCTTTGCAGAAAACTTTTATCAAAAGACTGCAATTTCCAGTGAGGGCAGTAAAATAGAGACCAGTTACTAGCAACATGCTACATCTCTCTGAGTCGTCCCCAAACACCACAGCATGCAACAGTGTACAAACGTCTAACCAACCTCAGACTCCCAGAGACTTACCCAGAAACCTGGGTCTCTGACTCATCCAAGTCACAACCCGATTCAAACACAAAATAGAGTCTCCAGCATGGTTTCATATCTGATGGTGCCTTAAAATTAGAATTTTTCTCAGCCAGTGAAGTAAATTTAAAAGTCAAAGTGGGAAAATTTTGTAGTTAGCAAACTAAAGGGGAGATGCATTGAGATGTATATAAGGTAAATGAAAAGAATCCTTACAGGTTTCTTTGAGGCAAGAGGTTGCATTTACAAAGAAAACATTTTTGACCCAAGCATCACAAACATTTCAACGGTTTTTCTGTGCCAAGTGTTCTTCGACCAACGCATTCATCTTTAAAACAATGCTAAGCTGCATCCCTACTCTATAGATGACGTTGAGCTTGCCTAAAGTAATTAACTAGGATTTAGAGCCTGACTGACATTTCCGAATCCATGCCATAACAGTGATGCTGGAAGGCACCAGCGACCAGGAAACCAGGCCTGAAAAATCTCCAGTCTCTCATTGGATGGTCCCATGCTCTTCTCCAGCTCCTCCTGCCCCCATGCTTTTAAGCAAAGATAGTAGCTGTGCAGGGCATCTGAGGCTCTTGAGGCAAGATTCACAATAGTCTTTGAGGACCACATATTCCTAAGTCTCATTTACGTATTGGGAGTTTGTCTGATATGGGATCCTGGGAAAGGCTGGCTCGTTAGGTAGTTAGTTCCTTGCCTTTGTAACTTGAGCACGGTGCTTTCTTTCCTTGTGAGCTCTGGGTTTCTGCTAGAGATCACTGCATTTTCAACTTTCTTTGCCAAGAATAGTTAGTTACCCAAGATGTGCACGAGTGTAAGATTATAACACTACCTGGATTTGAACTTTGCATATTCTGCTGGCAGCTGCAATCCACTGGCATTGCTTTGAGTCATCCCATGCCACTCTTGTGGTTTGTTTCCATCCCATGATAATCACAGTGGATCATGTTGATCTTACTAAAGCACTCTGGGGCATTGATGCTTGATTTCCAGTGTCGGTGATACTCACCTAGAAATATGAGAGGTTCACAAATCACCTATCTGTTGACAGACTGCTACCCTTGTCTCTAAATTTGTGTTAGTATTTACAAAGAGGTATTATCTCATAGATGCCCCCACAGTCTTCAAACTAAATAAGCTCAGGGGGAAAAATGCATAATGAGTCACCACTTCTTTGATACTCTTAATAGAGCCCCACCTACGCCATTCATCCAAACGAGAAATGTAGGAATTTAAGAATCAAGCACAATACTATATACTCTTATTTTTACCTGAAAAAATAACTTTTCTTCAACCTTCTCGGATATTGTACATCCTAGACAAACACTTGACCACGGAGCTGTTATCTCTATCCCTCAAATTCTTTTATTCCCTCTCTTCCCATTTCTTTGGCTGAAATGCTATTTGTTACAATGCATTATAAATAGGGTTAGAGCAAGCACAGGCTATAAAAGTCTAGCGTATGATTGATGGAGCAGCCTCGTATGTGCTTCTCTGCCTTAGATAGACAGAAGAGGTTGGGGAGAGTGATCTGGACTTAGAAAGTGGAGAGCAGAGAGGGCTTATTGAGTGGAGCCAAGAATTTTGTGTGAGAATAATAGAAAACTGGGCTTTTATGGGTGTTCGAGCCCAGGCAAGCTAATGACAGCAAATGCACTCCATAACTGTACAATAATAGAGATACTTTTATTAATGTTGGTTTATATATGTTACAACTAGAAAGGTGTGGCTAGCGAAGACACAGAGGATAAGGGTAGTCTTGAACACCCGGTGCCTTAGATGAAGTATAAATTTATCACATTATGGAAAGTTAAGTAACTCCTCCCATGATGGAATAGGAAACAATAGTATACCACATAGATAGGGTGGATCCTATTCTGCCATGCATACCTTTAATGTCGTACTTTGCAGCAATTCTCAGGAAATAGAAAATGCATGCCTCTGTGATCCTTAATTCAATTGTCAACTTGATGAAATCCAGAATCACAACAGAGATGAGCAGGTGGTCTTCCCTGCAAGCCTGTAGGGTATTGCCTTATTTAGGGAAACTGAGGTGGGAAGACCCACCCACTGTGAGGGGCACAATGTCTCTGTACTACCTAGGAAGGAGGAAGTGAGTTGAGAACAGCTTTCCCTTCCTTAGCTTCTTGCCTGTTGATGAAGTGTGTCCCACTGCTTCAAGCTCTTCTTGCAGGATCTTCCCTGTTGTGATGTGTGTGGCTTATATATGTCAGTGATTAACTGTTAGTCACCAATAATGCATTGGTGTCACATGAAGGAAAGAAATCTGGGAGCCACTTAACCAAGAGTGAATTCAGACTGAAGTTCTGCACTGTGTTCTCCCTGTATCTTCCATCTTCTATCTCCTGTATGATCCGTGTTTGCCCGAAGGCTGTTTTATAAATGTTTGTCCCTGTGTCTGTGTGTGTCTGGTCATTGTAGGAACTGAGTGTAAGTATGTCTATACATGTCTGTGTGTCTGTATACACAGAACAAAGTACTTGTTGGGCATATATTGAACAGCATAAAAAGCATCACAAGAAGGGAGGAGTGCGGGATTGGGGTTTTAACTCAGTGGTAGAGCGCTTGCCTAGCAAGTGCAAGGCCCTGAAGCGCAAGGCCCTGGCTTCGGTCCCCAGCTCCGAAAAAAAGAAAAAAAAAGGGGGGGGGGGAGGAGTGCAATGCTTTACAAAAAAATGTACAGAGTTTTACAAGGAATTAAATCGCCGGCTCCAAATGATCCCAACTGACCCAGATAACCATGATCATTGTTTATGAACCAATAGCTAGAAGTGGTTGCTTTTAACCTTTATGGTAGATTTTAGGGAGTTGCTTTCAAATTCTGTATTTGCTGTTTTCCGCAAATGACACACATGCATTATCTGTGTCGGGGACATAGAAATATACATAATTTAAGGCTGCAGTTGTGCATTAACTCAGGTGGTAAGGGTGATTACATGGGAGATCAACATGGCACGTAAGGTTGATTTTTTTTCACATTGTTCCCTTAAAAGAAGGTTAAACAAACAGTCTGAATGCACAGTGGGGCTCGACATCTTAAGTCGTAAGTGTCCTGAGGTGGATTATTAACTGTGGCTGTGAGGTAGAGCCAAGTTCCAGCCTCCCACAATGAAGCATTTTTCAGAATTGCCAGGTTGACAGACGGTGCCTGCGAACTAAAACAAGTCCTTCCTCCCTTAAATTGCTGTTGTCCCAGTCTTTTGTCACAGCAATGACACAAAGTAACTCAAACAGCTCCTAACACATGTTTACAGGCACGCACATACACACACAGGCACATGCATATGCTTAGATACCCGTGTACACACAGACAGCATAGCACAGCACATACACACGGACTTACAGTGCATACATGTTTGGAAAAAAAGGCTTCCCATTATTAAGGGGTTATATTTGCATAGTAGAAACACAGGAGCCTTTTATGATCCTTCATATTACCTGTATATTTTCTTCTCCTGCTTCTCTCCTCCCTTACCTCTTCACTCTCATCCTTTTACTCCTCCTCTTTCAATTTTTTTCCAATAATATTCATATACCGGTTTGGGGATTTTAAAGAAAGAATGAAAAATTAAAAGACACGATGAAGAGAACGAGGAGGGTAAAAGAAGAAAGAGAGGAGAATGGAGGAGGGCAGTAAGAAGGATAGGGAGTGACAGCCAATGAAATTCACACACACCAGCACTGGCAATCTGCCTCCATTACAATTAGACAGGCTACAGTGGAGAAGCACATGCTCTGGTCCCAGGTAGCCTGGCCGAAACAGATAAGGAAGCACAGGGCCACCATATGACTTGGCTTCAGGAAGCCCTTTCTGTTTGTAACCAGTATTCTGAGACCACTTAAAATCAGATCCAAAACTAATAGTTCCCACTGCTGAATTGCAACGTCAAGCTGAATCGTCTGACTTGCCAAGTTTCTACAGTTAAAATTAATACTGTGTTTGGCAGAGGCTGTCACACGAGCAATTGGAGCCATCTGAGATGAGCCAGAGGAGCCTGGCTTTCTCCACTCCTGGGTCCCTCTGAATTACATCTCTGCATTCATCTGCCTCCCCGACGAGTGAAATGGGGCACAAACCAGTCACAAGAATTCAAATGCACCATTTGATCCAGGGATATGCAAAATGAGAGCATGGGTTTTTAAAAAGGAGTATGTCAAGAAGAAATTAGAAAGGTTGTTTTAGGAGAATGCAGAGGGCATCACAAGAATATGCAGACATGAATTTTCCATTCGCTGAACCAATGAGTTGATTTGAGAAAACCTAACCAGATTTAATCCAAGCTTGGAATGAGAAAGAAAAAGGGAGGAAGGGGAGGGCAGACTTAGTCTAGAAAGACACATCCTGAGTCCTAAGACACCCACAAACCAAAGTTGTGACTAATACATGTAGCCAGGTTAGGCTCGCCGATAGCATACCTGCAAATGAAATGTGAATTGATTATAGGACTGTGGAAGATGGAGGCACCAACTAGACAACCCTTCCCAAATAATTAGTTAGGATATGGAAACTGTATACAGTGACTTCTCTGTCGATTCTCTCCAACCAGCTCCCTACTGAGAACTCTGGTTGTGTGGGTCCAAAGATTTATGTGGTTCAGCTATGATTCAGTGATCACTAGCGAAGCATCAGGTAACCAATGGCCAGTGTGAAATTGGATTGAGAGATGAAGCAAAAGACACCGTATCTCCTAGCATCATATATAGTATCTTACCGCCCACCTCTCCTACTCAGCTGCGCTAATGGGATCCTTGATTGGACTGATAAACCATGCCAGCATCATTAAAACTGATCTAATTCAAAATGGCGTCTCAGCAATGCCACGTTCTTCTTGACCAGGATGTGAATACAAGAGAGGACGTCTCTTCAGAAACAAGTGGGCCATGTAAATCTATCTTATCCTTCTAAAACGGGAGCATATCTGTCACTGCAATGTTTCTAGTGATAGCAAATGAAACCTAAAACCCATGAACCACTGCTCTGAGCTCCTGAACTCTAGTGAAAACACAGAAGTCAAGGAGAAACCAGCTTGGTGAGGACAGTAATAATAAAGGAAACGCTTTCTCCAATTTGGAGCAATGAAGGCACAACTACAGCTGATCTACAAAGAGGGAGAGAAAGAAAGCCATTTCTACAGGGAGAGCATGACAGTGTCTCTGACAGTAAATGTGTATTGTATACATGAGATTAACCAGTCTTGGTTATTCTGATGTCTAGTGTTCATGAGTAATTATTCTTTTTTTTTTTTAAGAGACTTTAGTGAATCTGATCTGGGCATCAGAGTCTTTTAACTAGTAGCTCTTTTATCCAGCCTTTTGTAACTAGATCTTACATTCTTTTACCTACTATCTCCCTACCCTTCCTTCCTTCAGCCTACCATAGAACTGTAAAAACAGTATATGTAGTCCAGAAATCAGTCCATTTATTTGCCCTTCAATCTGTCTCATGGCACTTAATAAGCATGCCTTTTTCTGAGGCGATAAGAAAAGAAATACCTATTTTCCCTAGATAGGGGATGAAGGACAGACCAAAGAAACAGTTTAGTGAGCTACTGAGCTTACTACAGTTGCTCGCAGGCGCCTGTGCTAAGGGTTATTACAAGAACATTAAATAACACAGAGGTACCGCCAAGCCCACTCCACTCTGGGTGACCACTCATGAACGTGTGTCCCTGAAGCACCGCATGGAACACATAGGCATCTCCACCAAGGGGTCAGGAGTTCTGTGCAATTATTTACTGATTGTATGATCTTACGGAGAGTCCTTATGAATCTGGTAATTTTCTCAGTTCCCCGAGTCTTACACAGCTCATGAGCTTCCTTGCTTTTATGAACCTTCTTTTTCTCTCTAAGAAGGAATGTTTCCCTTTGATAAAAGCAGTTACACCCCACCATGCTTAGCACCCACTCCTCAGTCACTGATCTGTCTCACAAGCCTAGCAACTGTGTTAGCTGGAAGACGTCGCCTCCCTAACTTGCTGTCTTTCTCTCGTCTGCCTGAATTCACTAGCAACCACCAGCAGTGAAGGGCAGCAATGAAAGTCTAAACCCAGAAACATCATTCCCTCCTCAGGAAGTCCTCCATCCAGTAGGCCTAGAATTGGTAGAAATAGTTCCCTCTCTGCTGTCTCCTGTGGCTTCCTTCTCTCTTCCTTATGGTAATAACCATGGTGTGGTCTCTTGAATGACACTTCTGTTTCCCCCACTTCAATACCATCTCCTTACAAGTGGGAAGAATCCTTTTAACTCTGAAATTTCACCTTTAATTATCTCAAAGTCTCCAGCATCCAGCGGCTGTAATGTTAGTTGACAAAATAGTTAGTGATCATCGGTTGATGGGTATCACCAAATGTCGCACAGTCCTTTTGGAAGACTATCAGATTTTGTCAATGGATCAATTTGACTTCATTCAGTCACACACATGCACTTGTATACGCATATGGATACCTGTACACTCAGCACACACTACCGTTGTCCACTTACTCAGGATTCTGTCATCAATCAGCAGGACAGGGAATTTGAAACTAGCTCACCTGTTAAGCTGTAGTGGCTTTGGTAGAAAGAGTCTCTGTGGCACCCATCACAAGCAAATTCTGCTTGAGTACCTTCTTAGAAATATAACATTCGGAAAAGTTCCCTTCAAAACTACAGCAAGCCTTATCTACAAGCATTCTACATGCCGGGCGTGATTTTCATTGTCACAATTTATTGAGAGTGTGGCAAGGTCAACATTGTCTGCCCTACCTGGCAATAGTAAAAGAAAATGTAGTTTCTTGAGTTTGTACATTTAATATTTAATCTAATTTTGTTCTCAAGCTCCCACACTACTGGGTGATGGGTGATAACATGACTAGTGAATGAATTATACAATCTCTTTGGTTTGGAATTTCCATTTGTATTCCCACTTTTATTCTTAGGTCTATGGAAGACTTTCATCAGATGAGCTGCAAAGGAAAAGGTATCTTGGGGTCCTGCCCAGGTCCTCATTGGCCTCTAGTAAAATGTAAGGCTGGCAGACAAGAGCATCCTAGAAGCCTTTGCAGTTGAAGTCAGGGTCCAGCAATTTTATTGAGTAGTGCACCAGTTCCACCACACCTTGATTATCCTTAGAGCTGTAGGCCTGAGTGTCAGCCAACTCCTTTCAACCACTAAGTCTTTCCTCCAGCAGTGGCTTCGGTTTTCCAGACTACAAAAGAGGTTACTGTGTCTTGGGCAAATGGCTGGCTCATGGATAATCCTTCTTAAGACTTTCTGTGTTTCCTGCTTGTCATACACATATGACTTTGGATCCCTCCCATTGTAGAAAAGTACGTAGAAAGATGCAAATGTAGTTGGCAGGAAGATAGCTCCTAAGTCTTGAATGAAGAAAACAAAATAAAAGGAGGCGATGGAGACTCCCAAAATCATAAGGAAGACTCCTAAAGTATGTAGAAGATTCATACTCTAGATAGAAGGAAGAAAGCAAGCGGGTAGAAGAGCCCTGGTTGAATGCAGTTGGCAGATTAAACTGGAGAATGAGTGAAGAGTAGGCAGAGCAAGACAATAGCTGCCTTACCAAGAGAAGCTAAGAGACTGGTATAGCCAAAATGAGTGAGTTATATAAAGATCTGGCTGGCTGAAGGGAAGAAGCCCTTAGAAGGGAGAGGTTTGGGGGAGGGGGGTGTGTTGAGGAGTGCTGGGAAGAGCTACAGGTACTGAGGGACACTAGGAGACCTGGCCAGCCTCTGCTTTGATATGTTCCTAGGTACCTCAGTTAGCCATTTGTCCCCCTTTTCTGAGCCCTCATCAAGTTATTTGTAACACTCCCTAGATTATCATTTTTCAAACAGTTCATATTGAGTTTCCTCTCCTACAAATCCATCACACCAATATTTGTATAAAATGCAATAAAAGTCAATTACTAGGAAAACCAACACGGCATACAAATTCCACTTTCTAAAAACAGTGATTTTAAAGAATATGACCTAGTCTAACACATTGACCTAAGAGACTCTAGTTGCCTAGTCTCCATTTCAGAACTGCTCTCTCGGTGTATGAAAGATCTTAAAAAAAAAAAAAAGACAGGACAGTGCCAAGCCTGTGCCTGTGAAAAGCACTAGCCTAGCAGGTGCCCTGTTGGACTGAAGACTTCTACTTGATGGTGCCCAGAGCAGGCAAGAACAAGTATTACTGCTATAGATATCTGATGTTTCCGCCTTAAAGTTTTTCTAATAGCCTTTGACTGCCACACCCAGTTGTGTTTGCTGCCACACCCCAAGGCTTTAGCCTTGAGGTAAAACCAGGACACGGACACACACACACACACACACACACACACACACACACACACACACACACACACACACCACATTTAGCTGTTTAGCCTCTCTCACTCTGGGCCTCTTTAAAATTTTAGGACCAATTTCTGGTCTGTTCTTTTCATATTTGGACATGAAGTCAGTGTCTCTGTCTCTGTCTCTGTCTCTGTCTCTGTCTCTCTCTGTCTCTGTCTCTCTCTCTCTCTCTCTCTCTCTCTCTCTCTCTCTTTCTTTTCATCTGTCCCTCACCAACATTTTAAAAAATCTCACTCTGGAAAAAGCTTAGCTCCTGCTAGGAATATTTTTTTTCTAAGTTGGCTTTCAAAGCCAGGGTTGATCAATGCCTTCTTTGTTTCCCTTCGTATCCACCTCCTCCCAGAGGGAGAGGAGCCATTGACAAAATGGGTGGAGAACCTCAGAGGCAAAAAGAAGTTACACGATATGAAAATATTTCATAAAACGCTTATTCCACTACAATCTAGGTAATAGAAATAGAATAATTATGAAGGGTTTTTATGGCTTTGCATCAGTATTACACTATGCTTGCTTGATAATTCGGTAAAATGATAATATGGGTGGAAACCATTTACTATTCCTTTACTGTACACGATCTCCATCATGAGACAGGAAAACTGTGCCTGTTGCATTTCTTTATGGGGAGAGTCAAAAATAATATCAGCAGTGTGAAATAAAATTAAAGAGCTAAAATTGTAAGGGTCCCGGAAGCCCCATCTTCTCTTGCTCCCCACTCCCACCATGTACATGTAAATATCTAGAGGGGGCCTTAGTTTTTAAGTGAATGATCCTTATTTTATTCTTGGCATTTCAACATCAATAGCAATTAACTTTTGCTTTATTTTCATGAAAACTGAGTTGCCAGGAGAAAATCCTCAGTATTCTTATATTTCAAAAAATGACAAATTTTTAATAATGTCAAAAAATTGTATTATGTAATTCAAAATAGCTACCCCCCAAAGCTACAAAATATACGTAGCTTTTGTATACGTTTTCCTTTGGTTTATTATAACCATATAATTAGTTTTGTCATTATTTCCATTTCAATAGCTATTGTATAGCTGGAATTTGCTGTAAAGGCCATAAATTTTAGTTTTCTGAAATTTTGCCCCTTAAAGCTAAAGCTGAACACAAGTAGTCGCGTTCATCTTACATCTTCAAGTTTTGCTGAGAGGCAAGGATGTTGATGATGCAAAATTAGCTAATTATTGGGAGGGAGGCCTCAACGTTCTGAAACTTCTATCATGCATATTGCCTCTCCAAGTACATACATTTTAAAAATTAAACTAAATTACTTTTAAGAATACTAAAGGCATATAATTTTTAATGCTAAACCAATATCTCTATACCCTATAATATCTTTTAAAAATCCACTCCTGGAATAAGGCCCCAAAGCCACACGAGGCAACAATGGCCCATGGATACTCCAGAGCTTGGAGAAATTTATTGAATGGGGTTACATGGAATTTAACGAATGGATTACTTGTGGAACTGTGAAAGCCTTGCAGAGCAGGGTGCTTTGACCCAGAGTAGAACTGTTTGCACCTTACACACACACACACACACACACACACACACACACACACACACACACACACACACACACGCCACCGAGGTAATATCACAAGGAGAGGAAAACTTCGAATGAGGAAATTATCCTTAAAAATTCACATTTCTGTTAAAGTGCATAAAGCATTTCAAATGACAAGTATACTGTTCTTTCTCACTGCTTACTGCCCTGTCCCTACTGACAGGCTCCTGTGACTTTGGGTCAAGGATGCTGCCAAGCTAAAGGCCACTGCCCTGCAGGGGAAGGGCCTGGAGAATAAACAGTCTGCCTCCTCTCTTTTCTCTCTCTGGTCTCCAGCTGGTGTTTCCTGTTGGCAGATTCCACCTCCAGTCAGTGGCTAAAGAAGCCTATTTAGATGTAGGTCAGAGTCCTAGTTTCCAGAGGACGATGGGAATGTAAGAGAAAATCTAGAAGAGTAAGGCCTCTCATGTAAGCAACATGTCTTCCTACAGCGTGTGCTCTGAGAGTATACATGATTACATAGATGCTCTTTGAAATCGACATTTTTAAAGCATAATAAAGTGGATACATATGAAGAGTAAAATAATTAAAATAATTATTTTTAAATAATAATCATAGAAATAGTTGTGTCATAGTAACAATAGTTATCTCGACTTATCTCTTGAGAAGAGTGACTCTAAGTAAGATGTCATCCTCACGTTGGCCTATATCAGGCAATTAAGAAAGGCTCAAAAAGGGAGAGGTGGTTTGTCCTTGGGACGAGTATACAACTGGCTCACCAGCACCAAGTGAAAACATACATACAATAAATATTCATGGAATAAACAGGTTATATTTTGAGTAAATATATGTACCCAATAACAATGAATGGAAAAGAGGGGACATGAAATTGAAGTAGAGTGAGGAGAGGCATATGGGGGACGGTTTGAGGAAGGAAAAAGAAAGAAAGAAATGTAACTAAATTATAATATCAAAAATAACAACACTGTTTCATAACTTTTTAAAAAGATTGTCCAACAAGCTAGTCTGCCAGGCACATTCTTGATTAATGATTGACATGAGGAGGCCCAGCTCTCGGAGTATGCTGCCATCCTTGACCAGGTAGTTTTGAGTTATATAAGAAAGCTAGGTGAGTCTCGTAGAGCAAGCCAGTGAGCAGCATTCCTCTACAGCCTGTGTTTCACTTCCTGCCTCCAAGTTCCTTCCTTGAGTTCCTGAACTCCATGCCCTCTGTGATGGAGTGTGACTCAAAAGTTGTAAAAATGAAGTAAAAGCTCTCCTTCCCAAGTTGCTCTTGATCATGATGTTTTATGCGAGCATTGGGAACCTCACTAAGATAATAGTAAACACTGTTTTTCACAGTTCCGTTACCTATTAGTACAGCTCAACAACATTAGTTGTGTTAAATTGACATCATATTTGAGGCTGTCAGTTATAAATCCCTCTTCCGGTTTATAAAGTTTTCCCCTTCTTCTGATTCTTGATTCCTAAAATACAAGCCAAGATTGTGATTACTAAGCTCAGGCACATAACTTGGAGTAAACCAATCCCACTTAACAAATAAGACTGGCTTTGGAAGCAAGCACGGAAGAAAGAAGAAAATTTTGTGTGAGCTTTCTTTGCCTAGACAGTATCTGAAGCATAGAATAGAATCCTTTCACTCTAGACAGAGTTCAGAGAAGAACAGTTTCTGGGCTCAACCCTCTCTGTGGACTCCCATGCTCATGTCCAGCCAGGCTCTGAAGTCAAAATGTGTCTCTGGATGAGAGGCCTGCTTGTCTGATCTTCACATCATCTCGCAAATTCTCCAAGTCATTCTAAATAACTTACTTTCAATTAAAAGTAGCAAAATTAAGTCCTGTTGTTTGTTTTATATATCTCTGTGATAAACATTTTAAGATAATATTTTAGTACAATCTTGCTATTCTCACTGATAAAGAGAATGAAACTTAGTGAAATGTATATACGTGACCCACCAGGTGAAAATGTCAAGAGTGGACACATTGTTGTGGTGCCAAAGCCCGCCCATGTCACAGTTCCAAAGTGGCCTCTTCACTCTGTCTCCTTTCTATATACTTAATAGACAACAAATTCTTCCAAAGAAATAAGTCCTAAAAGTTAGGCTTTGGACTATGGGGACCTTTGAAGTTGAAGTATTTTGCATTATTCTATGTTTAGGTATGGCCCCGATAGACTCATGTTTGAACAAGTCTATGGGGCCAGGGAGTGGAATATGATGGTTTTGTATATGCTCAGCCCAGGGAGTGGCATTATTAGAAAGTGTGGCCCTGTTGCAGTAGGGGTGTCACAGTGGGTGTAGGCTTTAAGACCCTCACACTAGCTGTCTGGAAGCCAGTATTCTGTTAGCAGCCTTCAGATGAAGATGTAGAACTCTCAGTTCCTCCTGCACCATGCCTGCCTGGATGCTGCCATGTTCCCACTTTGATGATGATGGACTGAACCTTTGAACCTGTAAGCCAGCCCCAATTAAATGATGTCCTTATTAAAAAAAAAAGTTAGGCTTTGGAGAAAATGAAGACAAGAAGACTTTTAGCTTAGGAGTTGGTTTCAAAGGAACTGAAACTACCTGAAAGTCATAAAGGAACCGGAATTGTTAGCAATATAAGCAAAAAAAAAAAAAGTGCTAGAAGTCAAAGTATGAACTGTGCATATGACACATGGAAAGCTGAATTTTTTTATTTATTTTTGCTTTCTCTCATCTTTAAGCACCTTTCAAGCTGAAACTCAGATATCAAGTAGGCTTCCATTGTCCTTGGGGTATAACAGACTTGGTGTCTACTGCTGTTTAAGTATGTGTCTTAGAAACCTAGCTTTTGGATAGTCGTTTTTAGATACCGAATCGTACATGCCTACAACAGTTCACTTGTTTAATTAATATATTCTGTTTGAAAACTCTAAACTTGCTTAAATAATCTCAGTAATACAAAGATGATTATAAAATATTTTAAAGGAAACAAAATGAAGGAATGAGAGGGAAATTAAGTTCCATATATTTTTATATCTTTTCAATATTCAGCTTTTAGATGGTCTACAAGTTTAGACGTCAAACACGGAAATTCGCCCAAAGTCATTATTTGCAGGGCTAGTCAGTATTCACAAATAAGATTTGCCTTTGTGACCTTAGTGGCTGGCCTTGCTAATTCTGCATAAAAATATCCTTAAAATACAACACCAAGGTATATTAGTATTAGCCTGTGAGATTTATAAAAGGAAAGTAGGTCCCGACGTTGCAGTTTTTGGGAGGGAATGAGATCAGGTGACCTAGTGAAAGGGTTTAACAAGGAAGTGTACCTAGCTTGTTCTTTTGACCTATGCCTCTTGTGGTCATGACATTCTCATTTCCACTCTCACAGACTCACCTCCCAGGGGAGGATGCAGCCCTTGCCATGCCATACAACTGAACCTGCCAGTATCTTGATCTTTGACTTCTGAGTCTCTAGAACTGTGAACAAGTAAATTTATGTTCTCATAATTTTATCAGGCTCAGGCATTCAGAAATATCAGTATTAGCTGATTAAGAGAGTATCCATTAACAAATCAGGAGATAACGGAGACCTTTTCAGTGAATTTCAGATATATTCACTTCACTACAATTCTTGAGTCATGAGTATTCCTTGCTACAAGCAAAACTTGCCTGTAATTTTCCCACGCTCAGCTCTCAAAATAGTTTTATTAGTCTGTGTGGATACAGTGGGGAGTGATAGCACCCAAACTTTCCCTACAGCTCCTCTTCCTTTACCCGTGCTTCTTCCTTCCCCAGGTTGTCCCTACCATATCAATTATGATAGCTGAAGGAAACAAAAATGGAGTATTTCCCTTATAGCATATGTACATATATACACACACACATACCCCTGTACACACATAGACAGTCCTCAACATAGGATGATTACTTAGAGAGTTTTAACTTGGGATTGGGGACTTAGATCAGTGGCAGAGCACTTGCCTAGCAAGCGCAAGGCCCTGGGTTCCATCCTCAGCTCCGGAAAAGAGAGAGAGAGAGAGAGAGAGAGAGAGAGAGAGAGAGAGAGAGAGAGAGAGAGTTTTAACTTTAAAATAGTGCAAAAAAAATAATCTAATGAACCACTGTTTTTCACTTCCCGTACCACATTCAACAAATTACTTAATACTTGACTTTTTATAGCATAGCTTTCTACTAAATGATTTTTGCAGAACTAATATAGGCCAATGTAGGTGTTCATTAAGCTAGAGCAGGCTGAGAAATGCTCTTCAAGAATGGTAGGGGAGGGCTGGAAAGATGGCTCAGCGGTTAAGAGCACTGATCGCTCTTCTAGAAGTCCTGAGTTCAAATCCCAGCAACAATATGTTGGCTCACGACCATCTGTAATGGGATCCGATGCCCTCTTCTGGTGTGTCTGAAGACAGCTACAGTGTACTTATAAATAAATAAATCTTTAAAAAAGAATAATTGTAGGGGATATCTAATGCAACATAGAAGATGTTATCCATAGCAAGCAGAGAGGTATTGGTGTATGCCTACCCATCAATGAATGCAGAGGCAGGCAGAGGATCACTGTCCACTTCAAGTCGCTATCTCTAAAGGACACCATGAAAGGGAGAGAGGAAATCAAGTTAACAAGCACAAACATCCATGTCTGTTGAAGGATGAACTGAAGACGAACTCATGCTCATCAGCACTGTCCCAGAGAGCTGGGAAAGAGTAAAGAGTAAGAATAGACTCTCTGAGAGTCTGTTGGGAAAGGGATGGGAGCTGGGAGAGGAAGCAAGAGGTAGACATGACATTCTGTCCTTCCACAGCATTACTGTTGGAGAAGAGATAGTAGGTGAGTTGGTTCAGAAAAGGGGCTGATACAAACTTGGTCTTCCTGAATGGGCTTCAAGATCATTGGAACCATTATTGATGGTTGAGGTGGGAAAGTATTAGAAAGCATAGTAAATTACATCAAAAACAATATGGGGGGTCATCAAGGGAAATGACTCCCCCTAGAGAGGAGCTTCAGTAAGATGACTTGCTTAAAGTAAAACAGGCAAGGAAGCTATTAGCATGGACAGGGTAATGGAGAAACAAAGAGAAGGAGTCTTCAGGGAAGTCTCCCAAACACAGGGAAATGTCTGAGGTTCATATCCTTTCAGAGGCAGGGGCAGTTGTATACTATAACATTTAGTTCAAAAGATCTGATGTGGAAAAAGAGTGTGGAGGAGACATGGTGTAGGAACATAAACTGGAAACTGGAAAGGCCACAGCACAGAACAGCTTCTTAACTCTGAGAGAGAGTGAGAGAGAGCAAGAGACAGAGAGAGAAAGAGAGAGAGAGAGAGAGAGAGAGAGAGAGAGAGAGAGAGAGACAGTCAGACAGACAGACAGGAAGAGAGAAAGAGGGAGACGGAGAAAGAGCAACAGAGAGAAAAACACAGAAACAGAGAAGGAGAGAGGGAGGGAGGGAGGGAGAGAGAGAGAGAGAGAGAGAGAGAGAGAGAGAGAGAGAGAGAGAGAGAGAGTCAGACACACAGACAGGAAGAGAGAAAGAGGGAAACAGAGGAAGAGCAACAGAGAGAAAAACACAGAGACAGAGAAGGAGAGGGGGGAGGAGGGGAGGAGAGAGAGAGAGAGAGAGAGAGAGAGAGAGAGAGAGAGAGAGAGAGAGAGAGAACACATCAGTGCATGGCCCCATTTCTTCAAACTGTGAGATATGACCTCTTAGAGTAGCCAGAATCTTAAAGGGCCAGGCACATGAGTACCCCTTAAAAACAAAGGACAACCCTTTCAACCTGCTTCCCGTGTGGGGTGGTCTGCGGAGCCATTTTGAGAGGTAATATAATGTGTGGAGGGATGGCACAAATAAGTCTTAAGTCAACATAGTGGGTTCTCTTGAAAATCAATATATTTTAAGAGATCAAAAATCTATTCTAATCAATTTATATTTCTCATATGACTGTCCCAAATATACCCAAAATAATTAGTATTAGTGCCTCCTCCTTTATATGAACCATCTAAATTCAGACCGTAGCTGTGTCACCGAATGGGTAACTTGCTCGCTTTTTCGGAAACATGCGTGTCAAATGATCTAAATCCAAAGCAATGAACCTGATTTCTCATGCTGCATACACGAACCCATTTCATTACCTTGTAATCACATCTCGCGCGATGGGAAACCACATCATACTAAACATTCATAAATCATATTGCAGAGCCACAGCACCTTTCAAATTCCTAATATCCTTGTAACAGAGTCAATAATGGGCGGCTTTATATACCATGAAAGCGTTTTGTTTTGTTGTTTTCCAAGTAAAGCCAAGGGCTGTGGTGATTTTTCATAAGGGAAAATTGGGAAATCTGGGCTATCTTAAACTGTTTTCTAAGACTTTAACTAACTGTGGCTTTTTACATTAAGTAGCCAGACAATGTAGTTTGCCAAAGGAGTTGTGCTGGGATAATCAGGGAGAGACTGTCGTCTGGGCATCCTAGCTCACAGGCTGCTTGCCCTGTTATCCTCTGTTAGTTCAGTACTGGTCATTTCTTGCTGCTTTCAGAGATGGAGTTGGGGGAGAAGGAGTGAAAGAGGAAAGGAAGGAAAGAAGTGTATGCTACATTCAAACGCATATTTTTTTTTTTTATTAACTTGAATATTTCTTATATACATTTCGAGTGTTATTCCCTTTCCCCGGTTTCCGGCAACATCCCCTTCCCCCCTTCCTTGTGGGTGTTCCACTCCCCACCTCCCCCATTGCCGCCCCCCCCGACAGTCTAGTTCACTGGGGTTCAGTCTTAGCAGGACCCAGGGCTTCCCCTTCCACTGGTGCTCTTACTAGGATATTCATTGCTACCTATGAGGTCAGAGTCCAGGGTCAGTCCATGTATAGTCTTTAGGTAGTGGCTTAGTCCCTGGAAGCTCTGGTTGCTTGGCATTGTTCTACATATGGGGTCTCAAGCCCCTTCAAGCTCTTCCAGTTCTTTTCTCTGATTCCTTCAACGGGGTCCTATTCTCAGTTCAGTGGTTTGCTGCTGGCATTCGCCTCTGTATTTGCTGTATTCTGGCTGTGTCTCTCAGGATCGATCTACATCCGGCTCCTGTGGTCTGCACTTTTTGCTTCATCCATTTTGTCTAATTGGGTGGCTGTATATGTATGGGCCACATGTGGGGCAGGCTCTGAATGGGTGTTCCTTCAGTCTCTGTTTTAATCTTTGCCTCTCTCTTCCCTGCCAAGGGTATTCTTGTTCCCCTTTTAAAGAAGGAGTGAAGCATTCACATTTTGATCATCCGTCTTGAGTTTCATTTGTTCTAGGCATCTAGGGTAATTCAAGCATTTGGGCTAATAGCCACTTATCAATGAGTGCATACCATGTATGTCTTTCTGTGATTGGTTAGCTCACTCAGGATGATATTTTCCAGTTCCAACCATTTGCCTCCGAATTTCATAAACTCGTTGTTTTTGATAGCTGAGTAATATTCCATTGTGTAGATGTACCACATTTTCTGTATCCATTCCTCTGTAGAAGGGCATCTGGGTTCTTTCCAGCTTCTGGCTATTATAAATAAGGCTGCGATGAACATAGTGGAGCACGGTCTTTTTTTTATATGTTGGGGCATCTTTTGGGTATATGCCCAAGAGAGGTATAGCTGGATCCTCAGGCAGTTCAATGTCCAATTTTCTGAGGAACCTCCAGACTGATTTTCCAGAATGGTTGTACCAGTCTGCAATCCCACCAACAATGGAGGAGTTTCTCTTTCTCCACATCCTCGCCAGCATTTGCTGTCACCTGAGTTTTTGATCTTAGCCATTCTCACTGGTGTGAGGTGAAATCTCAGGTTGTTTTGATTTGCATTTCCCTGATGACTAAAGATGTTGAACATTTCTTTTTGGTGTTTCTCAAGCATTCGGAATTCCTCAGCTGTGAATTCTTTGTTTAGCTCTGAACCCCATTTTTTAATAGGGTTATTTGTCCCCTGGTCTAACTTTTTGAGTTCTTTGTATATTTTGGATATAAGGCCTCTATCTGTTGTAGGATTGGTAAAGATCTTTTCCCAATCTGTTGGTTGCCGCTTTGTCCTAACCACAGTGTCCTTTGCCTTACAGAAGCTTTGTAGTTTTATGAGATCCCATTTGTCGATTCTTGATCTTAGAGCATAAGCCATTGGCGTTTTGTTCAGGAAATTTTTTCCAGTGCCCATGTGTTCCAGATGCTTCCCTAGTTTTTCTTCTATTAGTTTGAGTGTGTCTGGTTTGATGTGGAGGTCCTTGATCCACTTGGACTTAAGCTTTGTACAGGGTGATAAGCATGGATCGATCTGCATTCTTCTACATGTTGACCTCCAGTTGAACCAGCACCATTTGCTGAAAAATGCTATCTTTTTCCATTGGATGGTTTTGGCTCCTTTGTCAAAAAAATCAAGGACCATAGGTGTGGGGCTCATTTCTGGGTCTTCAATTCTGTTCCATTGGTCTATCTGTCTGTCTCTGTACCAATACCATGCAGTTTTTATCACTATTGCTCTGTAATACTGCTTGAGTTCAGGGATAGTGATTCCCCCTGAGGTCCTTTTATTGTTGAGGATAGTTTTAGCTATCCTGGGTTTTTTGTTATTCCAGATGAATTTGCAAATTGTTCTGTCTAACTCTTTGAAGAATTGGATTGGTATTTTGATGGGGATTGCATTGAATCTGTAGATCGTTTTTGGTAAAATGGCCATTTTTACTATATTAATCCTGCCAATCCATGAGCATGGGAGATCTTTCCATCTTCTGAGGTCTTCTTCAATTTCTTTCTTCAGAGTCTTGAAGTTCTTGTACAAATCTTTTACTTGCTTGGTTAAAGTCACACCGAGGTACTTTATATTATTTGGGTCTATTATGAAGGGTGTCGTTTCCCTAATTTCTTTCTCGGCTTTCAAATGCATATTCTTGATTTGGTTGGCTTTTTGGGCAAAGAAATCGCCCCCAGAACCCCCCAGCTTGCCGCCTTTTGTTTATAAGTCTTGGCTATCATATATTTCAATGTCTGTTGAGTATTTAAAATGGCCCATCAAGCTAAAGGCCATGCCAGCGTAGGTGATTTGAATTGATAAGAAAAAATTCTTGATCCATCAGCATCCCTCTTAAAAACGAGCATTATAACATTTTGAGAGAACACTGAGATCATTTGTGGTTTTAAAATGAAACTGCTGATGAGAAAAAAATTGAATGAGAGGGAATATGTCATAAAATTTTCCAACATATTTGAACTAGCTCCTCCCAGTAAATTAGCCTTTTTGATGCTCTAAGCATGCTTTTTAAGGGTTTTATGAAATGGCCTGTTTTGTGAGTCAAGGACTTCATACCTCACAACACTTTCTAGATAGACACAAGAGCTGTCCAGCCTTCCAGTGAAGATTGCCGCAGGAAGATGCCAGGAAAATTCCTAAATCCCTCATCTCTTTAGCATAAAAGAAACAAAACCCTTGGACAAGACTGACGCTTAGAAGGTGGCCTGCTTGCCGCGTAAGCACAAGGACTTGCATTTAGATCTCCAGCTCCAAAATCAAAAGGCGCTTGTGGCATCTGCTATAAACCTAGTCCAGGGGAATGAAGGCAGGGGCATGCCTGAGGCTATCTGGCCAGTCAATCTAATCAAAATGGTAAGGTCCAGGCTCAACGAGAGACTCTATCTTGAAAAATAAAATGTGGCCTCTAAGAGGTTTCAATGGATGAAGGCATTTGCTCGACTGATGACCTAAGCTTAGCCGGTAGAGCACACATGGCAAACGGAGAAAACCAACTCTTGCTAGTTGTACATAGCAGCAGAAAGGCTACATGCACGTGCATGTGCACACCTCCCCTGCACATGTGTGCATGTATACACTCACACGCATATACACATGCACACACACATACATGCATGCACACACACATGCACGCGCACACACAGAGAGAGAGAGAGATAAAGGAAAGAAAGAAAGAAAGAAAGAAAGAAAGAAAGAAAGAAAGAAAGGAAGAAAGAAAGAAAGAGAGTAAGAGCTGAATCTTGCATGAGAAAGCATATGGCTTTCATTAACATTACTTGATACTAGCGTACAAGAGGGAAAATTGATTATGTTAGAATACACTGAAGCCTGTTTGTTAAACAGAGATGGAAAGAAAACTGATTTAACTCAGCAAAACACAAAGACGTTTCAGACCTCGACACTGGCATTCTTAGGACACTAAAAGTGGTCAAGAAAGAAAACCCTGGCTTCCAAAGGAGTAACAATATAGAAACCTCAGACCTGGCTTAGCCAAATAGGAAATGATAAAGCGGCCACCTGAGTGCTGTACCACAGATGCCGAGCCTTTGAAATCCCCTAGCTCACTCCAAAACAGAATATACTGCCTGTCACATGCTTCCCATAAAACCCTCTGAGAAAAGAATTCATTAGAGACAGAGTTCACACCATAATGAAGCAGACATTTATTGCTCAAATGACTGCTGACCTGGCATTTCAGTTACCTAGGCTCACATTAAGATAGCCTGAGTTTCTGACTTCAGAAGCATAATGAGTGCAAAGTGATCCGAGTGGTGCTTTGTGCTTCCAGAGGTCACAGTGGCGTAACCCCTGAGCCCACCACACATCTGGAAAGCCAAACATACCCAGAGGAAATGGCCTTTGGACAGTTAAGCAAACAACTGTCACAAGACCAGGTCACCACAAAGACCTTTCTTCTAAAGGAAGGAAAGTTAACATGGACCTTGGAACATTGAACTCTACCCCTTCTCTTTCAAAACTATCAGTCACTCTGGTTAATTCATAAGGAAAATGTAAACATCTATAGTATTCACAGTCTCTGAAGACTTAATCACTAGCATATATGTGCATCTACCTGAAACATGAAAGTCTCCTAATCAAAGGGAGCTATTGTGTTGACAATAAAGACTCTACAACAATTTTCATGGTTCCTTTCAATACATTAATAAGGAAGCAGGTTATAAGGTAAGGAGAAGCTGCATACATAAGAAGTACTGGCAAAAAGAAATTAAAGAAATTAGCCAGAAGAACAACCCAGGCAATTTCAGAATGTCACATCACTCCTGGCACAAGCCTGCCATTCACATTTTTTTTTTTTGCTTTATATTTTAATGGGATAGAAAAGGATCAGAATTGTAGTAATTGTGGCACCAAGAGATCTTCAGATTGGAGAAATATCAGGACACAAGCACAAAGTATAGTACAAAGTCCCACTGTGTAGCTCTGGCTGTCCTGGAACCAGCTCTGTCTGTAAACCAGGCTTGGCCATTCCCTTTTATTCCTGGAAGGTTTCGGGTACTCCAATACAAAGTTAACGTCTGCCATTGCAAAGATGACAAGAAAAGGAAGATATCATTTTCATGTAAGCCATAGAAGGCAAGGGAAATGGGCAACCTATTCTTAAGTAATTTTTGTAAAAGTTTTATTTTGTAAAAATAAAAAGCTAGATGTGTGGTTCAGTGGCAGGGCCCATGCTGAGAATGCTGAAGGCCTTGGGTGTCAATCCTTACACACACACACCAAAAATAAAAGAAAACATTCCGTTCTAACTTTGAAAAATAATAATAATAAATGTAATGCTCGTTCAAGAGCTAAACTTCAGATTGGAGCTATATTAAGACACTGTTGTGCACATATTACATTCGTAAGTGTCAATGCTGTCTTGGATAGGGCTAAAAGTGGCACTTATACATGTTGTTGGTAGAGATGTATTTTGACAACCCCTCTAAAGGGTAATTTTGCAATTTCTATGAAAAAAACCTACATACTTTTAAGCTCATTAAGTCCATTTTGGAAATTCACAGTAAAAGTATGACTCAAGCACAAAAATTGATATACGTGACAAGATTTTTCTCTGGGGTAGTCTTTGTGATAGCAAAATATTGAAAACAGTATTCCCAGTTAATATTGTGATCATTAAATAAGTTAGACACCATCCATTTACTGGAATGGCTTACACACCCTGGGAATATAGAAGTGTTATGTCAGCAGATTGTACCTACTGTGTGCTTGGCTTTCTAAGTTTGATCCCAGAACAACAACAACAACTTGAGAGAAAGAGGGAGGAGAGAGCAAAGGTGGAAAAGGACAGCAGGAAAGGAGTGAACAAAGAAAGAAGGGACAAAAGAAGACAAAAAGGATGAAAGGGAGAAAGGAAGAAGGGAAGAATAGAAAAGAATATTGAAGTTTTTTAGCAACTGTAAAAATGTTGCTATATAAAAATGGTGCAACAAAATAAAGCAGTGTGAAAATGTCATATATATATATATATGAGCAAGTGGATCAGCTTACATGTGTGTATGTTATTTACATAGAATAAAATGATATGAAAGGATACACAGATGTTAGCAGCACTGGTTGAACCGTGTGGCTGTAGAAACAAAGGGAAGGGCAGGTTTTTCGTCATTTGTACCTGCGGAAGTTGGAAGCCTGTGACTATATTCCCTACTCCAAAATCAAAGCCAGCTCTCTGCTCATCAAGTCAGTGTTCTGAACAAAGGCTAGAGGTGGAAGAGGGGTGACCATGGGGGTCCCTGAATGAATGGGGATATTGAGTAAAGAGAGGGTCTGGGTCTACAACCAGAGAGACAAGGTTAAGTGGGTACACATAGTTGAAAGGGGAAGACTAGGGACATGTGGCATCACCATCAGTTGAAAGTGGAAGACATCTTCATGTCCTTGTGTGGCAGATCTCCACACTGTGGAGGGAGTTGGTATTCTGAGACGCATTGGGGGATCATGTGTTGATCTTACAGAAACACGTGACACATTTATTTTTCATGCTTTTCTTAGGGGCCTGCCACTGACTGTAATTCTTTGGTGCATGCTAAATAAGTTATAGAACCAGCTTGGCAAACATTTTACTCCAAAATGTGTTTGATGGAACCAATAATCCCACGGAAGTCCTGTGAGGGAGTTCCACAATTTAAGGTTTGCAAACCCTAAATATCATTCACACACTTAAATATTCATGAGGCAGAGAGTGTGGTTTGTTTTTTTTAAGGAAGTCATTTTGTTTTTTTTAAGTGGAAAACATGAATGCATGCCAGAGTTGTAACTGAGAGCTTGCCTCTCATCTACAAGCAAAGACCTAACTGGAAATGGTGTGGGCTTTTGAGACTTCAGAACAGTTTCAACAACTGAGGACCAAGTATTTAAATATCTTAGCCTATGGGTGGCGTTCGCTTTCAAACCACCACACCCTTGGTTTTGTATGCTCTGCATCCAGACTTAATCCTGAAGGCTGTAAGGAGTGTACCATGGCAGGAGGCAGTGCCTATGGGAGACACCACACACGGTGTACCAGGAAGGGTTGACAAGAGAAGGCCAGATACTCACCTTTTTACAGCCACTCTCAGACTTGAGAGAGCCACAGAGGTTACCCACAGGCTACTTTCACCTCTCTTTAGGGAGAGCGTGATCCACAGCTGTCCAAAGTCTCCTTCACCTCTTCGTGCTCCCATTGCTGGGGCCCAGCTTTTAGCACACAAATCTCTCTGACGCAGTCCAAATTGTATTTAACCCATAGCCTACTGTGAAGTCGATATTCAAATTCAAGAATCCAAAGTTCTCTGATTCGAGATCCTCCACTTAGCTAAGAACAAAATGAAAACATCCCATTCTGTCATTTAAAAAGCAATCAAGGCATGGCGCCATCATCATACCTTGAGAAACACAACCCTGAAACCTGGCCCCACTAAAGAGAGCTAGTTCCTCTAAGGTAACATTTTCAGTAATTTCCCCCACCACACACAAACAGTTGGCCAGACTCACCTTCTGAAATCGGGTGTACTTCTTTGTTCCCGGCCAAACTCCAAATACTCAACTCTCTTCGATATTTTATAGCTTCAACAACAACAACAAAAAAATCTCGTTTCATAATGAAAAAATACTGTACCATCATCAGAAATAACACATCACAGTTCCTTAGCCATTTTATTAGTTCCTTTAGAATTTCATACAATGTATTTTGATCATATTTATCCCTTTCGCCAACTCCTCCTAGATGTATCCAGATTCACTGCAGTAGTCTGAATGGGAGTGGCACCCATAGGCTCACAAGGATAAGGATGTGAGCCCCAGTTCATGTCTGCCTATCTGCCTGCTCCCATGCTCCCTGACATGACGGTCATGGGCCCACCTTCAGAAACTACAAACCCCAATAAAGTCTTCTGTCTACGAGTTGCCTTGATCATGCTGTCTTAGCATAGCAGAATAAAGGTAACTAGATAGTGACCCAAGTAGGATGTTTTTATCTGTAAAGTTAGCCAGTGGCAGGCATTTCACTAGAGTGATAGAAACCTGACTAATTCCTTGTATTTTCAGGAAACTACTATTATGTCAAAGTGATGTTATTCTGATATAACATTATAATCTATGGTGTACTCTGTCTAGCTGCTGTAACTTTGACATGTTTTGTATCGATGTTTTTGCACCTTCTGGAACACTACCTAGTGCATAATATGTAGGTGATAACAGTTGTTAGATGACAGAGAGAATGAATAGACTATACTAATATATTTAATAACATCTAAAAGTCAGGTACTCAAAACAGACCATTTTTTCTTTTTCTAATTCCAAATGCACTCCCAGATGCTCCGACATGTCGACAGAGCAACACTGCAAAACCTGGTTTGTTAGAGACACATTTTGTTTTTAAGTAGGAGCTGTCATTTAGCAAATTCGGCTCATTAGATTGTCACACGTTACGTTTTATGAGTAGTCTTAATAACCACATTTTCTTGCAGCGATGGTGTTTTGCAACGACTCTCAGCACCTTGAGACTGTCCTGGCTTAGGTTTGTCTGTATCCAAAAATCATAAAATGTGTCAGACTTGGAATGATGTCAAAGTCAGACAGTGCCCAAGCAGCTTAGCATGTCACTGTCAGACGCCAGAACAAGGGCTTGCTGAGTCATCCTGGCATCTTTCAGAGGACAGGAAAACATTATACAATAGCTCTGGCCCCCAAGTCATCCCCGAGGCAAATCCAACCTGTGCAAATTAATTAAGTCATTTGTTAAACGTTTGCTAAATGCCTACTATGTTCTCCCATGGAATTCTGGGTATTAAACCATTCCATATAGGCTCCCAAATACCAATGATAAAATGCAGTTGACTGTTCCAATGTATAGAGAACTGAAAAGAACCTTTACATGACATCTCATCCAATTGTAAGGAACCTTCTGAAGGGCACTCTCAGTTTCACATGTTGCAGTCCAGGAAACAATGGCCAATGAGGGATTGTAGCTTGCTCCCTGCCACATTGCTAGTGAGAGAGAATAGGATTTCTTTCATTTTTTTAATAAGCGTACAAGGCAAAGAGTTTAATTGTGGCATTTTCTTCCATGCTTTATTTTGGTGGCACCTCCTCCCCTGTGCCTCTCCCTTCTCCCACAACCTGCTTGTGCAATCTGTCCCCAGGACTCCAGTATCTTCTTTCTGTAGGCACTTCTCATGTGTTGTATTATGCCTATTCCCATCTTTCATGCCCCATTTTCTATGCTCTTAGTCCTCTTTCTGGTTCCCCGACTTCCACCCACCTCCTAGATATCATTTGTCATTACCAATTAATCTGGATAGACAGTCGAGCTGCTTTGACTTCTAGATCTTCTATAAAAAGAGCAGCAATAAACATGGACATGGGCAAAAGTCCAGTATTTCTGCGACAGGATCTAGAATCTTTTAGGTATATAGATGGCAAGATATTGGTTGCAGGTTAGGTAAGTCCTAAGCAAACAGCCTTTATCCTTGATCAGTAAGGGCCTCTGCCTTCCTAAAGGAGATCATTTACATCAATATTCTTACCAAGAGAGGGTGAAGTTTGGGGAGCATCTTCTTTGAGAAGCCCATAAATTTTATTTTTTATATGGTTTATCAGTGGGGAAAGAGTAAAAGTTAAGAGCACAGGTTTTCTTAGCTAAAGCCATGGTTAAATTCCAACTCAGCCATTTCCTGACTATAACCCTGAGTTAATGCGTTTACTTCTCTATGCCTCCCGCTCTTTCCCCCAAAATGAAGGAAGTACCTTTCACAGTCTGAGTCACTCAATGACTTGTATGAACACAAGACCTGGGCCATAACTGGGACAGTAACATTGTGTGTTTTAACTATTGTTTTTAATTTAAGTTCAATGTAGGTAAACTAAAAAGCAAATGGCATTTTAGAAAAAAAAAAAAGATGTGGAGAGAAATTGAAGGGTTGGAGAAGAGCTAAAGCCCCAGGCCATATCTTGGGGTGCTATGCATTTGATAACAACAGCTCTCTGTAGTCCCTGTATCACAGCCTCTGAATCTTCTGACTTTCAGTCTTCATTAATGCATCATCCTTTGGAGAATTTGCAGACACTTGGTACCAAGCTGTCGTAGCTTTCTAGGGTTATTGTGAGTTCTTCTCTAGACAAGCAGTTCTCTGGCCCAGGCCTCATATCTCTACTCCTTCTTCTGAAAACCAAACTTCTTTGTCTTCGTGGTTCCTAATACATATACATCGCAGTAAGGGCCAGGGGCGAAGTAAGAGAATTAGAGCTTCATAAATTTTCAGTGGAACTTGTTACAATTGGCACAGATTCAAATGAGACTACAGATGTAAGAGAAGTTGTTTCCAGTCTCCTAAGGCAGGAGTCAGGAGTGGGAACAACTGTTAGAGCAACCTTAGAAGAAAATGGTTCTGAAGGTGATTTGTTATGTTCTTTTTCTGGAAGCCTTTGTAACTGCCTTATGATTACTTTCGAAAGGATCCATTATCAGCGACTATGTATAAAACCTGCTGTACTCTAAAAGGCCTTCTTAATCACCGGCCACTGTAACAACTCGGCCCATCTTCGTGCTTATTAGAACACTCAGAGTGACCTACAGGGAACTTAAAAGGTCATAGTCATTATCTGACCAGTGTTAGCACCATTCCCATTCTGAGTTAAAAGTGTCATGATGATTACTTGGACCCTTCTGCCTTTCCCTGCTCATCTGTGCAGACACCCAGGTTTCTACACCTAAAGCACACTGAGCCTGTAGCCTTAAAGGGTAAAACCTGCTGTAAAAGGTTACAGTGCCCAATCGCTGCTGACCACATTGGAAATGATAGTTTCCTCACTCCTCTACTTACTGTCCAACAGGTTGTTCTACATGGCAGTCTTGTACCATTCCTATTTCCTCAAAGGCCTCCATGATGTCCAATGCTTTTCACAGACTTCACAGTGCTTAAAAGCACTTGGAAATGAGGGATAAGGCTTTAGGAGGAGAGTGTCTTGATTTAGCTTTACTATACCAAGAATAGATATTCATCTGTTACGATATGGTTCTCAACACACCTCAAGGATACCCTGTACAAATTCTACTGGGTCCTTGGTTCTCTCTTATGTGGACCAAACTAGAATAAGTAAAGAAAAACATTATGGAGCAATCAAACTCCTAGTTAGTAGGGCTGTTTCCACTGCCATCACCAGTACCTAGTGTAGAGAGACACTTACATGTACATTTTATGAAGTGGAGTATTCACATCAACAGTGATGCAAAATGAGTCTCCACTTTATATCTCACTAGGACGAAAAAGTTACTAAAGTAACAAATTTTTCTGCATTCTCATAAGTATTGCAGTTTCTCTATATAAAAAGATAATTAACAAATTTAAATTAACTAAAATTAAGAACTAATTAAAATTGTTTCTCTTTGGGCCTTCTGGTCAGTAGAATTCTATTATTTTTGACGTTAGTGAGTGTTGGGCCTCTCTGCCTCAGGACTGTGTTGAATTCTTCTATGACTATAACACAGAGGTGGCTGAGCCTAACACTAAGCTTAAATGCAGGATTGTGAGGCCTCCAGTAACTCTGGTGTATCTAAGCAAGCTTCCGAATGTTTCATAATAGGAAAAATATTTGCTGGAGGACGTTCTCATCAAAACATGAATTTCAAGGGCATTGATTACACAGTCATTTCTCAGCGCATGGTACTGTGTTTCATAAATAAGAGTGTTGAATGTACCAAGCTCTTTGGGAATTGGTGAAGTAGAAATATGATATCCCACCTATCTTGTATGGTCTCGGAAAATCAACATCCTGGTTTACTGTAGTCAGTTAGCCACACACATTTGTAGGTTCTCATAAAGGCTCTTATTTTTACCAGCCAGTAGGCTCTGGACTGACAGACACTACATTTCAACTAATTTTGGGGAAAATATTTATGATGGATTTCCACGGCAGATCTTTGAAAACACATCATAAAGGAAAAAAACTATAAGCAGTACTGCTAAAAACATTTTTATGCTTAAACACTGTTACTTGGGGCTAGAGACATGGCTCCTCTGTTAAGTGTGCTCATTTTTCTTGCAGATGACCTGGGTTCAGTTCCCAGGTTCACACGGTAGCTCACAACCACCTGTTCTCCAATGCCAGGTGACTGATGCCCTCTTCTAACTTCTGGGGCCTCCTGAGTCCACATGGCATACATAAACTCATGCAAGCACACATATACACATAAAAAATTATATATAGCTTAAAAACGCCATTTAGTGTTTCTTAAACATTATTATAGCTGTAAGTCATCTGAGAGTCAACATGGAATCACCAAATGGTCATTCTGGTTGAGGAGGGCTAAGGTATAGCGTGGGAATCAGCATTGCAATTAACTTCCTTAGTGTTGGTAAGACTGACAGTACATGGGTCACCCTTAAGCAGCGTGGCTTATCCTTATTCTGAGGATAAAGACTCATTACAATGCTTATAAAGGCTTTGAAATTTTATAGTTTTCTCAAATGTATGTGTGGGCAGAATTCCCTTTATTATTTAAGATTTGTCTTATTTTTATATTATGTCTATGAGCGTTCCATCTATATATGTATATATGTATATATGTATATATGTATATATGTAAATACATCATGAATGTGCCATGCCCACAGATTACAGAGCAGGATATCTAATCCTTTGGAACTGGAGCTACAGAATGCTGTGAGCCCCATGAAGCCTACCCTTCAGGCCCTTTTTTTTTTTTTTTTTTTTCTTAACTACTCTGAAGTGATAAATTAGTGCATATTTTGATGTACATGATAATATTTCTATAAGCAGAAAAAAGTATTTTCGATGTAAGAACATAGATTGGCTAGTTTAGTCACCAGCATGGAACAAAATCAAAGAAGTTACTTCCTTTAAAAGTTGAAGTTGCTCCTGAATGAGACATTTAGAGAAAAGGAACATTTTATCTCCACAGAGGTACGAATGCAAATCCAGTTTAAGACCAAGAAACAGGAAGAATGAGATTTTTATCAATAACAAATCCATGACAAATAAAAAAATCTGAGACACAGGAAATATGCGGAGTTCAAAGGAAGGCTGGTCTTTTTAGCACTTTCACTATGTTTTATTTGCAAGGTCAAATCCCTTAAGGTGTTTGGTAATCCAGTTGTTACATCAGGTGAAAATATATATTAAATGCTGGTGTGCTCTAATAGAATTCAATAACTCTCATTACTTGTCTACCTCATATACAGATCATCTGATAAATTTTATTTTATCATCATAAGGAAGGTGATATTAGTATAGGATGTCACTTAGAAATATTAACAAACATTTTGGGTTGTTTTGCTTTGTTTGAGACAGAATCTCTCTCTGTGGTCTTGGTTGTTCTGGGACTCACTATGTAGACCACACTGGCCTTGAACTCAGAGATCCACCTGTTTCAGGCTCCCGAATTTGGGTATTTGTAGGTTACTGTCATTATGCAGGTGGAAGCAGGTACAGGATAGAAGGAGGTCTGTTATTGGTGGAGAAGGAAAGACGGGCAGGAGAAAAGTTTTAGAGAAGCAGAGGAAGCCAGAGAGAGAAGGAGGGAGTAGCCGAGAAAACATGGCAGTGGATGTTAAGATTCCTCTCTACACATTTACAGATTATGACTATTTTTAAGGGATGGATGTGTATGGAATTTTTCATGTCTAGATGGGCAAATTATATCTTATCTAGATGGGTGGTTTGTATCCTTATTAGTTGGTTGTAAGTTTATTATGTGGATGTTGTGTGGATTGAGAATTTAACATGTAAATCTGATTGTTGGGTTTGTTGAGTCTTGATTTTACTGGGTGGCTAAACCAGAGAGTCCACGGCTAGCAGAGAGCCACCGGGAGAGATACTAATCTGAGTTGAATTAGCCATAGTTCCAATGGCCTTGGAGCCAGACCTTGCAAGGAATCGAAACTGCCAGGGTACAAGCGGAAACTGTTCTACTGTTTTTAATTTTTACCACAACAGGTATTAAATGCATATGCCATGATTGCCTGCAGAAATAACTATTTATTAGTACTAAAATTTGACAAATTTTTTCTGACAAGATTAGATTTATAAGAATATAATATTCTACTAAGCAATATGAATGCAAGAGCAAAGTGTTCAGTTTAAGATCATTTTAGCATTTGGCCCATTCTAGTCATTTGTAAATTTTGAGCAAAGAATGAATCTGAACCCAGTCTACATTGTTGAGGCCAGCTTGCCCTCCTCCCCGATAACTCAGTCAGCATAACAAAGGACATCCTTGGACGAAAATGACTCTAGTTTTAAGCTTGTAGCTCTATGAAAAATTCCTTGTTAGGGATGCCAAAAATAATAAAAGAAAATGAAGTCATTTTCTATGTGTTTGATTCTTTCCGAAGTATTGAACTGAGAGAGCTTTCATTGAAGACACTTTTAAAGTACAGACACAAGCAGGAACAAACATGTGAAAACATCTTTCAATATGTCAGCCATTAGTGATGACACTGTTATGTTTGCACTGTACATCCTTCACCAGTTCGCTTGTTTTCTATCCCACTTTAGACTAGTGGTCCTCAACCTGTGGGTCACAAGGCCTGTGGCAAACCTCGATCTCCAAAGAGTAGCAGCAAAAATAATTTTATGGTTGGGGGGTCACCACATATGAGGAACTGCATGAAAGGTCATAGAATTAGGAAGCACTGGTTTAGATAAAGCTGAAAATGCTGTGCCGTTTTAACTGGGAATTCTTTGTTGTGAATCTCAACTGAAGCACTTAAATAGAATGATACGTATTGTACCAATATTCACAGATTCCATACAAGTCTCAAACTTGATTTAATGCACAAGAAGCATAAGCATGTTGAGTTGACATGTTTTAAGACGTCCAACATGTGTATCTAGATTTCTGAGATTTTTTTATTTCTATTTTTAGCTAAATTGGCTTTTAACTGATACATAAAATATAAAATATTAATAGTCATGTGACCTTGCAAATCCAGTACCCATGTGTGTTTCTATCTTTCACATGTCACAATACCAAAGAAACCAAAGGAGATAACACTTGATAGCTTTTCCAACAGGATCAGACCTTCACAAAGGGTTCACATTAGCCACCCCTGTTTTGCAAAAGCTGCACGGGTCACTCTATTGGCAAGGACAGTGGTTTCTGAGCCTTTGTTGCAAAATGATGAGAAAGGAAAGATAAACTCTAAGGAGAATTCGTAACACAATCTTTCAATTACAGGTATTCAATTGATTAACTGTCCGGGCAAGCATTTGCCTGCCTTCGGCGCACCAACTCAACAAAGAATGCTAAACACCAACTGGTGGGTCAGGTTTGATTTGTAGGCTGGAATTGTCTTTTGTACAGGATACTGTACAATGTAGAACTCCACAGCCCAGTTAATCAAGGGCCTAACTACTGAAGCCAAGAGATTACTGGAAAGTCTCAGATGAGTCTGAAAATGACACCCAAATACAGCTTTAGCTCTGTCTTCCAGATTTGCTACAAACATGTTGCCCCCTCATACTCTGTACTTGGGAGAGTCCTCCTCTATAAGCGATTCTTTCCAATAGGAGGAAGGGAAACTTCTTCCCTTTACATACAAGCAATTTAGGCAGTCATTCAACACTACCAGATGATGCTTTGAGGGACAGTTTGGAAGGAACAGTTTATACACCTACATTCTCACTTCTTAGAGCCTGTTCACATAATTTTGAGTTAATCTCCACCCACTTATGGCATCAAGAGGGGGGAAAACTGTCAATTTTCCAGCTCTGTGGAATATGCCGATAAAGTAACCTTAACCTGTGAGCCTCTGAAAAACTAGGATTTAACCAGCTGGTACAAGAGCCCTAACATCAATATGTCTTAAAAATGGAGGTCAGGGAGACCTTATATTACTGACTAAACAGATAAAAATTTATTTTCCTAGACAGGTAACCTCATCTTTCAGTACATCTCCCAGGGAAATGATGCCACCATTTATTTTAATCGTTTCATTTCTGCATCATGTTTCACACTTAAAGGAACACAAGTGAGATACAATGCTGGTGTTCTACATTGGCAGTAGTCAGTCAGGAACAATGCATTCCTGGTCATACTAGACATGTCAGAAAAGCAACCGTCTCTCCTAAGGAACAAGTCAACCGGCCATATTGAGTCTATGACTCACAGACCACATGCTTTTACTCGTCTCTGTTAAGAGGCTTTTCTCAGCCCCTGCAGCTGTTCAGTGGGCTCTTGCAATGGTCATGAGACTTCTTTGCCTCTCTCTTGTTTCACGATAAGTCATGGGTCATAGAATCTAGAGTCTTTGAAAGGAGAGGATTGGGGGGACAGATTTGATGATTCAAGCATAGATTTTTACTATGTCAACAGGAAAGAAAAATCAAGGTCTAGAGACATTTACTATATGCAAAGTAGACAGAGAAGACATGGTGACAATGGCAAGCAACTGGCTGTGCATAGTCACTGTAAACTTACTCTAATTCAGAAGTTAGCAGGACAGGAGAGATGGCTGAGCACTTAAGAGCATTTACTACTCTTATAAAAAGTCCCGAGTTTGAGTCTCAGCTCCGAGGTCAAGGGGCACACAACATCCTTAACTTCAGCTACAGGGGATTTGCTGTCCTCTTCTGGCATCCTGTGATAAACATTCATTCTCATGCTGCTGACACGTACACATAAATAAAAATAAATCTTGGAAAAAGACATATGTGTACTTTAAAAACCAAAACAAAACTGTAAAAATGAAAAGTATGAGGTTATTAACTATTAATAAACCTAAGGGATCCGGGTACTTTTACTGAGTTACTAGTGAAGGAGGTATAACACAGACACTCAACCTGAGAAAGATTAGCAGAATTATTCTCCCTAACAAGCTCAACCTCAGCCAATAGACTGAGGCACAGCAAGAAATGGGGAAATTGTGTCTTCAAGAACCAAGGTAACTCTCCTCAGAAGGCCTCTACTTCAGGAGCACCACAAAGAAAACAAGGGAAATCACCCATGTTTCCAAAATCGAAAATGTCCAAATTATTAAGGTGCACCCTCATTTTTATATCCCATTGTGTTGTAGCATGCACTGCCAAATGATGCCATTCCAGTCTCTTTTGTGTGTTATGAGAGTCTCAAATTTCTTTTTCTGGATTCTGAGGATATAATGGAGAAAAACCATAAAAGCAAAAATCTCATCAGCCATATTAGTATCAGAGGATGTTGCCAGGAAGCCTGGGTCCACTTTTAGAAACACTTCACAAGGAACAGAATCAGCCATTGCAGCTTCTTTGTCCTTCAGTCCTTCATTCCATCATTCATACAGGACATTTCCAACATGGTCACTGGCCAGTGGCCATGATGCAATACCATACATTGATCAAAATAATGAAGCTGAGGGCAGAAGGACCTGACTTCTCAGCACTGTTGTAGAATCCTGTTAACTAGTTAGGCATCACCTGACAGCAAATGTTTTTAATGAGAAAGTATTTTTTTTCTGGCACCCTGTTTGAAAGGGTTGTTCACAATGGCTGGAAGAACAGGGCAACACTCAAGAAAGACAAGGCAGGAGCAATAGTATCATATTCACTGCTCTATTTCTGTGAAGAGGCCCTGTAACCCTAACAACTTATAAAATGAAGCATTTTATTAGGGCTTACTTAAAGCTTCAGAAGGCTAGTCTATGATTATCATGGCAGAGAGTGTGTGACAACAGGCATTCAGGCATGGCACTAGAACAGTAGATGAGAGCATACATGGCAACACAACAACCAGGAGGCACAAAGAACGAAGCAGGGAGAGCTAACTGGGAATAGCATGGGATGTTTGAAGCCTCCCAGCCTAATGCTAGTGACACATCTCTTCCAACAAGGCCACAATTCCTAATCCTTCCCAAACAGTTCCATCAACTTCAGAACCAGTATTCAAATAAGTGAGTTTATGGAGGCACTTCTCATTCAAACCACCCTAAAGAGGCTAGGTAGTCATATTTTATCCAAAGTCAGGAAACTCCAAGTTTTTTCTAACGTGAGATAACACAACCTCTAAAATGTTTAAAACTCAGTTTCAGAAGTTTCCGTTACTTATTTGTGATACCCAAATGTATTCCATCCATTAACATAGCAGGATATAAATAGATAGATAGATACATAGATACATAGATACATAGATACATAGATACATAGATACATAGAGATACAGATATAGATATATAGTGTGTGTATCTTATGTATAATTGTATACAATATACAATTAACATTTTGTGATGTAAAATTTTCTGAACTGTGAATCATCAGTGCAAGATCTAGAGGAATTGACTACCATGAAATCATGTAGTTGTTTGAAATTTCTGTCTGTGTATTACACCACACAAACCCAGTTTTTCTAATATCTTTTTCTCCATTTGCCCCATTGTGGCCTAGAGCAAGTGGTCCTTACCTGCATTGTTACAAAGGTCCTCTTCTTCTTTCACTGTCACACATCAATTTATACGCCCATCTACTCGTTATTGAATGTTAACCACGAGAAGATTCTAGGTGGGGAGTAGAGACAACATAAACAAGCTTGGAGTTTATCCTATTTTATCATCCACTTGGAGTTTTCCTATTTAATGCTACCAGGGATCTTCTGAAAGTGTATTTACATAGGACCACATCATGCTTCATGTAGACATCCAAAGTGCCTCTGATAATGTTGAAGTAAAACTAAACTCTTTACGTTTCATTCCGAGTCTTTAGGAGACTCCGCTCTCCGGCTCTCCTGCCTTGTGGTTCCAACTTCCATCACTCTCTTGCCATGTGTCGCCTATTTTCAAGTTCGCTGGACTGGTAACTCAGTAATGTATATAGAGTGTTTCATGCTGGCAGAGCCAAGCAAAGCAATCATTCTTAAAACGTAGCTCAAACACATCACACTCTTTCAAGCACTCTTGCTTTGTGTATCATTTTGCCTGAGGCTTCTTCCCACCTTTCCTCCTAACAGACCCTCTGTTCAGAGTTCTTCCCAACTCCCATGGTGTGAGCTCTGGCTGTGTCTCCGTGACATGGACAACAGATTTTCTACGTCTAGCACTCATGCTAGAACAGAAAAGTTACCAAATCGCTGAGGAGAATTATTCCTACCTATACTCGTACTGCACACAGTCAAAGGGCAATGAAGTTCCTTCAGAATAGGCTGTAGTCGGCAGCTGATGGGAGCAGAATCATACTAACGTGACTGCTCAGCTATACCATGTTCAGAGACAATGGTATTACCCAATGCAGACTGCAAGTAGTTTAACCTCATATTTGTTATGGACCTAACATGTATGTGTTGTTAACAAAATACACAAGTACAAAGTTACCATTTTCCTAGAGACTTGGGAGACACAATATGGGATACATTTGATAAGCAAGAGACTTAAGACTAAAGATAGGAAAATATATCATCAGATTCCAGAATTTAGACTAGACAGAAAGGAAATGAGCACCCCACCCCACCCCCAATCCTAACAAAACTGGGATAAAAACAAGAGAAAAGAACATAAGGTCTGAATACTGACTAATAAGTATAGGGAATGTAGTGTGTGAAAATGGAAGACAGACCACAGGTCATGGTTCAAAATGGGAAATGTGAGTTGAAGGGTTTGATGAATGTCTAAGGCATTTGGGGAGAGAGAACGTTCACTGAGTCGCTATGGGTTCAGAGCACTGTTAAGGCCTAAGAGTTACTGGAGGTGAAGGAGACAAGGTACCATGAGGTTAGACTGCAAGTCATTTACCCCATTGGATAGACAAGTATTCCACAGAAATGACTAGATTTGAGGTAAGGAGCAAGAATCTAATGGTTACTATTAATTATCAACTTGATACTACCAAGAAGACAGGCTTTGGGCACACATGTGAAGCATTATCTAGATTTAGCTTCTTGTAATAGCTGTAAGGGTTATTTAGGTTCAGTTCATCTCTGGTCACATTTATGAGGAATTACCTAGATTGGATGAACTGAAGTGGGAGGATGCACCTTAATTTAGGAAGCGTTGCCCCATGGCCGAACTATGAATAAAATAGAAAGTGAGCTGATTGCTACCTGCATTTATCAGCCGCTGCCTCTTGACTCTGTATGCAATGAACCTTTGCTGCCAGGATTTTCCTGACACTGGTGATAGTAGCTTTGAACTGTAAGCCAAAATAAACTCCTTTACCCTTAAACTGCTCTTTTTGGTACTTTATTACAACATCAGGAAACACAGAATGAAAACTTCCATGTGTTTATAGAATATTGTCTATGATACGTCAGAAAGAATAGCTGATCGTAAAATATAGGTACGTACATTGTGATGGGGAAGCAATGTTTTGGAAGCAACACTGGATGTTTGTTCTCTTCCCTTCCATCCCACTCAAATACATGTACCAAAGTCTAATGTAAAACAAAAAGTTTGTTTTAACTGAAATGGTCAAGGAAATTGTATTCTTGAGAAATGGCGAGACTTAAATGGCTTTTGAGAAACTGTAATGATGAGGAGGACGGGAAGCCCTAGCCTTTTTGTGTTGCTATTTGCAATGTATAGCTATTGGGAGAGGGAGAATAAGGTTTCCTTAAGACCATAGTTCCAGTAAGTCAGCCATGCTCCAGTGGAAGCTGACACATCCAACAATATATGGGCAGCACAAACTCGACTTGACAGGCATACAAGGGAAAAATAAAGGAAACAAAGTTGAGTAGGTAGAGACAGGAGATTGCCTTCAGTGACCTTTTTATTGCTGCAGTATGACACCATGACCAAGGAGACTTATAAAGGGAAAAGTTTATTGGGGTTTGTGGTTTCTGAAGGTAGGCCCACAACCATCATGTCAGGGAGTGTGGGAGCAGGCAGATAGGCAGACATGACACTAGGACTTACATCCTTATCCTTGTGAGCCTACGGGGGCCATTACCATTCAGACTATTGCAGTGAAGCTGGGCAGATAAAGGAGGATTTGATGAAAGGGATAACTATGACCAAAATGCACTGCATGGAATTCTAAAGGAATGAATAAAATGTTTAAAAACTGTAGTGAGTCTTCTATGAAGATGGTGGGATTTTTTTTCCTTCATTATTAAGTGAGATTTCATGAAGATGTAAAATATTGGAAGAGAGTGGAGCAGTAGGAGTCTGGCCAGGAACAAGTACAGAAAATCCTTGGCAGAAAAATATGGAGAGAACTGATAGCCAGAGGAGTTTTCTTTTGGGCACAGATGACAGCTTGTGAGGCACTAGGGAATTAGCTGGCATGAGGGCTTTAAGGAAACACCATGGATAAGAGCTGGGGAGGCTGGCTCAAGCTGAGCTACAAGTGTGTCTTAAGAAAAATGGTATTATTCGTCTGTGGCCTTTGCTCTGAGCTTGCATGTAAACCTTGCTGAGCAGTCTTTACAGCATCTCAAACCCAGGTGGATTCAAGTTAGATTTCCATTGCCTTCAGAGTTCTACCTCTCTCTGGAAACCTTCAAGGAGACTGTTGTGCCTTGAGGATGCTCCTGGTCGCTCCAGTCAAAGATGATAGCCAGTAAAAGGATAAGAGAAAATTACTCATTAATGAACTGAGAGGAATTTCAGCTTTTACATTTAGGTTAGATAGTAGTAGTTTTGAAAGTATATTTTCCAACTGCTGCAAAGGACAGTAAGGGATTGCCATTGTTCTTCCTGGCTGTCCTTTGACTGTGTGACTAACCCAGAGAGTTCCTACTTTACCTCCTGGAGTTAAAATGCATACAGACCATGGGTTGGATGTGTAGCTCAGTTGGTCAAGGTCTTAGCTATCCTGCTGGAAGCCCTGTGTTACTTTCTCACACTCCATAAATTAGGTGTGGTGATGCATGCTTAGCAATGGGTAGGAGGATAAGAAGCTCAAAGTGATCCTTGGAGCATAGGAAAGAAGAAAGCAATTGATTAAATACTCTGTAGCTTTTGAGCAGAGAACTTAGGCTCTAGGCAGCATTAGTCTTAGTTCTGATGGCAGAAATATCATTTGATGCCTTATAGTGAGATTTCATGGGAAAGAGGAGAGCTATCTTTGTTTCATTCATTAATTTATTTACTTTACATCCCAATAGCAGCCCCCCTCTTCTCATTACCCTCATCATGAATTGGCTCACTCTTCCTCTTCTTCTAGGAGAAGAGGGAGTCTACTCCCCGTGTATCACTCTACACTGGCATATCAAGTCCCTGCAGGACTAGGCTCATCCTCTCCCATTGTTATTTCAGTTAGTTGGAGGAACCATGGGCAGGCAGCAGATTCAAAGGGGGCCCCTGCTAAGGTTGTTGGGATCCAACAATAAGACCAAGCTGCAGATCTGCTACATATGTATGGTAGCCCAGGTCCAGCCCATGTTTGCTCTTTTGTCAATGATTTAGTTTTGGGGAGCCCCCAGGGTCCAGGTTAACCAACTTTATTTGTCTTTTTGTGGCATCCCTATCCACTTCGGACCCCTCAATTGTTCCTACAACTCTTCTACAAGATTCCCCAAGCTCCATCTAATGTTTGCCTGTGGGTCTCTGCATCTGTTTGTTCAGCTGCTGGGTAGAACCTCTCAGAGTATCATTAAGCTACAATCCTGTCTATGAGCATAACAGAGTATCATTAGTGGTGTTGGGGATTGGTTCTTGCCCATTGCATGGGTCTCATGTTGGGCCGGTCATTGAACCTTGGTTGGCCATTCGAGGAGGGCTACCTAAAAGAGGACTTAACTTGAAAAACAGACATACCCCCCATCTAACTATGAATTAGATTTCTGGAAACAATATGATAGAAGGAGAAATCTGATTTCTGCAAGTTGTACTCTTACGGTAGCCTGCATTGCCACACAAATACACACACAAGTAAGTGAATGATGAATAATAACGTTAGGAAAAGTAAGGAAGAAGGAAAGCAGGAGATTGGCAACAACAGATAAATGTGAGCCAAGAGACGAGCTTAATCTTCCAGGTCTGTCTTAAACAACTTTTATAAAGTTGTTTCTGCCTGAAAAAGAGAGAAAACCCAGCTGGAAAAGATTGGATTATGGGTATTGCTTTCCCACTGAAGGTTATTGTTTTAAATTGCCTTGGGGCATAGGTCATTAATCTGAGGTCTAGGAGGACCAGCATGGTGTGGAAGCCCCTGGCATGGAGTAAGGAATTCTCAGACTCATAGGCTATTTCTAGAGAAGATTGTTGGCTGTGTTATTAACCATGGAATTGACTGGAAACACCTGAAGCGTACTGAGTTCTTACAGGAATTGTATTACCAAAGAAAACCCAAGGTTAAAAAGAACAATGACCTGTGTCCACTTGGATATTAGAAATTCCCTCAACTCCTAAATTTTCACCAACAGATTGTAAACAACTAAAGCTGCATAAGTCTGGAAAACTCATTTTCTCCTGTGTTCATCTCCAATTGTTTACATGTTGTTCTGGATAGGGTAGCTGCCATAACCAATAGATCCAGTATTTAAACTCCTAAAATATAATAGGAATTTAATTCTCAATTGCATAACAGAACTGAGGAAGTATAAAGTTAGGTGGTTTTTCACCCATGTAGCAATTCAAGTACCTAGGCTGAAAAAGGTTGTACTATACTGAATTCACATATTTTAACCCAACTAGTAGTATCTTACCAGCGAGCTAGAAGGAGGAGGAAGGGAGACACAAGTATATGTTGGTGGTTTTATGGGCCCAGCCAGAAAGTGATATATGACCTTTCCACTAATGTTCAGGAGGCAGAACTCAGCTTCTACAGCTAAAACCAACTGGAAGGAGGTCTGAAAAGTGGCCTCCCTGGGCTCCAGGGAGAAAGAAGGAAAAAAATTAAAAAGCAGATAACTATTTCTGGCCTGTGAGGAGAAAAGTACACCTACTCCGGGTAGGAACTAAGACTGTCCAGTGTGGTGTTCCCAATCCTCTCACTAATGCCAAGACAGAAAGCCTTCCTCTCACCCAACAGGACACATGTGCTGAGAAGCCTTGGTTCTGTCCATTGCTTCTGGGTGTCCCATTTCACATCACAGTTGTTGGGCTAGCTGATCCAGTGTATACTGGAGGGACAAGCAAGGATCTGAGCTATACATTCTCAGACTGTGGTGACAGAAATAAAAAATAAGGAATGTCGGTGTGAGATTAAATGTCAACTGATGAGACTGCTAAGGAGCTGCGACAACGTTTCATGTAGATGGAAGCATATTTGATCAAATCTAAATAGAACTAACTGTACATACATTTAGATGTTTGTTGCTCGAGGGGTGACCCTAAAAGGATACTCTTGATTGCTAGTCCGACATCAATGTCCTGCTTCTGCCTTTTAGGCATATTAACATTTTGTCCAGGTGACCTATTAAATTCTTCTTAATTATGCTTAATCAGAACTAGTGATCTCCCTCCCTTTGCCTGTGATAAAGGGGGGAAAAGCATTCCATGAAATTCTCATCATGCAAAGCAGGGACAATCAATAGGATGTCTTTAGCAAAGGATTTCCTATGAATAAAAATGATTCCTAGAAATCTGGACTGGGGTGTAATCAGTAGGAGAATACAGAGCTGAGAAGGGACAGGGAACATGGAGGAATGAGAGAGAGAGAGAGAGAGAGAGAGAGAGAGAGATATCGGGTTGCAGCATAACTTTAAGGCATTAGCTAACTGTCTTAGAGTCACCTAATAAGAATCTCTAGATTTCTTTCTTACTAAGGACAATGATCCATTTTAAATACTGGATTTTTGAGTCATGTGGTCTATTACTTTTAATTGAAAGTCTCTGTCATAATCTATTTTGAATTACTATAACACAATACTACAGACTAAGTAATATATAATTTTTTTTATATTTTTAAAGATTTGGAAGCCATCATGATCTAATGGAGAGCTTCCTACTTGGTTAGACATCTTGTCTCATGGCATTGTGCAATAGAGAAAAACATCTGCTCTTTTTATCTTCCCTGTAGTCCACACAAAGAAAGAAAGAAAGAAAGAAAGAAAGAAAGAAAGAAAGAAAGAAAGAAAGAAAGAAAAGAAAGAGAGAGAGAAGAGAGGGAGGGAGGGAGGAAGGAAGGAAGGAAGGAAGAGAAAGAAAGAAAGGAAGAAAGAAAGAAAGAAGGAAATTCAAACCATTGTGCTTTCTTATCTCCCTTCTCCCTGGGGTTGTTGGCCACTGGCCCAGGAGTTCAAAGAGAGCAGAGTCTACTAACAAGGTTTACAACAGCCCACAAGTATGAACAAAAATGACAACACATTCCGGGATCAGCTTCATAGAGACAGATAAACTTTACCTGGGGTAAATGAGGGGTTATGCAATTTTGGGGAAGCAGGTAGGAATATCCAGGGTAGGCAAAGGTCACTGACTGAAGGCTAAGGTCCTGAGATACCTCACTTGCATGAGGAGGCATTCCAGGGATCGAAGGCACTTGCTAAACAAGTTCTTATCAGGAGGAAGGAAGCCAAACCTGTAATCTAACCAAGGCTATGTGACATTCCACAGGTAGAGGTGTGTGTGTCAGGGTTTCCAACTCCCTGGACAAGGTCAAAGGAGTAGAAACCCTGCTGTGAGAGGTAGTCTCCCATTTTGCACCAAGCTCAGAAGGCTATCAGGACAATGGTAGACTTCGACCTTAAGCAGCAGGGTCACTCCACACCCTCTTGATTAATATTAAGAAAGATGCTTGGTGTTTTCCAACCTAAATACAAGATATTATACACAGGCAAACTAATGGTTAGTATCTTTTCTTAGAAAATAAGGAGTGCTTTTAATATCTGATATATGTGTGTATAGTATATATTATATATAGTTGCTATATGTGTAGTTAAAGATAGCATTAAGAACTCATGTCATTAGATAAAATGTTTGTGTGAGTCTGTTCCATGAAGGTAATATGTTTAGATTAATCCATATACATTGTGTCAGTCAATTCTGTGTGCAACTGAGACGACATATTTGGTAACTAGAGTTAGTAACGTACGCTTGGTTATGATGTGGACAATGATCATGGCAGAGAAACCACTATTTGGACCTCCATAGGATGACAGGCTAACTGTGAAGGTAGACTCATTCTAAGTGCAAACCTGAAACATAGAAGGGATTGAGAATTTACCTTCAGGTTCTATTAAACAACAGCTAGTGCTTTGGATGGATAAATAGTTGCAGAAATAGAGGCTGGCAGATGTGGGTGGCTTACACAGTATTTTAGAACCAGTGAGTGTTTGGGGGCTTGGTTTTTTATTTGTTTGTTGGATTTTTTTTTTAGCAACTGAACATTTCCTCTGAATGTTTCCGAAGTCATTGAAGATCATTTTTCCTCCCTCTCTCTTCTTTTATACTCTGCCTCCACCTTTCAATTATTGTGAATATGTAATGATGAAAATAACTACTATAAATAATGCATTGACTTTTTATATCACGTTCCCAACAAAGAGAAAAATTCATGCTGAGCTGCAGGGAGAACCGGGTAGCAGCTGCTGCAGTGTCATAACAGGCTAAGACGCATGGACTATTGGGAAAGAAGCAATTTTTTCCCCTCTCATACGGAAAGCGATAGGAGGCAATTGGTACAGCAGACTCCTTCATGTTTCAAGGTCCCTTCTATCACTTAACCTGAGTAGCACATCTCCCTTCCCAAGGCCAATCTCCTGGATAGATGTTTTAGGGCATCTCGGAATGCCAAGAAGTTCTCCATTGCTCTTCCTTTAAGGACCATAAGAGACAGTAGGGGCAATGGCATAGATTTGCCTGAGCTGTGAAAGTTACCACTCCTAAGGCAAGATAGTCATAGGATAAACTCTTTGCTCACTTTATTCTCAAGATATAGAATGTTCTAGAAATGACCTGAGTTTTACAATCAAGACTTGAATTGAAGCTTCAGGCCGATTACTTAAGAACTCTTCCGTCTCTGGTTCTAAGGATTTATCCCAGAACCACTCATATACCTCTCCCACCCACCCCATCACTGTATCTTCTTAAACTTGTCTTAAGACAGGATCTCACCAAATGGCCTGGGCTTGTATAGCACTCATACTCTTCCTGCCTCAGCCTCCCTAGTAATTGAGATTAAGGGCAGGTGGCAGTGAGTTCATATAGCTCCATTTGTTTCTAAAATTAAAGCGAGCACAGCCAAATACTTCATTTATTTATTTGTCTTCTCATAGTATCTGCTTTTGTACATTTGAGCAGACTGGGAAAATAATATATGCAGTATATTATTAAATATATATACATATACATACATATATATGCATATACATTTACTTTTATATAAAAATACTATGGGCACTAAGAAAAGCCCATGAGACAAAAATAGAAAATCAGAATGAAGCGAAGAGGAAGAGTGTCAACTGTACTGTTTGATGGAATGGTTGCGATAGTCATTCTTTCTTATCAACTCATCGCACCTGAGAAGAAGGGACCTCAACTGAGGAATTACCTCCATGTCTCTGGGGCACTTTCTTCATTGCTGTTGGTGTAGGAGCCTCTCTTCTATTTGTGGGTGGTGCCATCACCAGGGAGGTAGGTGGACCCTGGCCATATAAGAAAGGGATCTGGGCAGATGCAGGAAAGCAAGCTGATAATTAGCCCTCTTCCATGGTGCAGACCCCCATTCCACAACCCAGCCTGAATTTCCTGTCCTGACTTCCCTCGCTATGGGCTGTGACATAGAAATATAAGTAAATAAATGCTCTCTTCCCTACAGATTCCTTGGGGTCATGGTGTTGATTACAGCAACAGAAAGCAAACAAGAACATTGGACAAATTCTTCAATACTTTAGAACTTGAAGTTTTGGAGCTAGAGTATGAAGAGTAAAATGGGGTTGTATGTACACAGTGGTGAATTTGAGTTACTTTAACAATGCATATAATTTCTGAACGTCTAAAGAAATTCAGACCCTCTAAGCTTACAGCACACAACTCGTAGGCTCATATATTAAATCTATTAAAAGCTTTGTTCATTCTAAACTATTGTTTTTAATAGCTTCAGTTGAAATTATAAACAGGAGAAAACTCTTACTGGCTAAAAGCTAACATATACATCTAATTGCATATATTTTCAGACACTCTGGTTGAAACCAGATAGATTTAATATTTTAACATCTTCAGTGGAAAGCCTCTCTGTAACACACTATTTGCTTTGCTGTCCTTTGGGGAAGATCATATAGAACATAATTTCATTTTTAGAAGGGATTTGGGAGATCATCGTTCACATCAAGGGCTCTGCTGTGTAGAGGTTTTAGCGATAAAATTTGCATGTAAAAAAGTTACGTAGCCTGTGAGGATGGATAGAAAGCTCTGCAAAAATGGATCTGACAATTGCTTTCTAGAAAAAACAAAACCACCAAAATATGTTTTCTTTTAAACAATTTGAGTCTCATAAAGGTGGGATGAAGAATGTCCAGCTGTTGACCCCTTAGGCAGTATAGCACATCTGGTTCTCTGTAAAAATAATTAGCAAACCTGGCGTTGAAGGGAGCTGACTTTACCCAAGTGACTTCCTTACCCTCCAGACAGACGTCAGATTCACTGTGTCCCTTCCTCCTTGGCACAGTTCAACACCATCTTTTGTTTTGACATTGCAGCTCACTCTGGTCCACAGGCATATTCCTGTCAGCTTCTCCTTGTCTTTTCCATCATTTTCACCATCCAAGGATAATGTGTGCGAAGAACGCACTTCAATACTCTAAGACTCTGTCTAAGGGCAAAGGCTGGTAGCTTACCATGCGACCTGCCAACCACATAATGGCATCACCTTTAAGGATAGAGGATTTTCATATGTGTCGTTTCCTGCGATACAACTGCTGTGTGCTCATTCTTACCTTTAAATAAAAAAAAAAAAAAAGATAAATCTAGATTAGAATTCTAGTCCTGCCTCAAATTAGCCATGACTGCTTAGATAACTTATTTAATGTTAGTGTTGTTTTCCAGAGGCGTATCTCATATGTAGCCTAGATGACATGGAAAGGATGAAGACTTCTGTCTCTCCCAAACGGTCTGTCTGTTTTTCAACTTGTCATGCTGGGATCACAGTCATACATCACCATCCATGGACCAAATTATAATATCTATATGAACTAATGAGTTCACCTATAGAACCATAACCAGGTCTCTTCATGAACTAGATGACTTATGCAAAGTGCCTTTGGCAACATCAGACATGACAATTATATAATCTGAACAGGATTCCTACAGCCACCAATATTATAAACTTCACATTCAGATGCTACAGTGCCATTGAAAGTCACAATTTGTATCTATTAAAATATTTTCTTCAATTTTTGTTTTTCCTTAGTAACACATTGGGTCATAATTTGAGTTAGTGGATAGCATTGGTTTTATTACACGGTCTCCAATACCAGCCGTTTCCCCAGAATAATCCATAAAGCCTTCTAGAACTTATTCTACAGAACTATCAAAAGATGACTAAATCACTCAAAGGCATGGCTGTTTCTAGCAGTGATTGGTCTGTATAGGTTTTGGCTAGTAAATGCACAGCCGGACCCTACTGCAGGACTGTTAGTTTCAACCCCTAACACTTTCCCATCAGAAGCTCTACCGTAAATGCACGGAGTCTTTTCTTTGATACATCTCAGAGGCCTCTCATTATCCTCTAGGTTTCTTTTGGATTACAAATGCCAAAGTAGCCCTGCTTCTCCAGGTGGGTAAACCATTTCCAGGTGATTGTCTCAAAAACCAAGCACGCTGCCTGCCTCTTAATTTGCTTATTTTTTATCAGGAGCTACGGTAATTGCTACCACACTTTAAACTGCCAGCAATGGCTTTGGGAAAACTCACATCTTGTAGACACCATTTGGTAACATAACCCAGTCTTTTCAGCCCGAGCTAGGTCAGATATGAGGAGAGCTTTGATCTTTTCCCAGCAAATATGTGGTCTCTGTGTTGAACTAGGTCACCATTGAACTATTTCACAAGGTGTTGCGTGCAGGTCAGTAGGAAGACCAGGTAGAAGGTAAAACTCTACAGAACTCGGACAGAAGTACCGCCCAGGACCAACCACCCCCACAGCCTGTGCCAAAAGAAAGCCGTAAGCCAGGCAGATGATAAACTCAAAAGGGAAGCTCAGTCCAGACCGAGAGAGGACAGGACAGAAACACAGCAGCTGAAATGCTGGCCTATACTAAAGCTGCTCATGTTGGACCACCTGCAAGAGGAGCAATATACAGTGACTTCCAGCCATCACTTAGTACAGCCAGAGACGATCCAGCTACTATTCTGATCTAGATAGTTTATCCTATAAAGACATGGAAAAGCTCACCGACTGAAAGCCAATTCACTTAAGAAAAAAGAAAAGTTACCCAATTTACACAGGGATGCAGTTTGCTTTTGGTATAATCTCCACAATTTTAGAATTTGTTTGATTTCAGTAGTTTTTTAAAATAGACTTGGGCAACTGGGGATATGACTTGTCTAGCATCCTTGGGACCTGACATTCACTCGCCAATCATCTTAGAAGGATGCACAGCCTTCGTGCCTAAAGTACTCTATTTTCACTCTTTTGGTTTAAAACATGGTTATGATACCTCTGGAAATAAAACACAAAATGCATCCCTTATCGAGTATCTTGAATTCTTTTATGCTTCCAAAAATGGAGTGTAAATGGGCAAATACCCTGTTTGTACCCATTTTAAATGGCATTGACATTTTGCTTACAATAAGGACAAATCTATTAGACCCCTTTGTTACAAATGCCAGAAGCAATGAAGCAAAATTCAACCAAGGATTAAATTACAAATGGGATTAATAATAAAGTCATAGTAACTGGTATAGTTTAGCTAATTTGATTAATTTTTTTGAGAACTATGTTGTTGACACTTAGGTGGGCTTTGCCACTTCATATGTCTCATACTCACCAAATTTTCTAACTTTTACTTTGCATCCCATTAACCTTAGAGAGAAGAGACAGATCAGAGATCAAGACGTGTGCCATTTTACAAATTGAGATGTTCTAATATATTTTCTTTATTGTCATAACTCTAGTTACAAACGACCCCTGGGAAAGGGAAGGTTTTCCTCTCATCCTTAGGCTAGTTCCCATGCATCTAACACCAAATATCGAGTCCAGTGGTTTTCAACTTTCCTTATAGTGAGACGATTTATTATAGTTCCTCATGTTTGCTGACCCCCCCAACCAGAAAATTATTTTATTGCTACTTCATAACTGTAACTTTGCTACTGTTATGAATCATAATGTAAATACCTGACATACAGGATGTCTGATAGGTGACCCTTACAGGGGTGGCAACCCACAGATTGAGCAGCACTGCTCTAAGCTTTTGTCCCCTCCTACCGACACTTTGTAAATAAGGTATACCAGATGTTCCCAGGATTGCCTCATCCTCATGGGACATATTGTGGGTACAGACACACAGTCAGCCACAGTCAGGAGCACTCTTTGCTGGAGAACCTGTATGTGAAGTCAGAGGCCAAATGAAAAAGGAAACAAAGGGAAAAGAATAAATGTTCAGAGTGAGAACGTCAGAATGTGGAAGTAGAGATTGGAGTTTATAAAAAGATAAAACAAAGGTCCAAGGAGAGCAGAGATAGGAATCAATATGTAGGGCTGTTTTGATGAAAAAAGAAACTGTGGTTTTGGTTGTGTGAACTCACTTCAGTATAATTACAGAGGCACAACATTAGCCACAAATATCTCTAAAGAGGGAGATTGGAAAAATGGAAGTGTTTATGCTGAACAGGAAAAAGAAGATACGATCCTAGGATGTAATAGCAACAAGATAATAACTTTGGACAAGTGAAGGGAGAAAAATGACAATGTACATAGACTGAGGGAGTTTAGAGAGAAGGTCTCCAAAACTATCAGCGTGTTCTTTAAATATCTTATTATGGTGTGCGTTTGTTCATTTCTTCATTTTAATTGCATTTTATTTTTAATTAATTTTTAAAATTTATCCAACACAATAGTGGGTTTTAGTTTAACATTTCATTTTTATTTAAATATTTTTTGATAAATTCATACATGAGCAATGTATTTACACCATTTCCATTGCTCTGTCTCCCTCCCAAGCTCCTCTAGTATCCCCTGTCTCCCTTTCAAGTTCATGACTTCTTCTGTATCAGGAGGCCTATTTCTAAGGAACACAGATTCTTACTCTCTCAAGAGTCGTTGATTGTCCACAGTTCTTCATCGGGGGTTGGAGTCTTGTGAAACTTCTCTTATTGAGTGAGCATGTCAATGAGTGTTGTCACTGTGTAGGTCTTGTTTAGGTAATTGTATTTTAGAGATATTTTTGAGTGTGGCTTCCGTGTACTGTCTAGCAGATACCACCTAGCAGGAGTTGTCTTGGTCATGCAGCTCTTAATCTTTCTACCTAATCTTTCACAGTGTTCCCTGAGTTCTAGGTGTAGGGGACATTGTGGATGTATCAATTGCAGTTCTGCAACTCATGACCACTTATTATCTGCATTTTGACATTTTCACAGTTGTCATATTTATACTCCATTATCCCTTTTCCCTTGTTCTCTTATTTTAATCTCCTTTCTCTCCCCAAATAGTCACATATATATATATATGTGTGTGTGTGTGTGTGTGTGTGTGTGTGTGTGTGTGTGTGTGTGTATGTATATATAATGTGTGTGTGTATGGTTGTTGTCAATGGTAATTTTTTATTTTACATAGATTCCTCTTGTAAGAGAAAACATGTGGTATTTGTTTCTCTGAGTTTGATTTATTTCACTTAACATGAAATTTATTTCACTTTTCCTGAAAGAAAAATGACATGATTAAATTCTACTTTAGGATAAAATTAAACATTTTATTTACCCATTCATCTGTGGATAGGTAGCCTGGCTGACTCTATTTCCTCATTATTCTGAATGATGCCGTAAGAAATATGGATGTACATAGATCCTTATCATATGCTTAGATTCATTTGTGCACATACTCATCATTCTGTGTATTAAATATTATAACAAATCAAAAATATAAATAATTAAACAAGACTGAAAACTAATGTGCAGACCAAAATATGTGAATAAAAGGGAATTTGAAAAAATAATTTTATAGATACATATTTAATGAAAATGTATAGGCCAGAAAACATACTGACATAGAATTGAGAAAAATATTTTGTTGATGTTGCTGGTAACAGTGCTCATATTTGGTCTTGCTATATCACCAGGGGTCTTTCAACTGCTAGACTCATATGTTCCTCCCATTTCTGCTTCCCCAGTAACTCATACTATATTTGCATGCCTCTTGGCCTAAGAATTGGTATTCTAATGAGAGTAATCACTCCATTCTAGAAATCCCCGTCTATCAAATCTTTGTCTGCATAATTTGCAGAGAGCTCTCATCTCCCCAATCCTCCTGAAACGCTGCCTACAATTTGTTCTTTTAGAGCCCTGCCACCAGTTGACACATCAGAGTGGCCATCCCATTCTCATTTTACAGGCCAAAAGTGGCCAATGGCTGGAGGAGTGGAGCTAGCCATGGGAGAAATGGAAATGATTTTCAGAGGGTACTGGCAAAGCCACCTGAAGCTGTAGTTCCTAAGCGGTAGACTTAGAAACATAAGAACTTGGCATCAGATCACAGAGAGAAGCTTGAGTAGGGGATGGAGAGATGGCTCAGTGGTTAAGAGTTCTGGCTGCCCTTCCAGAGGAGCAGGCTCAATACCCAACAACCTCGAATCAGCTCACAACTGTAACTCCAGTTCCAGGCAATCTGACATCTTCCACAGACATAAATACAGGCAAAACCTCAGAGTACACAATCGAAAAAGAAATAAATCATTAAAAGAAAGAAGAAGCTATAGCAGGCAGGTGGAGCAAGTGCTAGGTACCAGGTGAGCACCACAGTATACACATGCAAGTGTGAAACCTCCTTCTGGGAAGTCATGAAGAGAAACAAAAACCCTAAACGTGGAAGTAGATCCACGAAAATGCTCTCAGGAATCTGTGCTGTGACTCTTAACTCACTCCCAGCCTGGTGTAATCTAATGATACAGGAAAGAGTATTTGGGACATAACCAAACTGCACATGATGGAAGAGTTCAGACTGGTCACAATTTCTTTGACAACCTGTTGTTGTAAAAATATAAAAAATAAAAAAATGTATTTGTCTTTTACCTCGCTTGGTCCTGCACCACGGTGCCCCAAGGTATCTGCTAGATATCTTGGCAGAATCACATCCTAACTCCCCGGCGGCCCATTGACTCCTGCCGCCACACACTTTCCTACACTCAAACCGTCACATAAAAGAACACACAACACAATAACCTTTGACCCAAATGATAAGATATAATTGCCCACTTAAACATACAAAGCCCGGTACCATCCATCCCTTAGGAACATTAATAACAACCTGTAAATACACAGCAGAATCTTAACATCACCTGCCATGGCTTTTCACCCTCTCCTCTTTCCTCTCTCCTCCTTTCTTTTCAAGTCTCCTCCTCTTCCTTCAAACTTCCCTCCCGCCCATCCTTCCTTCTCCTCCAATGACAGGCCTCCTTCTATCCTGTTCCTGCCTCACCTGTGACATCATCCTACAACAACCTAACTGAACACGGGTACCTATTACTGGGTATTGTGAGAACTTCCAAGTCTATATAATTTATACTTGGTCAATATTTCATCCCCAAATTACTTAATAAGTTAAACAAACAACATGATCATCATTTAAGAAATAGTTTATTGATTAGTTCCAAACCCTGAGCAACTTATTTATGCAGAACTAGTGTGCTATTCACATTCTTTATATTCATATCCTTAGATATCTGTGACTTGCCAACCTGATGGTCCTTAAACCTTCCTTTATGTTCAATGGAAACATGATTTTGTCATGCCTGAAATCTCAGACACAGGGGATGAGCCACCATTAATGTACAGTAGTCTAATAATTTCATTCTCTTTTTGCAAGTGAGTAGACAAAATGTGTCCTGGGAGCCAGTTCTGGTCTGTGAAACATCAGAGAGAAACCTGACATTTCTCTTCCCATCTCAAAAAGCAAAATGCTAGAGCTGGTCCCTTCCTGTTCTCGAGATGTATCTGAAGACACGATGCCTGGGGAGGCAGCAGCTGTCGTGAGCACAGGAGACACAAGCCCACTGAGCATGGCAAAGGTCAGGCTTGGAACATCAAGCTCCTTAGAGCTCAAGCCAGTTCAGCTGCTAGAAACTTGCAGTCGTGTAACAGGTGAAGATCATGATTAAGGTGGAATATCTCCTAATTAAACTCAAATGCACTTAGTGTCCGGATTATATTTGGAACTGGCAATGAATGTATAACCTTCACTGTGTTTTTGAGGCTTCAAAAATATTACATCTTTAGTAATCCAAGAAGCAATTAAGAATTAGTTTAGGTACAGTATCTAATTGTCATAGATCCAGAGAGTTCAAACATAACAAAGTTGTCCGATCTCCTTTTACGTGTTAATGTGTTCTACTAGAATAATAAACGAAATGAATATATAAGGAAATGAAAAATGGGAATAAACACAGAATTTAGAAATATTATGTCCACGCCACAGAGATGTCTTAGTGAAATAAAACTACTGGTAATGCAGGCCTAATGACCCGAATTCTGTCCCTCAAATGCACATTTTGCTCACCTCTCTATTGCTGTGGTAAAACGCTATGCCAAAAGGCAGCTTAATGAACAAACGTTTTACTTGGGCTTATGGTTTCAAGGGTAGAGTCCATACGATATACAAGGAGCTGAGAAATCATCCCTTCAACCACAAACACAAAGCACAGAGCCTACAGGAGCTCTCAAAGCCTGACCCTAAGGATGTACTTCCTCCAGCAAAGCTCCACCTCCTAAGGCCTCTCCAGACAGTACCACAAACAGGGAACAATGTTCAAACATGTGAGCTTGTGGGGAAACTTCTCCCTCAAACCAGAACACCACATAAATGCCTAAGTACTGTGGCCCACATCTGTAAGACCAGCCCTCCTACATGTAGGTGGGAGGCAGACAGGTGATCCATTAGCTAATCTAAGAGGTGACAGAAGATGGAAGGAGAGAACCCACTATTAAAGCTTCTCCTCCAAGCTCCACATGTACGTTTGGCCTAGACCTTCCACACTCAATAACTAAGTGAATAAATACTTTAAAAATTAAAATACCATTTACATACTGGCTCTTGATTAATCACTTTGATTAAGATATTTTTAAGAAATCCAGAAAGCATTGGCTTTTTGGGAGTTAAAAAAAAGTCATAAGTATGTTTATATTACAACTTAACAAAAGTAACACAAGACTTCAGCTACCTGTCAGTGATCGTTTTCTTATATGTCGACCAGCATACTAGAACATAATCCTGTTGGACCAAAGTTTTTCTCCCCAGGTTACATTAAATTCCAACTGGTGACTGAACATATTTCACAGGTTTTGTACCTTTTTAACTAGAAAACAATGGATAGTTGTGGCTTTTTCTAAAATTTAACTCCCTGCAATTTTACATTCTTTTTATTTCCTATTCTTACTTTTTTAAATAGTCATCTTTTTATTTTTCTTCTCTTTATCTCTTTCTGTATTTACCCCTCTTGATTTTCCTCTTCTGATTGCCACATCTGAATTTATTGATATGCTGTCTCTTATCTCCAGTCTATTAGCAAAGCACTCAAGACTTTACCGATTCATTTACACAATTCACTTTTTTTGTTCATTGTTATTTGCATTAACAACATATAACTCATTTTCTTACTTAATCTCTTTTCTGACAATTCCTTTTATCTAATGCCTACTCTACCTGTTGATGATTTCTGAATTTAGCGGAGTAATAAATATCACTATAGGCCTGGGTTTGGCTCCCTTTCATCAATTCCCCTAAACTCCATAGTGAGACCTGCAGACATCAAGGGAAATAAAGACTCTGCCCATGCCGAGGGGGTGGAAGAGAAGAAGCAAGCAGAATTTCAAGAGGTAAATGAGATGCGAAGGAGAGAAAGGGAAGGGAGAGGGGCTTGTGTCATTGCAGCTGTGTTATTTCACAATCAGAGTAACCAGCTTTGCTGACTATTAGGATGCCGTTGTGGGTGGACACGGGGCATCCCATCTCTCTTCATGTAGTGATCAATCAAACCCGAGGAGACCAGTGAGAGAATTGAAAAAACCTAAAAGTTAAAGGCACAGAGACGCTGGTCAAGGTGGGTCCAGGTGAATAATCTGTGTTGCCGAGCAAGAGGGTCATTCTGTAGTGTTGTTCACTCGGGATGCTTGAGGAGGAGAGGACCAAGCCAAGGGACCAGGAGTAGGACAATACTGCTTTGGTAGGATGGATAGCTGCATCGACATAAAGGTGTCTTAGTTTCGTGTCGCAGTCCTAGTCTTAGCTGATGATTAAGTAGTCAAACCCAATTTCTTTTAGAAACAGAAGTGGACTCTTCAAGTTTGCTTTCTAGGTGAAGGGGGATGGGAGTCCTTGCCGCCGACTCTATCAGTGTTGTGTTCGTGTGAGCCAAATAAACCCCTTCGTCTCCAAGCTGCTTTGGTCATGGTGTTTCATCACAGCCATAGCGACCCTGATTAGAACAGTGTCAGAGGTTGGGCTCCTTCTGCATCCAGGAAGGGCAAGGGCGAGCCACCCTTTCCAGGCTTTTGTGCCTCGTGGCACTGCTGGCATTCCTGGTCTTGTACTAGCAACATGCCAATCTGGCTTCATCTCAACATAGTCTTCTTTGTATGTCACTGTGTGCTTATATGTTCCTCTACAATGCTGCTGCTGCTGCTGCTGCTGCTGCTGATGATGATGATGATGATGATAATGAAGAAGATGATGAAGATGACGACAACGATGATATATTACTCATTCATCTCTATAGAGTTTTTCTTTAAATTTGGAGCCTACCCTAAATCTAAGATGGTTTATTTTAAAGCCTTAAATTTTTCCTTCTAAACACAGATCCTTATCTGATAAATAAAATTTCAGTAAAAGTCATCTTAATGAGGTTCCACTAAGCAAAGTGCTGTTGGGAGATGGCTTGGAGGCTAAGAGTGTTCGGTACCGTGATAGAGAACCTGGGTTTATTTCCCAGCACCCACATGGGGGGTTCCAACTCCAGCTCTAAGAGATCTGGCACCCTGTGGCATTCCTGCACCCATGTGTACAGTAAACTCATACAAGATGGACAGACAGATGGCTCAGCAGTTAAGAGCACTGACTCCAGCAGAGAACACCTGATCAGTTCCATTTTCAGTATCCATATGGCTGCTCCCAAGTGTAGCTTTAGTCCCAGAGGATCCAAACCCCTGTGCTGGCCTCTCCAGGCAGCAAACATGCACAGAATTACAAGCAGACAAAAATACCCATACAGGTAAATAAAGCATTTTTTAAAAAAAAATCATAAAATCACTAAAGCAGCTTTTTTATCGTGGGATTTCCTTCATTATGTAGAGCCAAACACTTCTCATATCGCCCTAGAATGTGCTGAGCAGACCATAGAATCGTCACTCCACAGCTCTTACTGACACTGTTGAGAAATTGAGCTGAGGTCTGAGCTCTGCTCTGGGAAACTCAAGTGTGGGAAGCTCATGCCTGTTTCTTTGAGATTAAGGTAATCAGAACCTGGGCTCTGTTTACTTCCTGATTCTTCTTACCAGACCTGGGAGGTTCCTGCATGTTTTGAACCAGTAAACTGACTCCAGGAGCTCTTTTAATTCTAATTCTTAAACAACGTCTTCATGAGTTGAAACTGAACTGGGTGAGCTAGGAACATTTTTAGGAGCAGAACTTATGCCTAGCTTGTGTGAGGTCATCAAAACTCCCCGGGACCAAGGGCCTCTCCTCCAGTTGCTGTCAGATATGTCCAGATACATAGGTATCTGGAGTCATGGATCCCTTCAGGTACACTCCTTGGTTGGTGGTCTAGGCTCTGGGAGAACTGGGTGTCAGGCCAACCTATGTTGTTCTAACGGGGTTGAAACCAATGCTTTTCACGTTCTCTCTTCTTGCGAGTTCCCCAAGATTGATTTGTGTGGAACTCAATTTATTTTGCGGTTTTTCTCCTCAAAGATCAAACCTTCCTCCTCCTTCTGCTCTCCAAGTTCAGGAGTTCCTGAGGAAGGCCAGGAGATGAGGAAGAGATCCCGTGAGCCTCGGTTCACCTGAACTCCTGTTGCCCACATCTGCAGCACTGGCCCTAATTTCTAGATCCTTGTGTCCCCACATCCTACAAACCCAGACCTCCATCCTCACAGAGTGGCTGGGAAGGAATCCAGCTAAACAACCTTTGGCCACACCCATCTTCATTCACTCAGCGGCCACAGACTTCACAGGGCACTACCCTCACACTGACCCCTAGATGCCAAGATCCCAGACCTTCCACAGGGCCCTTCCTGAATTCCCCAACATGTCTCCCTCACTCTCTTCTACCCATGCTCAAGCTGACCTTATTAATTCTACCAGGACCACTATGAAGGAAATGTTAATGAGAAACATAGATTTAAAAGTTATAACAGTTTAAATAGAATAATAATAAGCTAAAAAAGTGCAGCAGAAGAGACAGTGTCCCCCAACACACACACAGACACACACACACACACACACACACACAGACACACACACACACACAAATAGCCCTCAATACAGAATAGACCGAAACTTTCTCTCTCATACAAGATCCAAGGTGATCAAAAAATCCATGACTCAAACTGTCCAAGCAGGTTGACGTTCTCTACTCATAACACATACACACACACACACACACACACACACACACACACACACACACACAAACACAAAGAAAGTCTCAAATAGCCCCAGCAGATTTCATATTCATTACACAGCTGGGGATACATGTGAACATCTGACCCTCCTGCTCTGACCTCCCTAGGTTATAGATGGGTGCCACCATCCTAGCTTTCTTTATGCAGTGCTGGGTCTCGAACCCACGCAATTGAACACGTTAAGCAAACACTGAATCAACCGAGCTCCATCCTCAGCTCCTCTGTTCAGAAATTGGGGTTGGGGCTTGTTTCTTTTGTTTTGTTTTGGTGTGGATCCATGGGAAACCAAAAGGATGATGCTAACCAGGACCATAAATTTACCATGTCCTGTCACCACTTGGAGTTTCTCCTTTCTTGCCATGTCCTAGTATCTGAGTCCCCATTGTCATGAGTCCCTGCTGAGATCATAGCCTATGTCTGCCCCTATATGTGGCCTGTCAACCCTATGTGGTCAAAGCATAGGACTGAACATCCCCATCCCTGTCCTCCTCCCTTCAAATTAAGTCACAGCTCCAGAAGACACATGATTTAAATATAACAGTTGTCCACATAATCATCTTCTAATCCATAGAGCAGTTTGATTGTGCAAGTCACTTCACGCTTGCTCTAGGAATTTTTAAGCTCTAAGCAAGCCACTGGTTAAGCATTTAAGTCCAAGAATTTTCATCTTAAAAATCTGTCAGTGAACAATAATTTAGGAGACAAGAAACAGAACCCATACAAGAGTATTGATTACATCATCTTACATATCTTTCAGATTTTCTAATAAACCAAATATCCATTGAATAAAGTCAGATAATAGCAGTAGGCCCTTAAAAGTATTTATCTTTATTCATTGATTTGGAACGTTCTCTAACTCACTAAAGTGATTCATGGCAAAGTGAAAAAGGATATAAAAAACTGCACGTATAGTCTCATTAAAAATAGGTTTATATGACACACTGCCCTGTACACACATGCAGATAACAACTTTAATAGAAATATTGAACATTCTATCAATCTCCAGAGTGACATTTCCAGAGATTTCTTTCTGTATCTTTTTTTGAGTTTTCAACGGTATGCTGAACATTTTTCACTGTTCTTAGTTTTAGGATAAGAAAACCTTGCAGGGGCTACAGTCAGACAGGTGTCCATTCAAATTCTTACTCTCAGAGCAGTTCGCATCACTATCCTAGACCGGCAAACATCATGCTTGTATTCCCTTCAAACAACACAAGACTTGCTTGAGGATACTGCTGGAGAACATCATCGACGTTTCCAAGCTCTTAGCTAATGTCTCGTTCCTTTTCTTCATCCCTTCTGTAGGCAGTAGTTTTCTTCCAATGAAAAACTAACCAGGGCTGCTAGGATGAAAAACTGAGGGGAAAGAAAAGATGGAAGATTATAAGGAAGAAAGGTTACAGGGATGGGTACTTACATTTATGTATTTTCATTCTGAAATAATAACTATTTGTAAAAGAGACAACAGATTTGAAAAAAAAAACTGAATGCCATCTTCAAATGTTTGATTTCTGCTCATTACACATTTTCATAATGAAAGCATTAACCTTAAAATGAAAGCCACTTAGGTTTTAAGAAGGGTTAATCTCAAATTCCAGATGTCTACAACCAAGATCAACCCTCTGTCATGTGACAAAATATTACTCAGTGAAAAAGCGATTCTTCACCCCACCCCCACGCCTCTGGACACGTGAGTGCAGAGTGGGGGAGAAAGAAAAATTTGTTTAATTTTAAAGGTGGCTGTTTCCATTGGAGAATATGTTGTATAAGTCAGTCACAGATAGCAGGATAATTGTCAAGCAACCAACACTAATACGTTGCTCCTTAATGAGGCACAGTTGATTTCATTCTGGTGAAGACAATTTGATGCGGTGGCTCAATGGTGAGCACCTGGAGATGCCATGATACAGGAGTTCCTGTGTCTATTCCCAAGAGACATAACTTCTCCACATATATCCAGAGATTTGAACAAGGCTATCTGTCACATTAGTAACATGAGCAAAAGAATAGACTAACAAATTTAAGAATTTTCCCATAGTGTTGAAAAATGGAAATGCAGCTACATAGGACATTATGGAAAATGTTTGACAGATGATTGGAAGACTGGGCACAATAATATTTCTGATCTCAATGCTTTTCCAGAGCTCTACATTTACCTCTACTACCCTATCAAAAATTGGAGTCACTGTCCTTGCCTTTGGCTTTAGATGGGGCTTTACAGCTGATCGGGTCCTAGGACAGATGCTACTGTGGCTTCTACGATTAGATGACAAAAGTGAGCTGATCCTAGTTGATTCCAAATTGAGCTGGGCTTTGGAGCCCTAATTTGCTTTGTACAGAGTCCAGTATCCCAAAGCCCACAAACTGGAAACACACAACAGGAAAAAGACTCAGATCTAGGAAAGAAATGCTGGGGAGGGGGAGGGTTGAGTACGAATTGTCACCCATAGGCTCCTGTATTTGGACCCTCATGCTCATTTGGTGACACTATTTTAAGTCGTTGTGGGCCCTCTAGGAAGCATAGCCTCGTGGAAGAAGTACATCATTGAGAACAGGATTTGAGCCCAGACCCATATCCTGTTGTCTTTCTTGTGTGTGGATAAAATGTGATCCCTCTGATTCCTGCTCCACTGACCATTTTATGCCGTTCTCACATTATAGACTTTGGAATGTTATACAAAATAACCCTTTCTTTTTCAAGTTGCTTTTGGCCCTGATAACATAGCAACAGAACAGCGCAAAGGGGCTCTACTTGATCCAGTTCCAGGCAGTCCTCTTGCTGGTCTGTCATTGTGTGACTCAAGACATCTAGAGGGGATTACCATCCATCAGCCATCAGGGTCCACACGCATCAGAGGCCTGAAGCCATAACTGCCAAGCCAGGCTTCTCCTAGGTTCTTGACAGTGATATAATAAGCTGTGTCATTGTATGTCAATCCACCATAAATGACAGTGGCTATGCTAAGACATCAAGATACAAGTTATGTGTGTCAGAGGGATAGCTAGTAGAGGCTAATACCAAGTAAATAAGTAAATAAGAAGCACATTTGAGAGGTTATAGCTTCTGAAATAATTTAATGGTGCTAATAAATATGAACCAGAAAAACAAAATTTTACTTAAAAAAGCATATGAAGGTAATGTGCTTAAATACGATGACCAATGTATTGAATACATGTGCAAAATTATCAAAACTAAAAAGTAAATAATTAAAAAAATAATTGAAGAAGACCAGGAGTGTTGTTGTTCAGTGATACTAAATGTAAGTATCAATCTATGCTGCCCCCAGTAAATCACTGTAGAAAGAAACTACATCTAGATTTTTAGTTATTTGGGATCAAAGAATACTTCTTTTATTTCTGTTTGTCAAAATTCATTTTCTGGCCCTTGAGAGGTGGCAGTTAAGAGAGAGCACTGGCTGTTATTCTAGAAGTTTGATTCCCAGCACCTACACGGATGCTCACCACTGTCCGTAACTCCAGTTCAAGGGGATCTGACATCCTCACAGAGCCATGCATGCAGTCAAAACACCACTACAGTGTGAAAAACACAAGCAAACAAACAAACAAAAACACCATTTGCCATTTGCAAGATGAACTCTGGGAAACTGGGGGAGTATTCCCTTGAGCCTGAGAAACGCAGGAGCCTGGGCTGACAGTTCTCATCCTAGGGCAGGAGGTCATAGATGCAGCAGCTTCTGCTAGGAGGCAGTGGGAAGCAGGCCTTCTTCCTTCCATAGTATGTTGTTCCATGCTGGCCCTCAAGGATTGGCTAATGCCCATCACCGCTATGCCAGGGCACTATACCCTGAGTCCACACATCCAACAGTCACTCTAGCCTAGAAATATCTTCACAGACACATTTCAAAGCAATGCTTAGTGTAGGCACCCATTGCCTGCTGTACTGACATGTAAAGTGCATTAATACGGGAAGACAAAAGTCTGATGTACCCAATCATTCTCCTGCCTACGGCTCCTTATATCTTTTTGAAATTTACCCTTTATTCCTATTTTGTTCCTTTAGGGGTTGGGGTAGGGTGCATAATAATCCATACTTTGTTAGCTCTGCTGTGAATTGTGAACCATCTTAATTTTACTGAATATTGATTGAATTGAAACCCATTCTCTCTGATACTATGACCCCAACTTTCTCTACTTTTTATTTTTTTTATGATGGTTTGGGTAGAGAATGTTGCCCATTGGCTCCTGTAATTAAACATTTGGAGCCAATCTTTTATTTACCTTTGAGTAATTTTTTGTTTGTCTCACATGTATTATGTGCATACGTGTGTGTGTGTGTGTGTGTGTATGTGTGTGTGTGTGTGTGTTTTGTGTCTAGCCAGGAGTGGTTTCACACACCTTCCATCCTACTACTTGGGAGATAAAGGCCTGTGGGTCTCAGAGTGTGAGGATAGCCTGGTCTACAGAGTGAGTTCCAGGACAGTCAGTTAAGAATTTTCCCATAGTGTTGAAAACTAGAAATGCAGCTACATAGAACATTACAGAAAAAATTCTGACTCAAAACAAAAAACAAAAAACAAAAAATAAACAAACACCCCCGAAAAACAAAAACAAAAGCAAAACAAACAGCAGAAACAACAACAATCAGACTGAGATCTTTGTCTTTTCATTCAGAGTGAAACACAATGGTCTTTTTCTTAGATGACAGAGAGCTTAATGCTACCGTTTGCTCAGCTAGTTTCTACTTACTGTGACTGTGCCTCTAGGCATTTATCACTTCCGTCTCGCCCTCTATGGTAGATGGAAATGTATTTTCATGGCTAAGCATTCTTTTGTTTTCATTTCTCTGTAGCTTATAACCTAATGGGGAAACAGAGGCACTAAATACAATACTGTCTTTTTCGTTTTATTGGTAACTTAAGCCATTACGTCTAGGGCATGTTTTACTTGTGTCTGTGTGTTTGTTCGGTTCTCTTACTATTTAGGAATTTTGTATTTCTGTATAGCAGCCGGGGAAACCTTTATAATTGTAACACTATTAATACCCTAGCTTTCCATTTATCTAGGTAGTGTCTATTAGCTTTTTATAATAAGTAATAATAAAATTAGTGTGCTTCCTGTCCCCCCCACTTCCCTTGCTTCCCTCTTTTATATTATCCTTTTTAGTGATTGAAAGTATGGTTATATGCCCTAATAGTCCTTCACTTGGTCCTTCAGATTTCAGAGCGATCTCTAAACTCAATAGTGCAGAAGAAATATCAACAAATCCACTCTCCTGTCCCTCTTCTGTCTAAATTTTTATCAGCCAATGCTTTACAAATATGGAGACACACCATATACATCTACTCTGTCTCTTTGTACCGTCACATTTGAGTTACTTTTCCCATCCTCTTGAAAAGATTCAATGCCTTGAGAATGCCTCAGCCAAAGAGTGCTGAGCCGTCTCTAGGAATTTCATGCAGACAATGGAAACAATATTCCTGGTGTTTTCCTAACGCAAAAGTTCCTCAACTGCACGTGTTTGTGGTATCCGGACTCAGGAGGGTGAGGTGAGAGGATCCAAACTCAAAATCAGCCTGAAATGTAGAGCAAGACCCTGTTAGAAAATGAAAAACAAAAAAAGCGCCTTGTGTTTGGGTGTCATTTGCTGTCACTGTGTTATGATGCCATGACGACCAAGGCAACCTACAGTTCTAAAAGAATAAAACTTCATAGTGATACACAGGTGGGTGCGGCAGGAAGAGGCTGATACAGGGGCAGGAAGTGGAGACAGGAAATCACCCGTCGAATTGCAACCACAAAGAGCCGGAAGTGTGATACTGGGAGTGGCTGGACATCTTTAGACTATCTACATCTACATGCTTCCCCCAACAAGATCACCCCTTCTACCCCTCGCTAAACAGCATGACCACTGGGCACCCAAGAATTCAAATATCTGTGCCTATGGGGGACATTCTCACTCGGACCATTACAGGCCTGAACCGAGGGCTCCATTACATCTGAAAGATAGTTGGACTGGCTCTTAATCTTTGGTTCGTGCTTTCTTCCAGGAATATTAGGAAATATTACAAAATATGTTCTTTTGGGAGAGGATTTTACTATTCTTTTACATATTATTACTTCTTTGCCCTTTTAGTCAGAGTGTGCCAGTTCTTCAGTGGTGGTGATGTTAAAAGTCATGAAGTCTAGGAGTCCATCAGCCCTCTCGTTATAAGTTGGCACAGAGGTAGTGTTTTCCCACAGCGAGGGGAATCTATACAGTTTTAATTTAGCCATGCTTTCCTTCCTCGTTTTGTTTTTCTGTTATTCTCATAAAACACCAACCAAAAGCAACTTGAGAAGGGAAGGATTTATTTGGCTTACACTTCCAGGTCATAGTCCCTCATTAAGGGAAGTCAAAACAGAAACTTGAGCAAGAACTGATGCATAATCCATGAAAGGATGCTGCCTATTGGTTCCCACTCTGACTCACTCATTGGTTCATACTTAGCTTTCTTATTTTTTATTTTTTTAAACTCTCTGCTGATTCTTTGTGAATTTCACATCATGCACTCCAAACTCATTCATCTTCCTGTCTTTCCACATCTGCCCTTCACCCTTGCAACCTCCCTCCCCAAAATATCTCACTGTGGATGCTGCAATGTGTCACAGTGTGTCATACAGTACACCCTTTTGCCTAAATAGCTTTTCTTGTATCTGTTCATTGCAGTGAGTCATTGGTCTGGTTTGAGGCCTCTGCCTTCTGCTATTCTATCAATTCTGTGTCCTCAAGAGGGATTTTTCTCCCATATCCTGTTGTTATCTCATGTCATGAAGATCTTGCAACTTTGATTTGGAGGACCAGCCCCTTCCTGTGCTCCAGCAGTTCCTAGATTGGGTAGATGCTGGAGTGAATCACATGGAAGCCCTGAATCTGGGCCTGGGGAGTAGCTGAGTTGGTCAGGCTGACAGCTCTCCCTAGCCCACACCACAGGGGTCAGTTCTCTTGGGCTGCCCAGGGTAGAGGTGGGGCCAGTTCTCCCTTTCTCACACCTTTGAGCTGGCTCTTAGCTCTCTTTCTTTTACAGCCCAGGACTACCTGCCTAGGAATGCTATTTCCCAAGATGGGCCAATCATCTCTGTTATCAATCAGGATTTAAGACCATGCCTTATAGATGTCCCTACAGGACAATCTAATCTGAGTAACCCAGGTGAGACAAGGATGCATCAAGCTGTGAAAAACAATGCAGAAAAACTAAACTGCAGATCTCCTCTCCTTAGCTGAGCCAACTGGGCCTAGAGGAGTTCTGAGATAGTCCTGCCTGGCCTGGCCTGGCCTTCTAACAAGTGATATAGTGTTGACTCTCTAAGGTGGTACTAAATCTGAACTGGGCAGTACTTTGGACTGCTCTCTACTTCCTCCTCTGGTATCTCCCATTCTTGTGTGGCTTTCAGCAATGGATTATGAATAAATACTAGTTTCTAGAAAAAGAAGGTTATAAGACTTAAAAACAGACTTATACAAAGCTTTTTGCGTTAAATATTGCAAAGCGTATTTACTTCATAAAAACTGGTAGATCTCATGAGAAAAAAAACATGCAGGTTAATAAAAATTTCAGAACATGCCTGAGCCAGGTCATATTTTCATGCAATAACTGTCTTATAGAACCCTCTATAGAATGATTATAGGCCAGGTTTCTTCTCCCAGTGATAAGGGGAAAATTATATATCAGAATGAACTGATCTAGAGAAATCATGTCTAAATCATACAGGTGCCCAGATGTTTGCATTAATTTGCAGTGCACATTCCAAAGAAGAATGCGAAGCAGCATAGAGCTTTCATCTTAGGGAGCTTCTCAGTGTAACACACATCTTTTTCCCAAGATAGATCTTGGGAGATGTGTTTAGATAAGTTTCAGTGCAGCACCAAAGAGGGAAAAGAAGGAAGAGGGAGGAGGAGGGGGAGGGGAGGAGGAGGAAGAGGAAAAAGGAGGAGGAGGAGGAAGAGGAGGAGGAGGAGGAGAAGAGGAGGAGGAGGAGGAGGAGGAGGAGGAGGAGGAGGAGAAGGAGGAGAGGAGAAGGAGAAGCAGAAGGAGAAGGGGAAGGGGAGAGGAAGGAAAAGGAGAAGGAGAAGGAGAAGAGAAGGAGAAGAAGAAGAAGAAGAAGAAGAAGAAGAAGAAGAAGAAGAAGAAGAAGAAGAAGAAGAAGAAGAAGAAGAAGAAGAAGAAGAAGAAGAAGAGGCAGAGGCAGAGGCAGAGGCAGAGGCAGAGGCAGAGGCAGAGGCAGAGGCAGAGGCAGAGGCAGAGGCAGAGGCAGAGGCAGAGGCAGAGGCAGAGGCAGAGGCAGAGGCAGAGGCAGAGGCAGAGGCAGAAGCAGAAGCAGAAGCAGAAGAAGAAGAAGAAGAAGAAGAAGCAGAAGAAGAAGAAGAAGCAGAAGAAGAAGAAGAAGAAGAAGAAGAAGAAGAAGAAGAAGAAGAAGAAGAAGAAGACAGAGGAAAAGAAGAGAGGAGGAGGAGGGAGGAGGAGGAGGAGGAGGAGGAGGAGGAGTTGAGGAAAATGTTGATTCAAACTACAATAAAAAAACGACTTCCACGAGCACAGAAGTGCAACAAAAAGAAGTGTGTGTCCCAGAGGTCCCAGAGGAACTGTAGAATCAGCAGCAGAACTCTTGGCTCTACTACAGGCACTACCTACAAAAGGTGAACCCAGTCTTCCTGGAGACCAGCACCTACAAGAGAAAGTCTTCAGGCCCCAGTCCTGAACCAAAATAAGGATAATACAATAGCAACTGTACTGTCCTCCAAACAGATTATTCCAGCAGAGAAAGAAGGAAGGGAACTGTGCTGATGGTTAATATTGCCATTTTGAGAGAATAGAGAGTTTCTAAAGAGATAAGCCCCTAGGCATACCAGGAAGTGATTGTCTAGATAATGTTAATTAAGATAACAACCCTAATAGTGGGTGGCCCCATTCTATAGGCTGGGGTCTTGGGATGCATAAAAAACAAGAAAGCCAGTTAGCATGCATTGCTGTGACCCCTGACTGTGATGTAATATGACTGACCAGCTGCCTGACCTTGCAGCCATGTCTTCTCCCACAATGACTGAGTGTTCCCCCCAATTATGAGCCAAAACAAATGCTTCCTGAGGCTGGAGAAATTTCTCAGTGGGCTTGCTTTACAGCATCCGGACTTGAGTTTTGATTTCATAAAAATCTAGGTGTGCCCACATAGGCTTGTAACCCTGACATTTTGGGCACTCATGGAAAAAGGATCACTGTGACTTGCTATCTGCTACCCCAGCCCAATAAACATAAGATTCGGGTCTAGGCAGAGACCTTACTACAAAGGAATAAGGAAAGGGTGTGTGAACAGGCCACTTGGTATCTTTCTCTGGCTTCTGTATGTGCATAGGTGTACTCATATACATACATATATATTACTAATATATATAATTTTATACATATATATAAAATTAAAATCGAACCCTCTTCTTTCCATAAGTTGCTTTACATTGCAACAATTGCATCAAGAACAGTAACTATTGCACGAATACTTAAAAATGTGAACTGTACGACTGACTTAATTTTGAATGTAGAGAAATAAGCAGTGTTAGAATCTTGACCACCTAGGTTAGGGACTGTAAATTTTAGACCATGACTTGTGGAGGCATGTTTAGGATTCCATTCCTACAAAGCATACTTGAGCCATGAACTAATTCAAACCATAGACAAGACTTGGAGCAAGTCAAAACCATGATCTCCTGAGAGTGATGTTTGGAACTCCAAGCCGTGATGTTAAGAGCATTGAACAGATGTTAACAGACAGCATAGGAAAGAAAGGAGGAGGCAGAGAAGGTTATATTTAGGTTCATGAGAACTGACTAGAAAAAGAGAAAGGGCGAGAGAGCAGGGAGAAGGAGAGGGACAGACAGACAGATGGAGAAACTAAGGCTGTGGAAAGGCTACCAGGCATCAAATAAGCATTTAATTAATGATAGCTGTTAGTTATTAATAATATGCTATATATTTCTGCTTATTATTACTACATATTACTATTACTAATATGTCTTTCTGCTTGTATTTGATCTTAGGTCTTGCATTGTATCTAAATAAAGGTATTTGAAATTCCTGTAAAGAGCAGACATTTTTAAATGTTTTAGCATTTAATCCAGTAGCACAAAAAGCACCACTAAAATGCCTTTTTCTTAACAATGCAACTGTGGGACTGTAGGTGGGTAAAATTCTGAAGGTCTAGACTAATATCTTGGTAGTGAACACTCTCGAAAACATGTATTTGGGTTGCAGCATCCTGTAAGGACACGGCATTCTTCTTGGTATTGCTGTATGAGGTGTGAGTTATGTCATTGGAGGGTAGTTCCTGTCAAATGGGTTTTCTGACTGGAGTACTCATAGACTCAACTATTTCATATCTAAAATGTCTTAGTGTTTCCTTTGACATCACCTAGGTGTAGAGAGACCTCTCCAGCTGAACATTACAGGACTTTCTCTCCTCCCTAAATATTTAATCATATTTGTGGAGAGAAGTTCCTCATACTGAAATAATAATGTTCTCTGGATGAGCATATGAGATTTTATGAACTGGGAGTATTCTTTGAGCATATAGTAGGTGTCTGTTTACTCATTCATTCAAGAATTAATTCATTCCAGGCATAACAGTACATAGATATTATCCTAGCACCAAGGAAGCTGAATTAGAGGGGATACAAGACAAAGTCTTGTCTGTGGATTGGGGAGAGGGAGTAGGGGAACCAGTGTGGTTAGAAAAGTGTAGGTGTACCTTTTGGTTACTTTATTGGCTTCTTATATCTACCACCTTTCCAACCATTATTCTACTATAATCCTTTCCAACGCCCAACACTAGATAGGAGAGCAAGAAGGTTAGAGGGAAATGGGGGCATAGACCTCTTTAGACTACTTCTTGCTAACTAGGGTTTCTAGTTCCCTAGAGCAAGTCCAATCTTGGTCCTCAGAATATCTCCAACCAGCAAACCAGCAAAACAGCAATCCAGCAAAACAACAATGCAGCAATGAAGCAATCCATCAATCCAGCAATCCAGCAATCCAGCAATCCATCAATCCAGCAACCCAGCAACCCAGCAATCCAGCAACCCAGCAATCCAGCAATCCAGCAATCCAGCAATCTAGCAATCCAGCAACCTAACAATCCAGCAATCCAGCAATCCAGAACTTTAGCAATAGCCTACACAGCAGTATGAACCAGCAACTGCCATAGACCCTCTCAAGTTTCTCTCATTTATACCTGCTCCAGAGTCCCCAGAACTCCAAACATAAACTATCTGCAGCTGGGTAAAAGCCACACCCCCACTAGAACATGAGACAATCACAGTTAGTGGCTGTGCACAATCTCAAGCAGCCTCACATCCCATACCTGGGATTAAGACAAAACCCGTAATTACATAGCATAGCTGGGTTTTTAAAGAAACCAAGATTCCCACTACAGTAATTGCAAGGTAAACACGAGAACCTAAGCACGATCAGAACCCATGAAAAAGGCTTTGTGTCGTCTGTGCTTGTAATCTAGCACTGGGAGGCAAAAATAGGCAGATCCCTGGGGATCACTAGTCTGGCAGGCAGCCTAGGTTACTTGGCCAGCCCTTGTTCGGTGACAAGGACTTTATCTCAAAAATTAAAGAGGGTGGTTCCTGATCAATAAATAACATGGGAGGAAGCACACATGTGCACACACACACACACACACACACACACACACACACACACACACACACACACACAGACAAACAGAAAGAAAGAATAAATGTGTCCGTTAGATATCCCAGGAACTCCTCTGGATCATGTGAATGGATCGTGGAGCAAATATAAGCCAAAAAATATTTGTCTTACTAGATCACGACCTAGCAAAGCGTAAACAGATTATGTTTATTGTTCATGGGGCAAACTGGGAGAAAGCAAAGGTAATATGCTATGCTCTGAATTTGTTCCTTCAGACAACGTGAGCAGGGATAATCTTTTGATAATCCAACAACCTATTAGAAGCCAATGCATTTCTTGAGGGCTAGGGTTATTTTTCATTGGGTCAGATTGATACCTTGAGAACAGGTTATATAAAAAGTGAGACTACCCATCATTTTTTCTCTTGCTTTCCCTCCCATGGGAAGTGGGCGATGAAACACCATGGAGGCCTCATTGGAAGCCAAGCAAGTGATGGTGTCCTGCTCCAGAAGTGTAAGGCCAAACATGGCTCTTTTCTTTCTTTACCCATCCCCAAGTCTCAGGTGTTCTGTCACAGCAGCAGAAGGCCAACTGCGACACGGGATGAAGTGAAGAAGAGCTTCCTCCTTTCACGTGAGTGTCCACCAAAGCCTTGCTGATGAGAGAAGCAGATCCTAGAAGGGGAGTGTGTGATAGGCATGTGTGGAGTGGCAGCAAACCGCAAGCTGAAACAGCAAGGCAGGAGCCCTAATTGTTCAAGAAATTCATGGAGACAATGCTGGGTAGAAGACGGTGTGAGTGTGATATAGCAAATACGATTGTAAACGCTCCAGGGAACCATTTGGTTATGACTGGACCATTGGAGAGCCCTTTACCTATGTAATGAGAGGCATGGTAGAGATAGTTAAGAAATCTAGTAATGGGGTTGGGGATTTAGCTCAGTGGTAGAGCGCTTGCCTAAGAAGCGCAAGGCCCTGGGTTTGGTTCCAAACCCGGAAAAAAAAAAAAAAAAAAAGAAATCTAGTAATGATCACATGCACTCCAACACTTATGTAAGCAGAGATCTAGATATGAAGGTACACCTGTCATTTCAGTCGCTTGGAAACTGAGGCAGGGGATAGCTTAAATCGAAGAGTTCAGGGCTAGCCTAATCAGCATGCTCAAAAGAGAGAGAGAGAGAGGAAGAAAGGGGAAGGAGCAGAATAGAACAAATGAGTGTTCTGGAAACCAAGGAAGAAAATATTAAATTCCGTTTATTACAAATTAGTGAGTTTTAACCTTGCCTTGTTGACCTGACTAACTGCTGCATAGGGGCACGATATTGCAGAGTGAACATTTTGTTTAGGTTAAGTCATGCTTTGGGTTTCTTTATGATCTGAGCCAGTGTAGAGTTAGCATATAGGCAGGGATGAAAGTCACTGTGAATTAGGTTCAAGAGTTTGGGTAGTACAGGTAAGAAACCTCTATTCGGGCACATTTTTATTAATATGAATCACACAGAAATGGGGTGGGAGCTGGAAGAATTCCCGTGGTCAGGAGAATGGTTTCTGCATTAGCTTCTAGAGCTGGATAAATTATAGCTCACTGCATGCTGATGGGAGTGATTCAGTGGAGAAGAAGAAACTGCTGGTGCAGAAGCCAGGAAACAATTACAACCTGTGAGCCGGTTTGAAAATGAGGATTCTTTTTAATGCAGAGAATAGAGGACTTGATCTCAGAAAGGAGCACTAACAGGTTATCATGGGAGCACAGGGAAGAGTGAGCTGTCTGAGGCGGGCAACTGGCTTCCGAGGACTTCCACCGTCTTTTTAGGACACAAGAGAAAAGGCTGTCAGTAGAATACATAGTTGGGAAAGACGTATTGGAAGCCTAAGGTGAGACTGCAGGTGTGACAGTCAGCGGGCCAGAGGAATGGGGCAGGTTTTCTGGGCAGTGCTTACTCTCCCAAGGAATATTTTACAGTTTAACAACCTGGGATAAAGACTCCAAGAATATTAAAAAGTACAGTTGAAGTGGGGACTAGTTTCACATGTTAGAGAATGATTATGTACCATGTGGCCCTGCCTTCCAGAACCCATAATGTATTACATGAATAACATTGCTATTCCATTTATAGGGCACAATGTCGAAAACAGATGAAAAAGACCAAAGTTAAGGGTTCTAGTTAAAGGAAAAGGGGGGAAACTAATTAATCGTTTTTTTCCCTGAAACTACTCAGGCACCATCATGGGGAAATAGAGAAACCCTTGTTGACAATTTAGTCTGATGGAAAGAATGTGTCAAGATGCAGAAACACACACTTCAATATGCACAAAGTCTGTGGCCTTGGTAAATCTCCAACACTTAAGAGCATGTTACCTACACCGTCTGTGAACAGAGGATTCACCGTGATAAGCATGCTCCTTGGAGTTGGTCAGCTGACGGCAAATTGGTGTTTCATTTCTTATAGACTGTGTCCTCATTAGCTTTCTATTACCATGACAAAGAGCAGGATGAAAAGCAGCTAGGAGAGGAAAGGGCTTATTTGCCTCACACATCCTAGTCATGTGTCATCACTGAGGCAAGCCAGACAGGAACACAAGCTGGGCAGGAACCCGGAGGCAGGAACATAAGCAGACAGCGCGAGAAGGAGCACTGCTTACTGCCTTGCTCTCATGCCTGACTTACTTTGCTTTCTTATTTAACCCAGGACCACTTACCTCTGGGTAATAGTCAGCAGTGGCCTAGTTCCTTCTACCTAGAAACTATTCCACCGTCTTACCTACTGGCCAACCTGATGCTCTGTTTTCTCAACTGAAGACCCCTCTTCAGATGTCTCTAATCTGTGTCTAGTTGTCAAAATGCTAACCAATGCATAGCAGTTACTGCGTTACTCTATTAGTTACTGTGCTCTTGGCTATGATTAAAAGAGCTTATGTTAGCTCCTGATTGGAGGATAGAGTCCACCTTGGAGACTAAGGCAGTTGGCAAGGCATAATGGCAGAAGCGAATGTGTGTATGGTCAAAGGACATCAGCTTAGGGTGCAGAGAACCATGGATGTGGATGAGCATCCCGAATCCCTTGTTTATTCAGCCTCAGACCAGGGAAGGCTGTTGTTCCTGCGCAGCCGTTCTAGAAACAGTCAAAGACACAGACGGTGTTCCTATGGTGTGTGAAAGCTAGTCAGGTTGTCAGTCACCTTGAAAAACAAGGCAACCTCTGTAGCTCTCAGCTTTCTTCCTTAGAAACTAGGAAAGGAAGTAACATCGAATGAGTTTCCTGGCTGTTGTGGGGATCAAATAAGACACAGCAAAGGTTTAGTGTATTGATTTTTACACATACACTGTAACAAGAGAATGTGACAACTAAGAGGAAATAGTATTTTTAAATGAAAACCTACATGAAATTAAAAAAAAAAACCAGCATGAGCTCTTCATTCATAGCCCAGAAATGAAAACTAGGTTCTAATCTAGTGCTCCTTAAGTCTTTAAATCTCACTGTTGCTGGTCTGCTTTTCTCCTCCTAGTTTGTTGACAGTCATCCCCACTATAGGGCTATCAAACTTGTTACATCGCTGCAGCCAAGAATGACTCCTCAGATGGGGGTGACAATGCTGGCCGCATGCCGCTGTAAATCTGAGACCTAGCGTACCCTTTGTGAGCAGGTATGACTCCTGACAGGAACTGCAGGGTTACACATAGGTTAACTGACTTCAGTGGAGGTCCACATCATGACCCAATCATTGTGCCTGTCGGGCAATGGGAAAGTCTGTCCTTCTGACATATTTATAACTCTGTGGTTAAGACGTCTACTTAATGCTCTTTTTAATTTAAAGGTCTCTGGCCATTTCACCCTCTCTCCTTTTAACTTAGACATGCTTTGCAGGCTACTAATGCCTTTTAAGTACCTTCTTTATACTCATGTTACAATCTGGACCTAACAATTTTCAAGGAGTCGTTCTTTGAAAAAATTCCAAGATAATTATAGCAATTGCTTTTTAAAAATGGGGTGGGGGGGCATGTTCCAGTTAAAAATAAAGTCTTACTTTTAGATTTGAAATTTCAAGGGATTTTCTTTGCTTACTTGCTGTAAGACACACAGTTCATAGACACGTGTGTTAAGGAAAAGAATTACATTATGCTTTCACATATGTTTAAAATGTGTTTGGGGATGTCTGTTATTAACCTTTGACCCTGATTCAAGACAAAGCTCAGAAATAGGAAGAAAAAGTTCAGGTTTGATTGCCAAATATGTAGAGAATTATGTATTTCCTCTTTAGTTTTAATGCTGCTAGATAGCCAAATACATTGACTGCTAGGTTATATGCTATTAAATCAAAAGATATTTGTAAGCAATATTGAGGATTAGGTAATAGAAATACTTTTATTAGCCAGTGATTGTAAGAGGTCCAGATCCTCAGAATATATGTGTGAGTGTATATATGAGTCCACACGCAGGTACACAGAGAGATAGGGTTACTCCTGGTGCACGTGTCTAGATTTTTTCTTTTCTTTCTTCCTTTTTTTTTTTTTTTTTTTTTTTTTTTTTTTTTTTTTTTTTTTTGGAAAGGTTTGATTTGCCTTTACAGAGTACAGTCGACAACAAGGAAAAGTCAAGGAACTCAAAGCAGGACCCCCTCCCTTCTGCTTGGCTCTCTTATACAGCCTCAGGACCACCGCCTTGGACCGCTTAAGGGATGGAGCCACCCACAGTGGGCTGGATCCTCTCACAGACATGGCCACAGGCTAGTCCAATCAAGGCAATTCTTCAGTTGAGGTCTCCTTTTCCTAGGTGATTTTGGTGTATCATGTTAACTGTGACATTTTCCTGTGTCTTACTGAGAAATGAAGACAAAACCTCAACGTTTAAGTACGAAAAATCTGACCACATAGGTTATTTGCAAAATATATTATTTCATTGGTTGGTTAGGGTTGAGTAGGCAACTTCTTCTACATGGTATTTGGCCTTCTCGGCAAGGCCCACACAGCCAGTATAAACCATATGGTGAGGCTTGGTGTGTACCTCAGTAACATGCACAGAGCCCTTGGGTCAGTACCCAGTACTGTAAAAAACTGAATGTGGTGACACAAACCTGTCACTTGAGCCCTTGGAAGGAGAAAACAGGAGGCTCATCCTCAGCTAGCCTGAGGCTAGACATGAACCCCTCTCTTCAGATAGGAAAACAATAGGCTGGAGAGAGATCTCTGCAGCTAAGAACACTCAATGCCAGTCACAAGGACTAGCATTTTTTTTAAAATCTGCATTAAGAAGCTGTGTAGCCCCGCAGGTTTGAAACCCCACTTGGAGTGTGCCAGAGACAGGAGGATCACTGTGACTTGCTCTGCCTCAGAGGAACAGGCAGAAAATGGTGGAGGAGGACACCCAGCACCCTCTTCCAGCCTCTCTGCCTATGCACAAATGTGTGCCAACTACTTACACATGCGTAACTTCCTATGCATGGATGTACACACACACACACTCACACACACAAGTCTTTAAAAAGAAACTGCATGACTCGGGCATCCCCCACCCCTTGAATTAAGCCCCATGTACTTGAGAATCTAAATGAACTTGAGAGGCATCTTCCACCATGCTGAGGGAGTGATATGCTTTCTGAGGAAATTGCTCATTGGCCTTAGGCTAGTGAATCCAGATTCTCTGCTTCCGCTGGGAAGGAAGGGTGGGGAGTAATGAAGTATAGAGTATAGACCATGGAAACTCTCAGAAAGGTCCATAAACCAGAGGACAGATGAGTCCTTCCTGCGAGCCCCGGCGGCTTCACGTGGTACCGCAGGGATGGGGGAGCAGTTCTGTCTACTGACAGAGTTTTCTCCTCTATGACGTGGGTGAAGAGAGAGTCTGAAGAGCGATGAAGATTCTGCAGGGAGGCCGCAGCACAGCATTCGCTCCCAGCAGTCAGGATGCCTCTCCTGCCTGGGAGCCTGAGGACAGGAAGGTCTGTGCTTTGGTTTTCTTGTCTTCATGGCAGTGCCCTGTGAACTGCAATGACCGGCTCTCCAATTGTGCTTTGTTACTTGACGCTGTCTTTCTTCTACTACCCCTTCTACTCCGGTCCTGGCCCCCAAGCCTTTGACTGTAGTGAATAGCAGCAGTCTCTTGGTTCATGTGCTCATGAAGTTCCAGTCTGAGTTTGGGTATCGAGCTGGGATAGGAGGAATCTGGTGGTGTTGGAGACTCTCATAAGTGATTCTGGGGACAGGGTGAGCCCGTGCAGGAAGCCGGGGGAAAAGTTCTGCCTCTATCCTTGGGATCCAAAGCAGCGCCCAAAACTTCTCTCCGGATTAGTCCTGGTCCAAAGCGAGGGTGAGAAGGCAGACGGGATGCCACCGGTCTGGGTTCACTGCCCAGCATCCAGTGGACAGGTGAGAGAGATACTGTCGCTAACTTGCCTCCAAGTCAGGAAGGTGACTATGGGGGCAGCAGCATTGGTGTTGGTAAAAGCCACAGGGCCGGGCCTCGGAGCAGTCACTACTCCTCCCTGGGATACAGAGGGGAAGGAAGAGTTGAGGAGGCACAGTTTCAGCCTGCGCCCCTCAGGCCTATTACAGGAGAACGAGGTCCCCCACCACCACCCCTCCAGATCTATAGTTTTCCAGAAAGTCAAGCATTCCTTAAAGATAAAATGGCCCTGCATTCTCTTCTGCAATTAGGCTTTGTAGGTCATTTCTGTGTTTTTATGGAGGAAGACCGATTAGCCCCAGAGCATCGATACATGTCCAGGAAACCCCGCAGGATAAAGTGAAGGGTACGCAGCTTTAGTTAGAGTCGCAGAGGACAATTTTTTCGCTTTAGGACCTTTAGCACTGCCTGTGCTAGCCGGGATACCGGGAATCTAGTTCCAGAGTCCTGTGATTGTTCACAATAGCACCAAAACCTCCTTTACAAAAGCCCATGAGCGAACATCCTTGACGTCTGTGTAAGACATTTAGAGAAGTCTGGCTTCTTGTGGAAATTAACCTTGTATCTGCAGTCCTCAAGAAAAGCTGAAAGGGTGAATCAGACTATCAAAAAATAAAAATTAAAAAAAAAATTAAAAGAACTGTCCCTGTCAAGGAGGAGACTTAAGGGTTGCGGATTCAAGCATTCCTTGCTCCTCGGCCATCATAGAGCGCCTCTCACCGACCTTTTCCCACTCTTAGAACTCTCTTCTGGGAAAAATCACCTTGCATACCTAGTCTGGTGACAGCCTCGGCTGTTGTTTTTCCTTGTTTCTTTTATGACTTTCAAAATCAACTATTCCCAGAGGATAATAACTCTCAGTTGGATACTTCAAAAACTTTAGAAATCTCAGGCAAGTGAGTGAATGTCTGGCAGACCTGGTGTGGCTTTAGGACCGTTGGCCGGGAGTCATCCAGGGGGAAGCTCTGGTCACACTCCTCCTTAATGCCCAGGGTTGTGAGGCAAAGCCATAGGAGCCGTCAATGCCAACACAGCTCTGACGCTCAGGGTCCTCAGGGTCTGTTATAGAGGTAGCCGTTAACTGACTCCCTGGAAGCCCCGAGAACAGCCGCATAACCCTGTGCGTTTTTTTCTGCCCTGTTTGACCCAGGGCAGAGTCTACTCACCCCACTCCTGCACGCCCATTTTTGCAGCAACGAAGTTCCTTTCTTTCTTCCTTCCTTTCTTCTCTCCTTCCTTGCTTCCTTCTTTCTTTCAATCTTTCTTCCTTTTGTTTGTACATTTTTTTATTGGATATATTTCTTTATTTACATTTCAAATGTTATTCCCTTTCCTGGATTTTTATCCATAAGCCCCCATTCACTCCCCTCCCCCATAATGGTGTTATCCCCATACACACCCCCCTTATTACCACAACACCCCCCCGACATTTCCCTGCACTGGGGGTCCAACCTTGGCAGGACCAAGGGCTTCCCTTTCTACTGGTGCCCCAACAAGGTCATCCTCTGCTACATATGCAGTTGGAGCCCCGGGTCAGTCCATGTATAGTCTTTGGGTAGTGGTTTAGTCCCTGGAAGCTATGGTTGGTTGGCATTGTTGTTCTTATGGGGTTGCAAGCCCCTTCAGCTCTTTCAATCCTTCCTCTAATTCCCTCAAAGGGAGTCCTGTTCTCAGTTCAGTGGTTTGCTGCTAGCATTGACCTCTATATTTGGCATACCCTGGTTGTGTCTCTCAGGAGAGATCTATAACTGGCCCCTTTCAGCACACATTTCTTAGCTTCATCAATCTTATCTAGTTTTGGTGGTTGTATATATATGGGTCGCATGTGGGGCAGGCTCTGAGTGGCTGTTCCTTCAGTCTCTGCTCTAAACTTTGCCTCCATATCCCCTCCTATGAATATTTTTGTTCCCACTTTTAAGGAGGAGTGGAAGCATCTACATTTTGGTCATCCTTCTTCTTGAGCTTCTTGTGGTCTGTGGATTGCATCTTGGTTAATTTGAGCTTTTGGGCTAATATCCACTTATCAATGAGTGCATACCAAGTATATTTTCTGTAATTGGGTTACCTCACTCAGGATGATATTTTCCAGTTCCTTCCATGTGCCTATGAATTTCATAAAGTCATTGTTTTTGATAGCTGAGTAATATTCCATTGTGTAGATGTACCACATTTTCTGTATCCATTCCTCTGTTGAAGGGCATCTGGGTTCTTTCCAGCTTCTTCTGGCTATTATAAATAAGGCTGCTATGAACATAGTGGAGCATGTGTCTTTGTTTTATGCTGGAGAAATTTTTGGGAATATGCTTAGGAGAGGTATAGCTGGGTCCTCAGACATTGCAGTGTTTAATTTTCTGAGGAACCTCCAAACTGATTTCCAGAGTGGTTGTACCAGTCTGCAATCCCACCAACAGTGGAGGCGTGTTCTTCTCTCTTCACATCCTCACCTGAGTTTTTGATCTTAGCCATTCTGACTGATGTAAGGTGGAATCTCAGTGTTGTTTTGATTTGCATTTCCCTGATGACTAAGGACCTGGAACATTTCTTTAGGTGCTTCTCAGCCACTTGATATTCCTCAGCTGTGAATTTTTTGTTTAGCTCTGTACCCCATTTTTAATAGGGTTATTTGGCTCTCTGGAGTCTAACTTCGTGTATTCTTTGGGTATTTTAGCTATTAGCCCTCTATCAAATATAGGACTGGTAAAGACTTTCCCAATCTATTGGTTGTCGTTTTGTCCTAATGACAGTGTTGTATGCATTACAGAAGCATTGCAGTTTTATGAGGTCTGATTTGTTGATTTTTGATTAGAGCATAAGCCATTGGTGTTTTGTTCAGAGAAATTTCCCCAGTGCCCATGAGACTCTTCCCCACTTTTTTTCTATTAGTTTGAGTGTATCTGGTTTGATGTAGAGGTCCTTGATCCACTTGGACTTAAACTTTGCACAGGGTGATAAGAATGGATCTATCTGCATCTTCTACATGCTGACCTCCAGTTGAACCAGCACCATTTGTTGAAAATGATATCCTTTTTCCATTGGATGGTTTTGGCTCCTTTGTCAAAGATCAAGTGACCATAGGTGTGTGGGTTCATTTCTGGGTCTTCAATTCTATTCCACTGATCTATCTGCCTGTCTCTGTACCAATAACATACAGCTTTTATCACTATTGCTCTGTAATAGTGCTTGAAGTCAGGGATGGTGATTCCCTCAGAAGTTCTTTTATTGTTGAGGATAGATTTTGCTATCCTGGTTGTTTTGTTATTCCAAATGAATTTGCAAATTGCTCTTTCTATCTCTATAAAGAATTGAGTAGGAATTTTGATGGGGATGGCATTGAATTTGTAGATTGCTTTTGGCAAAATGGCCATCTTTACTATATTAATCCTGCCAATCCAAGAGCATGGGAGGCCTTTCCATCTTCTGAGATCTTCTTCAGTTTCTTTCTTCAGACACTTGAAGTTCTTGTCATACCGATCTTTCACTTGCTTGGTTAAAGTTGCACCAAGATATTTTATATTATTTGGGACTATTGTGAAGGGTGTCATTTCCCTAATTTCTTTTTCAGCCTGTTTATCCTTTGAGTAGAGGAAGGCTACTGATTTGTTTGAGTTAATTTTATACGTAGAAACTTTGCTGAAGTTGTTTATCAGGTTTAGTAGTTCTTTGGTGGAACTTTTGGGGCCTCTTAAGTATACTATGATATCATCTGCAAATAGTGATATTTTGACTTCTTCCCCTCCAATCTATATCCCCTTTTTTTGTCTGATTGCTCTGGCTAGAACTTCAAGAACTATACTGAATAAATAGGGAGAGTGTGGACAGCCTTGTCTAGTCCTTAATTTTAGTGGGATTGCTTCAAGTTTCTCTCCATTTAGTTTGATGTTAGCTACTGGTTTGCTTATATTGCTTTTACTATGTTTAGGTATAAGCCTTGAATTCCGGATCTTTCTGGGACTTTTATCATGAAGGGGTGTTGAATTTTGTCAAATGCTTTCTCAGCATCTAATGGAATGATCAAGTGGTTTTTTTTAATCTTTGAGTTTGTTTATAAAGTGGATTATGTTGATGGATTTCTGTATATTGAACCATCCCTGCATACCTAGGATGAAGCCTACTTGATCATGATGGATGATCATTTTGATGTATTCTAGGATTCGGTTTGCAAGAATTGTATTGAGTATTTTTGCGTCGATGTTCATAAGGGAAATTGGTCTGAAGTTCTCTTTCTTTGTTGGGTCTTTGTGTGGTTTAGGTATAAGAGTAATTGTGGCTTCATAGAAGGAATTCGGTAGCACTCCATCTGTTTCAATTCTGTGGACTAGTTTGGATAGTATTGGTATGAGGTCTTCTATGAAGGTCTGATAGAATTCTGCACTGAACCCATCTGGACCTGGGCTCTTTTTGGTTGGGAAATTTTTAATAACTGCTTCTATTTCTTTAGGAGTTATGAGGTTGTTTAGATGGTTTATCTCTTCCTGATTTAACTTTGGTACCTGGTATCTGTCTAGAAAATTGTCCATTTCCTCCAGATTTTCAAGTTTTGTTGAATATAGGCTTTTGTAGTAGGAACTGATGATTTTTTGAATGTCCTCAGATTCTGTTGTTATGTCTCCCTTTTCATTTCTGATTTTTTTTAATTTGAGATACACTTTCTGTGTCTTCTGGTTAGTCTGGCTAAGGGTTTATCTATCTCATTGATTTTCTCAAAGAACCAGTTCCTGGTTTTGTTGATTCTTTGTATAGTCCTTTTCATTTCTACTTGGTTGATTTCAGCCTTGAGTTTGATTATTTCCTGCCTTCTACTCCTCCTGGGTGTATTTGCTTCTTTTTTTTTTCTAGAGCTTTTAGGTGTGCTGTCAAGCTGCTCACATATGCTCTCTCCTGTTTCTTTCTGCAGGCACTCAGCGCTATACATTTTCCTCTTAGCACAGCTTTCATTGTGTCCCATAAGTTTGGGTATGTTGTATCTTCATTTTCATTAAATTATAAGAAGTCTTTAATTTCTTTCTTTATTTCTTCCTTGACCAAGTTGTCATTGAGTAGAGCATTGTTCAACTTCCATGTATATGTGGACTTTCTGTCATTATTGTTGTTATTGAAGACCAGTCTTAGTGCATGGTGATCTGATAGGATGCATGGGATTATTTCTATCGTTCTGTATCTGTTGAGGCCTGTTTTGTGATTGATTATATGGTCAGTTTTGGAAAAGGTACCATAAGGTATTGAGAAGAAGGTATATCCTTTTGTTTTGGGTGGAATGTTCTATAAATATCTTTTAAATCCATTTTAAATCCATAACTTCCTTTAGTTTCTCTATGTCTCTGTTTAATTTCTGTTTTTATGATCTGTCCATTGATGAGAGTGGGGTGTTGAAATCTCCTACTAGTATTGTATGAGGTGCAATGTGTGATTTGAGCTTTAGTAAGGTTTCTTTTATGAATGTACATGTCCTTGCTTTTAGAGCGTAGATATTTAGGATTGAGCATTCATCTTGGTGGATTTTTTTCCTTTGATGAATATGAAGTGTCCTTCCTTATCTTTTTTGATGACTTTTGGTTGAATGTCAATTTTATTTGATATTTGAATGGCTACTCCAGCTTGTTTCTTGAGACCATTTGCTTGGAAAATTGTTTTCCAGACTTTTCCTCTGAGGTAGTGTTTGTCTTTGTCTCTGAGGTGTGTTTCCTGTATGCAACAAAATGTTGGTCCCCTTTACATATCCAGTCTGTTAGTCTATGTCTTTTTATTGAGGAATTGAGTCCATGGATGTTGAAGGAATAGTGATTGTCGCTTCCTGCTATTTTTGTTGTTAGAGGTGGAATTATGTTTGTGTGCCTCTCTTCTTTTGGTTTCATTGCAAGGAGATTGCATTCTTGCCTTTTGTACAGTGTAGTTTCTCTCCTTGTGTTGGAGTTTTCCATCTATTATCCTTTGTAGGACTGGATTTGTAGAAAGATATTGTGTAAATTTGGTTTTGTCATGAAATTTCTTGGTTTCTCCATCTATGTTAGTTGATAGTTTTGCTGGATATAGTAGTCTGGGCTGGCATTTGTATTCTTTTAGGGTCTGTATGACATCTGTCAGGATCTTCTGGCTTTCATAGTCTCTGGTGAGAAGACTGATGTAATCCTTATAGGTCTGCCTTTATATGTCACTTGACCTTTTCCCCTTACTGCTTTTAATAGTCTTTGTTTGTTTTGTGCATTTGGAGTTTTGACTATTATGTGACAGGAGGAATTTCTCTTCTGGTTCAATCTCTTTGGAGTTCTGTAAGCTTCTTGTATGTTTATGGGCATCTCTTTCCTTAGGTTAGGAAAGTTTTCTTCTATAATTTTTTTGAATATATTTACTGGCTCTTGGGAGTCTTCACTCTCTTCTATACCTATTATTCTTAGGTTTGATCTTCTCATTGTGTCCTGGATTTCCTGGATGTTTTGGGCTAGGAACCTTCTGCATTTTACATTATCTTTGACGGTTGTGTCACTGTTTTCTATGGTATCATCTGCTCCTGAGATTCTCTCTTTTATCTCTTGCATTCTGTTGGTGATGCTTGAATCTATGACTCCTGATCTCTTCCTTAGGTTTTCTATCTCCAGGGTTGTCTCCCTTTGTGCTTTCTTTATTGTTTCTATGTCCATTGTATAATCCTGGACAGTTTTCTTCAATTCCTTCACCTGTTTGGTTGTGTTTTCCTGTAGTTCTTTCAGTGATTTTTGTTTCCTCTTTAAGGGTTTCTACTTGTTTATTTGAGTTTCTTTAAGGGAGTTATTTTGTCTTTTTTAAAGTCCTCCATCATCATTATAAACTGTGATTTTAAACCTAAATCTTGCTTTTCTAGTGTGTTTGTATATCCAGTATTTTCTTTGGTGGGAGAACTGGGCTCTGATGATGCCAAGTAGCCTTGGTTTCTGTTGCTTAGGTTCCTGCATTTGCCTTTAGCCATCAGGTTGTCTCTGGTGTTAGCTTGTCTTGCTTTTTCTGACAGTGGCTTGACCCTGCTGTAGGTCTCTGTGTCAGCACTCCTGCAGACCTGTTTTCCTGTTTTCTTTCATCCATTTCTGAGAACAGGTGCTCTGATTTCAGGTGTGTAGGCCCTCGTAGAGACTGTCTTTCAACTCTAGGCACAGACAGGAATCAGAAGGGTCCTGCCACTGATTCCTCCTAGGTCCTTGAACCCTGGGGACACAGTTGGCACTAGGCAATTCCCTCTTGGGTAGAGAATGTGGACAGAGGGTAGTCTTCTCTGATTTCTCAGGAGTGTGTGCACTTGTGAAGGTCCAGCTCTCTCCCCCATGGGATTTGGGTTGTAGGGAGTTGTTTAACCAGTTCAGTTCAGTTCTGGGTGCAGACCAGAACCGTGGGTACCGGCAGCTGACTATTTCTATATTTCTGTGTCCAGAAGCACTGTGCAGTTTCTTCTTGGGCCAGGGATGTGAGCAAAGGTGGGCAGAAGTGGCAGTCAGTCCTGTGGTCTCAGGATGGTCTTCACTTCTGGGTGTTCAGCTCTCTTGGGTGCAGGGAGCTCAGGTCTAGATTTTCATAGCAGACATGGCCATGTGTTTCTTGTCTCCGTGGCTGTCCCGTGAACTCATGCATGTGGGTGACAGTTCCAGCCGAAGGTATATGAACAATAAGCATAGCTCATAAGGGAACAAAGAGTTAAACTAGTAGCAAACTATGTCACTCTAATGAAGAACATCACACTTTTTAATGAGTAATTTAAATAAGTAAACACACCATATGTTAATATAATCCATTGGGAAAGACCGTATATATCACATAAGAAGAGAGAGCCATCTCCACTCTTTGGCTCTTTCTACCTACGTTTTTGGGAACTTCTTTGTAGACGATATGGCAGGCCCAAACCTAACACTGTCTAATAGACAACATATTAAATTTGTGAAATGCTCTGTTAGCTTCTTTTATTCCAACAACAACAACAACAGCAACAAAAAAGAACTACTCACAGCATCCAAATAAGAATAAAAATAAGAATAAGAGTAAATAATAATAATAATGATAATAATAATAATAATAATAATAATAATAATGAGAAGAAGAAGAGGAGGAGGAGGAGGAGGAAGAGGAGGAAGAAGAGGAAGAAGAAGAATGAGGGTTTGAATTTACCTTCTTGGTATTTAGTAAATAGAGTGTGTACCTTTTCTCTAGTGTGGGCTTGGCTTAAGTATAAAGAAGCTGGAGAAGTGTGCTCGAATAGAAAAATTTATTTAGGTTAAAAGTAAGCTTTACATTTCACCAGACATTTTCTCCTAAGAAAATAGTTACCCAGTTTAATTCAACAAGAAAAAAATATTGAATAATTGATGAGGATTTGTGGAGTTGAGAATTGTAAACAAGGCAGTATTTCAATAAAACAGCTTTAAAGTCCTGAGTAGACTCCCTCTGCTGTATTTATTTATACTTTCTTTAGCACCAATCATCTTCATATTGAGGCATAAAAGCACCAGGTATAGTATGAGAATGAAAATATTATGATTCTCTGTAATTTGTCTCTTGGTGAGTTAAAATACAGTGCTCAACCATGAATGCATTTCTCCCATGTTACTCTGTTACATTTCCTCTGTTAACTTTCAAGGACTTAATGTCATATGGGCTACAAACACACAGTAATCATTACCTACAAAGTGTGTAGATACAATGAATGGTGTTGATTGATGGCCCTGTGTTTGAATGTTAGTGTCTTGATTTCAGTCTCCTTTGGGGAGACATTTTTATCTCTATCACCACCTTGTAGTTGCCAGTTAAGTTAATGATATGTGTAGTCAACTGGTTGGACTTACTAAGGTTATTAAACTTGTACTGACAAGTGTCACTTAAAAATGGTTTATAACAAAAAAATAAAGTGTGGGAAATCCTTACAAATGTACTGGACAAAATCCTTATAATGGGACTGTGTGTAAATACATGTGCATACGTGCATATGCAGTGTGTCTACTTGTATGCTTACCTGCACAGCGGTGTGTGCATATACATGTGTGTACATTTAAGGCCAGGAATCAATCTCAGATGTTGTACACTAGCAGTCATTCACCATGGTTTTTTTTTTGTTGTTGTCGTTGTTGTTGTTTTTTGTTTTGTTTTTGTTTTTCTCTGGCTTGGAACTCACTGATTAAGCTAGCCCAGTGGCTAGTGAGTTCCAAGGAACCTGCTGTCTCCCTACTTCTAGCACAGAGGTTACTAGAAATGACTTTCATAATCATTATTTTAGAAACAAATCGGCAGGACAAGATCAAGGACTTCAGTTTCTATACGTACACAATTCAAACTTGTTTATTTACAAATATTTATTGAATGCCTACTTCATTTTAGGTGGATTTCTGCACAGTGAGTTGCAGTAGGGAATGTGACAGAAAAATTGTCCTTCTGGGGCTCCTCGCACTGGCAGAGAGACAGGAAGATTGTATATGGCAATAATAATGTGGTATATTAGGTGGTGATAAATGCTGCAGACAGGAAGATAAAGGAACTAAAGAACAGGGAAGCTTGTGGATTTGGGGAGTTGCAATTGCTTAGTGAGACTCATCTAGAGAGGATGAACTGCCAAGCGCTTAGCATAGCACATGGCACATTGTAAATGCTAACAAATATTAGTTTAAAATAGAGAAGGAAGTGGAAGCAAAGGCTATTTCAAAGAAGTCTTTTTAAAACCTATTTTAAAACCTATTTATCTATCTATATACCTATCTAGGTATCTATGTATCTATCTCTCTATCTCTATCTATCTATTATTCTATCTATCATCTATCATCTATTAATCCATATCTGTCCATCCTTATCCATCCATCCTCCATCTATCTATCCATATATCTATTTATTTACTCTACAGTGGCCTTCCTTTATTTTCCATGACTATTTATCTCTGGAATTAAAATTAATTCTATGTTTAATCAGAGATTATGTATGAACTGGGTGAATGGCTGGCATATCAAAACCATCACATGAGAATTATCCATCCCTGTCTTAAGAAAGAAAGGAAGAAGGTTTGGGAACAGGGCTGGGAGAAGGACAGAAATAGAGAAAAAATACGAACAAGTAGAATTAGAAGGAAAAGAGAAGAAAAGAACTCTGTTTTAAGCATAAAGCTGTCTTATGTCATAGATGCTCATTTAAGTCTACGAGTACTCTAATTGGAATTTGCAGCAATTAAAGCCAGATGTTTGTCAAATCTTTGTAAATTTAACTAACTGACTCTAAATATTTTTGAGATCTAAAGTATAGAAACATACATTTCTTTGGATTATTTTTCAACAAAGATTTCTACCATTTTATTAAAGGATTGTGCAAAGATATATTTTAATAGTGAACAAGAAACAGTTTTTCATATTGATACTAAAGTTTCCAATACACAAAGAGAATAGCAGTCGGGCATAGAAGTGCATGCTTGCAGGAAGAGGCAGGAACAATGCAAATTTGGTTTCATAGCTTACCCTATGAAACAAAATAAGCTCTACAACAAAGAAACAAAAACAAAAGGAAAAAGTTTTAGGGGTATTCACAACATGCTGGGTCTTCAGAAAATTATTTTTACTTGGCTCTCAGATTTTGAAACCTTGTGTGCTGGACGCTTACAGCTTAGTCTTATAGCTGAAGGCATAAGATTCCTGTATCCTTGCAGAGAAGGTATAACCCAGTTATAACTGAGGGTCAACTGAAATTAATAAGAACTGGGTCAAAGGTGAAGCTCTGAAGTCTGGACTTCGTTTGATACTTTTGGCTCTTGGATTCTAGTCCATACACCCTTGCCTTACTAATGTCTGAATCGGAAATGAAAATGTAGTTAATATTTTAGAAGACACAGATTTACCTTCCTAATTATGATTTGCTTATTCGCCTTTTAAAAACTAATGTTTGCTCTTTCAAAGACATGTAAATCAATGGTGTGGAAAGACGAACCAAAACCAGACTGTGTAAAATTGATGAAGCAAAACACTATTCATATTTTGCCTTTGGTAAATCACACATGAATTAATTCAAAATTGACTACATCATGGTGCGGAGACTCTAATAATTTATTGAACCCATCGTGTGAAAGACGTATATTAATAAACATCACAAAATATTTTAAAATATAGGTATAAATTAATATCCTTAAAATGGTAACGGGAAATAACTTTTAATTTTTTTTTCCTTTTTATTGTCTGCTATCAAAAATTCAGTAGAGGACTGTAATCATATAATGGTTTCTAATTTAAGACAAAAACATTATGTAAATTATATTACAAAATACAGACACCACTGGTAATCTCCAATTCCACCCAAGAGGCCCTTCAAGCATGCCTGCTACTTTGTGATTGTTATGACTGGAGAAGACCTGTGACTCCAACTCTGTTATTTACTTCTATTTCATTATTCTAGCTTTGAATATTCATGTCCCATCTCAAGTGAAATGGAAGCAGTTGGTAAGTCTGAGACTTCTGTAGAACTGTGTAAGAGACTGCCTTCAGCTTTGTTTCCCATCCTTCTTGCTGTACAGAGAGCCACACTTTGATACTTAGAGCAGAAAACAAAAACGAGTGTATGTTTTCCAAGTATTAAATGAACAGCGGCTTCGTCTGGAGCAGTAGGAGCCTAGCTTTGGATTTTATCATTTCAAGGGGTAGGAGAAAATATGTGTCCCAGGTTGTATTTGTCAGATTGGTTGTTTTCTGCAGATAAAAGGGATACTAATCAATACTAATCAATACAGTCCCCGCCCTTACCCTGTCCTCTTTCCCTTACTTCCTGTTTTTATTTCATGTTACTTTCTTCTTGGGTTTTAGCTAAGGTTCATGTCATTATTCCTCTCCATTCTCCCCTATCAGTTATTTAAGTAATTTTAGCTTCAGCTGTGGTAGATCTATTTAGATCTTTTTGACTGTATTGAAACTAAAACCAAGTAAACTTCCCAAATTAAGGCTTGAAGTATGAGAGATCCATCCCTGTTCCCTTGTCCAAGCTCTCCTTCCCCCAAATTAGTTTTTGAGTATTAGGCATAGATCTGTGAGATCTTTCAGGCTGTTGCAACCTTCATCTTCATTTTATTGTCAGAACCATTCTTGCTCAAAGCTTCGTGATCTACTTAACAGGCTGAAGCAGGAACAGTTCCCTATAGCCCAAGTTCAAGAACTTCTCCTTCATATTCCTAGAGTTCAAAGACTCTCACCTCAGGACACCCTTCTTTACTGGCCTAAGGGTTTGTTTGTTTTTAAGTACCTCACCATCAGCAAGAATAAAAGAAAAATGGCCCTGTAAGTCTGATGGTACAAAACAGTAAGACAGTTCTGAAAAATAATTTGCCGCATGTTTCCACAACAGTTAAAAAACATTTCAGTCTCATTACTCACCAAAGTGGGGAGAGACTCCATTCTTGACTAGTAAAATATTGCCTAGACGTCTTCAGTTTTGTACCCTCTAATGAGCCCACCAGATTCTTATGGATAACTCCAACCCATGGTCACAGAGATGGCTCTGTTTAAATTTGGTAGGCCCTGGAACAGACATTACAGAGGAAGAGATTTACAAGACAGGGCATAGCCAGGTGTAGCAGGGTGGGTAGCAGAAGGTGGGAGGTGACGGTGGTCAGTCTGCATTACACACATGTGTGAAATTGTCAAACAGAAAATTTAATTAGTCAGAATAAAATTAAAAACGACTCCCACAATATAACAGGGAAAACCATTCACCAGCTTTATTTTCTCCCCTTTCACCAGAGAAGCTAAAATGCTCCCTATATGTAAATGTAACTGCGAACATTTGGGAAAACATTCTGATGTTGTAGAGATACATTAGTATTAGAAAGGACAATAAAGGCTTGGAGGCAAGATCCAAATATTAATAAAAGTTGTATAGACATAGAATGGACGGTAATTATTGTAGAGACAGGAGAGGGATATAAGAAACTATCTTAAAGAAGGTTGGAAGTAATTCTGTACCTCAAGCTAAATAGTATCTAGAAAGGCAGAGCATAAAACAACATAACGAACGTTATTTTACACGCATGACAAATGTCATGTTAAGAAAAAAATACCTATCTTCTGAAATTCCGCTGTTTGTACATTGTTTAAACGGAATTGTTTTTAAGTGAGGGTGACTCTTTCAATACCATAGGCCCCAATCGATTATCTTTAAAAATAATGTTTATCTCTAGGATAGAACAGCTCCAATGTTTACAACCCAACAGGCTGAAAAGGGTTACAAAAAAAATCAAATTTACTAAGAGTTTCTCTTTGGAATTGAAAAACTGAACTTTTACCTAATACAGAATAATGTCATGTAATTCTAGTAAAAAGAATGAAAAGTGGTATGATTTGGTAAGTGCTTTTCAAAGAACTAAATGTGAAAGGGACAGCAAAATTAAGTAAAAATAGATACGTTAGTATATCTTAATGTAAAAACATTGAACTTAATGTTACCTGAAAAACACTGTGAGGATTAATGTTCAAAGGTTCTTGCTAGCACAGTCCAGAAGTTTCTTTGTTGCTCTTGTTACTTTTAGTACACACATGAACAGAAATGGAAGCTTTCTGTGAAATTGTATTTTAAGTCACACAATTAAAATTTTATTGGCTGTAATTTCTTCCTCCATTCCACAAACATTCATTAATCGCTTACTATTTGCGTATCAGTGTAGGAGTAAAAACGAAGTCAAATTAGTGGTTGAGAGTTAAGTCACGGGTCTTATTCTCAATGTATTTTATGTGATAGTGACGAAACACTAGAGTTTGTGGAAACAGCCATGCTCCTGTAACAGAATACAGTAAGAAATTAACAGCTATTGTGTCTATCTGACCTAGTATGCCTCGCATTGGTCGCAAACTTAAGGAAGTGAAAAACCGTGTTTCCCCTAAACACACACGCGCGCGCACACACACTCACACACACACACACAGAGACAGAGACAGACAGACATGGCAGACAGACATGGGGAGGGGCTTACACACTAGCGAATGAGATAATCTTTGCACTATACCCCCACCCAAAAAGTTCTGAGGAGTAAAGAATGTTTTTGATGTCTAGATTGGCTATACCCACATATATGTGAGGTGTCATGCAACCTTGTTGGGAGGATTCAATAGGAGGAAAGAATAAAACCACTTGGTAATGGCCCCTAATGGGCTGGACGGTGGTGCCCAAACTCCTTGGGTTGTAAGAGAGACTATAAGACAAGTCCAGACAGTGTTTTTAATGCTAGGGTGGTACACTGAAACCATTGTGGCAACTCCAATTTGGCTTTGTGTATACAGGTATATAAACACAACCCAGGATTTGTCTAGGGAAGGGAGGGATGGATCAAACGGAAGGTAGACAGGGTCCGGTGTTAGTGGTACAAAGGATGAGGGGTCTGAAGAAAGCTTGAGAGGGACATGGAAACGTGGGTGTCTAATATGTGATATTGAAACTAGAAAACCCCAAACCTGTGAGGACTGTGACAAAATTATCAAATAGCGTTTTCCCTCCCGATTCTCAGACAGCTCACCATCCAAATCAAAACATTCTGTTTAGTACAGCGTCACATAATATCACCAGCTGTTTCCATTTGTACTGAAGATTCTAAACGTGCCTTTCTCGTGCTTGAACAGAATTCCCCTTTGCTGCACATTAGTGCCAAAATATGACATGTGAAAAATATAGGCAGCGAATGTCTATCTGTTCTTATGCGTGTCGAGCCCTGGGGAAAAGTACATTGTTTTTTGTTTTAAACTTTATTTAGAGCTGGGCGAATCATTTTATTTTCACTTCCAGTTCATTCTAATCTTTCTATGATGCCTTAATTTCTGAAACAGACTCAATTTCCCCAAGCTCCGCACAGAATTAATGTCAAATCACCCATGCGATTTTGCCCTCTTTAATCCAAAGGTTTAACTACTTTTAATACACATTGGAGAAAATTTTTACCATATAGGAATTGGGGTGTGGTGCACATTTAAACCTTTTTTTTTTATAACAGAAGATTTCTCACAGTGATATTAATTTTTCATTAAATTACCACTAGTTAAGTATGAAATCTGAAAGGGGGGGCAGGGCTTGTGAGTTGGAACGTGCTTTCGCACTATTAAATAAAACACTTGCTAGTTTTGCTGTGTAGCTGGAATTGAGTCACATATTATCTGCTTCCTCTTCTTTTCTGGACATTATGCTATGTAAAATTAATTCAATGTGTATGCCATGTGTAGACCAAAATAACACCTTTTATCCTTTTAGGCAATTTATTTTTCTTCAGGTTAAAGTCCAAGTAAGAAGTAAGCAGGAACCACATCTGTGTCCCAAGGCATTTATGTTTAAATAGTATTGAAATATGAATAAAATTTCATAAATACTTTCAGTCCTGAAGTTCTAAGATTCAGTAATTCCTCTCTTACTATTCTTTTACATTATCAGAACTCTACATGCCCGATAAAAATAACTTTCCTCTTTTTACTCGCTCTGATTTTCCGTTATCCCCGAACACACATGGAGTGGAGTAGAAAAGTCTAAACAGCAAAAACCTACACTCATCCTTCTAAGGGAGGCCATCTTTCCTTGCCTTATTTCCTTCTCTCCACAGTTTAAGTTTTAAGTTTGGTTCAGAGCCAGAATGATAAACTCCAATAGAAACAAATGCTTGTGCCCCCCGCCCCCAACATGCACATACATACGACACACTCGCACCCACAAAACACACACGACATGCACACACACCCCCACGCACACATATCACACACACACACGTCATGTACACTGCAGACGTGTAAATCTCACTAATGTCCATCCCTTTAAAATTCTTTGTGTTTACTTTTCCATTCCCACCCCTGGTTTGCAGTATTCTGCCTTCCAAACCTGTGTTTTTCTTTTCACCAACCTCTTTTATGGCAGGGGAGTCGCCATATTTTAACATTTCTAATCCCCATTTAAAAGTATTCGTTTTTTTTTTTTTTTCAAAATGCTGCTAGCATTTCTTTGCCCTAATACTTGATGTATTTCCCTTTTTCAACCACATGCTTTATTCAGACTCTAGATATTAACCTTGACCTGCCCTTAATTTCCTTCTCCCTCTGGAATGAATTCTTGCAGATTAGTTTCGAACGTCATCATTTGCCTAGCACGCCCATGGCTGTTGCTACAGGGAGGAGGCATTTTGTTTTCCCGCGCACTGAAGTATTCACTATGTATTGATGATCCGCTTCGGCCCTCAAGCTCTTTGAGAAAGCTGTTAGCACAAGAACTGCCAGGATGACATAATTTCTCAGAGCATCCTCCCATCCCTAGTTAAATTCACTCCCTGCCTATCCTAGCCCCACCTGCGGGGAAATTTTAGTGATTCCAGTGGAGGATTTTCCTTTAAATAATGCACATTTGCTGATACTCTGTAATATTTCAAACTTGAGTTTGCAACGTTCTTTCTGTCCGGGTGCACCGGAGTGGAGAGGGGTTTCTTCCCAAGATCAGATCAGGTTGAGGTTTGCGGCTGCCAATTCTTGGAACAGAGACACCCCGCCTCCCCTCATTCTAGCAGTGAACCCTTCAGCCTCTGGGTCCCATTTCCTTCCTGGGGGCCTGAGTTCCACACCTCCCTGCTCCCACTGTTGTCTCATTTAGAGCTACTTCTCTGGAAGAGCGTGCCGCACACATTTCAGACAGTTTCACACTTATCTCATTTGTTCTTCTTCGAAACCTTAACTCGGGGACACACTGTCTCCCTCAATCCTGTTTCACTGAGAAGAGGATTCCGGCCGCTGATTCATCCTGTCCTGACTAGGACAGGGCCACGACAGTCCTCTCCTGGCTGGACCACCTTTCCCATTCGCCTCCTTCCCAAAACGTGGCAAGGGCAGAGCTGGGCCAGCCGGTGCCCCGCCTTTGTTTTCATTAACTGCGCACCTGGGCCTTAAGTGCTCAGCAAATGCCACGCTGCCACACAGATGTAGAAGCTGCCTTTTCCTGGCTCCAATTTGCTCCTTCGCTCTCATTTCCTGTTTCTCGGCCTCCCCATGGTTTCTCTTCCCACCCCATTCCACTCCGCAGAACTGCAAATTTTTCTCGAACACAAACTTCCCCTTTGAGCCTCCCACCTTCGGGGCGGTTTCCCACGCCGGGTGGGCTCGGAGGCACCGGGTAAAGGTGGTCAGGTCAGGCCCAAGGAGCTCACCTCCGTTTCAAGAAAGTGGTACCCACAGTCCCCGGACCCTCAATGACCGCCCCGGGCCAGCTCTGCCCCAGCACCCCGCCGTGCCCTTTCCGCTTCCTCCGCTTCCCGCCCCCGCCAACCCTCCCGGGAGGCTTGACCCCGAGTCCTCTCAGCCGCGGAGGGAACAGCAGAGCTGCCTCCTCCCTCTCCCCGCCCAGAATCCCGCGAATCCACTGCTCCGTGCGCGCAGGCGGGGCTGCAGGGATGGCGTCCAGCACCGGGCTCCCCTCCGAGGACCGAGCACCGATCTGTCCCTGCTCCTGTCCCCGCCGTCCTGGCTGGGGTCCCGGCTCAGCTCGAGCCTCCTTTCCTCTTTCACTGCTTTCCTAAATAACCAGCTTGGTCAGGCGCCCCGGTGTGCCCGCGTCCCCGAGCGAGGCACACGCCCGAACCTCGCCCCCATTCATCCCGCCAAGGTGAATCTTTGCGAGTGGGGCGCCCCAGCTTCTCCTGCAACGTGCGACTCACTCGAACCCAAACAATGATCCCCCTCATCTCTAGTAGAGTCTCTCTGCCCGCACCACCCGCGGGGCAGCCCCCGCCGGGACCCCATTGTTGCCCAAGCCGCCGGGCGCCCGGGGGCGGACCCCGCAGACTCCGCCGGCTCCGCCCACACCTTTCCAACTTAGCGCCGGTTGAGCCGCGGGGAGAGCTTGGGCGCGGGCCCCTTTCTCGCTCGCCCCCACCCACCCTGGTTGCTGTGGGGAGTGGGCGAGGGCCACGCGGGCTAGCCTCTTTATTTGTCTCCTAATTCTCTCCCCAACGCTGCCTAGGCGCGTGTTGACACAAAAGAGGGGGACTTGGTGGCAGCTCAGCAAGAGTCTCTCCAGTGAGAGTTGTCATCCGGAGGTTCCTCTCTCCGAGACCCCTAGAATTCCCCCCAGGCTGCGGCTATCGGAGCGGCAGGGGCCATGTACGGGTTATTTAGGGTGCCGCAGAGAGGTGGTGCAGGTGACAGGGTGGAGCGGAGAAGGCCCAGGGCCAGGGGCGGGGGCAGGGGTGGGGCCGGGTGGGGCGGGGTGGTGGCTCCACGGACCCACCCCCTGCCGCTGGCCAGGCTGGCGAAATGAGGGCTGGGCAGTGGGTGTTGCATTCTACCTCTGTGATCGGGGAGGGGTTAGTTTCCCACAGGGGATTTCAACCATCACACTCAGAGCCCGCCTCCTAATCCTCCGGCAGAGCGGCTCGGGGCCCCATTTTATGGCAATAAAGCGACTTAGCGCCTGCTGAGCGAGCCCCTCCCCGCCGCCGCCCCCGCCCTCGGCCCCACCCCGGGGCTCGCCCGCAGCAGCAGGGCTTTGTTTCTGGGGAGGAGGACCCGGGCTCTTTTGTTTGGGGGTTGCTGTTTCACCCCACCCCCACCCCAACCTCACCCCACCCGCCCACCCCACCCCCCCGCCTCTCCGATTTCCTGAGCTGCAGGCTGCAAAGGGAGGAGAAGCGGCTTCTTGCAACCCCCTCGGCTGGGCCCCGGGGTAATTCGATGCGGGCCTGGCGTGGCTCCCCACGTTAGACCCGGGCTCGCGTCTCGGCAGCCTCCACCCACCGGCCCACCCTACATTTAGCGCATCATGTGATCCGGGTAAGTCATTTGCAAGTACAACAGTTCCTGGGTTTGCCCCATTCATTTCCCAAAGAACTGCAGAGAGGCAGCTGAGAGCTCTGCTTGTGCGTGTGCGTGTGAGTGTGCGCGGGTGACGCCGTGTGAGTGTGTGTGTGAGTGTGTGTGTGTGTGTGCGTGTGTGTGTGCGCGCGAGTGTGTGCGAGTGTGTGCGCGCGCGCGTGTGAGAGAGAGAAAGGGCGAGAGAGAGGGGGACTCTGTGTGAGGGAAAGAAAACAATTTCTCCTGCTCTGCAGCTTCTGTTCAGGTCTGTGCCTATTCCGTTTTTTTTTTTTAATCAAATAAACAACCCCTCCCTTTTTTTGCCATCCCCAAATCAGATCCGTATTCTCTTAACATGTTTATTTTCCTTCTGTCATCTGCTCAAGTTAAATCATTTTGGTTGGTCTGTGTTCTTAAGGGGGGGCGAAAGTGTTGGGAAGCGGGAGGGGGTCGGGGAAGGGCGATGCTATTGCCGAGCCAGGAGCGGCGGTCGGATTCGCGGAGAAGAAAGAGGGAGGTTACTTGTCCCACTCCCTAAACATTTTAAAAAGAACTTAGCAAGTAACGTGAATTAAGCAAATGCTTTGCTCCCCGGACTGGAATTGTTGGTTGCAGTGTTTGCCTGACAGTTGCCAAGGATGAGAAATAAATCCCCAGGGCTGAATCGGGGAGGGAGGGGTGCGGGGAGGGGGTGTCGTGGAAGTAGTTGGTCCCTAGGAATGGATGGGCTGAATGAATAGCCACACTGGGGCCGAGCTGTGCGGGCAGTGTGTGAGCTCCGTAGAGTGGAGGGGAAGGGGTTAAGGAGGAGATAAGATTGCTGGCATGAATAGTAGTCCTGGCGCTACATTTATTATTGTCTCTGGTCGTAATGATGTGGAACTGTCACTTGCTACTGTGCCTGGTCCATGGGAGTAGCCAGGGGCTGGCCTGTGGCTGTTATTTTCAATTACGAAGGACCTGGCTGGAGTTGACAAGGGACAACTTTGTAAGGCCACCTGGGCCGAGAAGCCCCGCGGAGCTGGCCTAGGAGCCACTTCTAGCCTTGGCCGCTCAGTTAAGAGGGCTAGGACTTGACCTCCGCGACATTAGTTGGTGTTCATATTAGATGCTCTTCCACCGAGAAGAATCAATTTTGCTTTTGTTGGGTAGAGAACTGCCTCTCAGAACTTTGCAAACTTTTATCTTTGAGGATAAGGGTGGGGTGCACTCAACAGTTTTGTTTCTTGGTGCATTTGAGGCAAATACTTGGAAAAAGTATCAATTCCTTTGTTATATATCCTTCCCAGCCCCTCCCCCTTCTCCTTTAGTTTTGCATACTTTACTAGTAATTGCCCTAATTCAGCTGATAAAAGCTGAAATGTTGAGTTAAAGAGTATTAGTACAATGGAATGTATAATCTGGATAAACAGTTTCTGTGTTTAGTATTGTCGGCTCTCTAATTTAACTGTACAGATGGCTTAAATCTCTGTTTTGTATGGATTGTTTTAAATAATTCTACTGTCTAATAGAATTCCCGACCGAGCAGTAAGATATTTTAACTTGGCATTAACATTCTGTTTCCCTGTAACGCGGGAGAGACAGGCAGAGGCTCTATTTACATTTAGTGAACGTCTAGGTGCTTCTTAGACATCTGCCAATCAAATACGCGTCAGTCTGCAAATCCACCTCAAAGCCTTCATGCCTCTTTCTTAGTGGTGGAAAGAGATGTTTAGATAAGTGAATGCTTTGAAAGACATTTGGTGGCTTTTAGGAAGCCGCAGCTTCTGATGGGAAGAGGAGTGGTCACTTCAGGGAGAAAATAAACCATCATCCTAGACACTTAAAACTGGCATTTAATTAACACAGGGGGACCCCCCCTTCTTCCTAAGAAAAAAGCCTGTCTGCTGGCCAGTCCTTATTTGATGTTCCTTACATGAAACAAAAACAAACAGATAAACAAACGAAAAACCAGGTGGAAATTGGTTACGTAAAGAGTATATTTTTAGGTTTCAAAAATTTAACTGTAGCCTGTTGTTCTGTACAGGATGCTGGAAGACAGACATTTTAATTGTATCATTCTTACCTGGTCAATCTTGATACTAGACTGAGTTCAGGAAGCTAATTTGGGTTTGAGAGAGAGAGAGCAATTTGAGCGTTTAAATATTGGCAAAAAACGTTTAATGGGTTTAGAAAAAAAAGGTTTATTCTGCTACTCTTAATTAATATGAAATATACTTAAACCAGCCAAGTTAAAATATTTTCACATGAAAATTTAATTTGTGAATGCATCTGTTTAACTAACATAGCTGTGTCAGGGTAAATAAAACATTCTTGGGGATTTCTGTTGGTTACTGAAGTCCTTCAGTTATTTGTCTACTACTCAGTAAGTCATATTTCAAAGAAACTTTGGTCAGCTCAACTCTTTGGGGAATTTTTTTTATAACTGTTTATTGAATGAAAATTGTTGTCTCCTCACTCCCCACCCCCAACCCCTAGGAAATACTTTTCAAGAAACCATGTCCTCTGGGAGGAAACGGTCCTGGTCTACCAGTTGAGACCTTGACCTCAGCAACTCTTGGCTGGTTGTTTACTCCAGCTGCTGCCTGTGTGTGCTCTAAAAGCGTAGGTGGTACAAGTACCCTTTCCCCTAGGGTGCTTCATGGTCAGTCTCCAGAGCATGTGCACAGCCTAGAGTCTATAATGTTGTGACTATGCATAGACATATATGTCACTCGGAATTTTCATCTGGCTTCTTGTGAAGGGGAAACACATTTTCACAGTCTCTCTGAGAGTCAGATCTTGAGCCATGAAGCACTCTGTTACCAACATAATGAAATTACTTATTTTAAACCCAGGCCAGTTTTATCTTAGCGAAAGCGATTTAACTACTTTGTCCTCCAGACCCTGTACGGAGGTGTTTCAAATGGGAAGTGTTGATTCATTTGTAGTTGTGAGAAATCTTATCCAGGGAGGTGGTACTTTAATAGCTGATGATATAAAATTGTCCTGGGCATTTTTCCCAGTTAATACAAAGTGAAAAGTATGAAATTTCATATTTTATCAATTAAATAACATTAAAATAATTCTATAAAATTGAGATGCTAGATAATGTGTTTGCTTATATTTGGAAGAAGTATTCTTAAGTGTTTTGCATTCATAAATGTAGTTCCAGCTTATGTGTATGAATATGATGTCATTCTACAAAAGCTGTAATGGTACAAACATTATTATTATTATTATTATTATTATTATTATTATTATTATTATTGATATTTTAGCCATTGTGCTTGCATGTGATTAAGGAACAAGAGCTAAGAATCCCCAAATTAATACCACTGTTGTCTTTTTTGTTTACAAAGTAACTTTCATTTTTTTCTAAGTTCCGATATGGATTGCAGCTTCTGTCCTATTTACATTTTAAAAATAAGTACAATGGCAGACTAGAAATACTTAACATTTTAAATGTAATCCTGGCAGGACTTTACTCACTCTGTAGCTGCCCTTGAACTCCTGATCCTCCTGCCTCCACTTACAGGATAGTCATGTGCCCCCACACCCAGATTATTTTTCCTTATTAAAAAAAAAAAAAACCTAAAATGTTTTCATTTTTCAGCTTGTGAATTATGCACAGCTTTTGGCTGTAAGAGTGTATAAAGTGTAAGGGTAAAAATATTAAAATTAAGTCACCAGCAACACCCTCTAACCACAGCCTTACCTCATCTACCACACCCTCTCCACTCCCAGAAGCAGAATAGGAACTGACAGATAGGCCTTGTCCTGTGCCCGGAAGGTCAGCAGCTAGAGGCTCTGACTTACCTGCTTGGGTTCTAACTCTGTGAGACTTCAGTCCACCAGAATTCCTTCTTGAGGGCCCACACAAACCACACCCAGTCAGCCATTGACAACTGATCTGAAATAAATGATTGCTTTCTCCATATATTCTCAGTAATTAGGTTACAAAAGTTTTTCCCTCCGCCCCACCGAGTGGCTACTTGAGTCATTATACTGCTGTATAAAAATTTGCTTTGGTCTGCCAGCAGATTATAGGCTATCCAGTGAAAGAAGTGTGCTCTGATTCCCACTTCCTTTTGTTCAACTTAAAGCTTTTTTAAAAATATTAGTTACGGACTTACAGATAAACACAGCTTATTTAGTTTCCTGTTATTTTGGAAGAGCTTTTAGTTTATCACTGTTTCATACATGTATACAATGTATCTTGATTATTTCTATCTCTACCAGCTCTTTCTCCTCATGAACACCCCCTAATATAGCCATTATGTTGTCATATTGTGTGTGTGTGTGTGTGTGTGTGTGTGTGTGTATGTGTGTGTGTGTGATTCTTCCTAGTTCTGCCTATTGGAATGTTGACTGGTCTGGTTGGCTTGTCCTTGTGCAGGTCTTGTGCAGGTAAACATAGCTGCAATGTGTTGGTCAGGGCAACAGCCATGTCCTGTCCAGGTGACTGCATTTCATAATACTCTTACCTTCTTTCCACCCTCTCTTCCTCGGTGTTTTTTTGCCTGGTGTCGGGGGAGGGGAGGAAGCATGGCTAGTCAGGTAGTAATACAGATGTCCCAGTTAGGGCTGAGCATTCAACAGTCAGTCCTTCTCTGCACTTCCTTACTAGTCTTGTAGTACACATTTTTGCATATTCATTTTATACTTACTAAACTGGTTCAAACAGTATTGCTGTCGCCAAATGGAGAGAGTAGCAGAGAGCCTTTGGGGTGGTCCTGCTACAGGGAATGTGTAAAAACAAACATTTGGAGTGTTCAAAGACACTTTTGTTCCCTACTGAAAGCCATGATTACTGCCCACTGGTTTTGACAGAGATTGTGTTCAAGGTACAGTGGTTACTATGATTTTCAGAGAATATAACTTCCTATAATTTTTTGTGATGATGCATATGTAAGTATTACATATGTATATCAGTTTGCTACTTGTGCATAAATATATTTATAAGTTGTATTTAAGCATGTGTTATTTATATCTAAGCATATTCTCTGTCTGCATTGGTATCTTGTCCTCCCCATCACAGCCATTATAAACAATAGTCACAGTAAAAATGTGACCATGCATATGGGAAACAGGAGAAATATAGAGAACAGACGGATTCTGCATCGAGTAAAACGCCATTCTCACTTTGAGATTAATGCGCTAATTCAGAAGAAAATATAAAGTAGTTCATAAGAATATGTACCAAGATAAATTACTGTAAAATTATACTATGTGTGCTTTTGCCTGAAGACAGGAAGGATGGATTAGTGTAAGGCCCTGAAATAAAAAGGAAAGCACTCATTTTTGTCAGGTCCCCTCTAAAAGTGAGCACCCTGGAAGGAGAGCATGTTTTTTTTTTTTTTTTTTTTTGTAGCAGACAAAAAAATCTCTCCTACCTGAGATTTGCTGTGGGACCCTGAGAAAGTCAAGTCTTAAAAAGGAAGTTGCTCTGGACTGTAAGAATGTATGTATGAAAGTAACTGTTAGCATGTGTGTAATGCGGGTGACCTATCTGACCTTTTCAAAACAAAAATATGTAAAACGCATTTGAACGAGCATTTAGAGAAAACTGGGCGATAATCCACAAGGATTATTTGTCGAACAGATTCCTTGCAGCTGAAAAGATGGCTGAGTTTGTAAAGTTCCAGTTGCACAAACATGAGGACCTGGGTTCAAACCCTTAGCACTAGCATATCCGTAACTCCAAAGTTCCAGGGAAGGAATGCTGGGGGATCTTTGGAATGTTACTGGCCAGTCTAGCCGATCAGTGAGCTCTTGGTTCAGTCAGGGATAGAAGAACTTACCTGGAGTCAATCTCTGGCTTTCACACACATGAATATATGTGCCTGTGCAGTTGCAAATACAGGTGCACATAGACACATGAATATACACACGTACTACACACATTCAAATATGCACAAATTATGAAAATAAACTAAAAAAAGAAAACCTTTAGAGTTTTAAAGGAAGTTCCCTGGAGTTTTTTGTTAGTTGATCAAACAACCCATTTGGGGAAAGTCTTATTAAATTTGTGATTCATTGCAGAATGAAGAACAGAACGCCTGTCTCTTCTAGTGACTAAGCCGTGTCTCATACATGGTTCAGAGTGCACAGTAGAGAAACAGGTAGCGGTGGAGTGGTTATCTGAAGATATATTGAATATGTTTTATTTATAGTCACATTTTCCCACCATGTATGCTTCATTCCATATACAAATTTGAGAGCGTGAAGACCGTTCGCTCTCCCCAGCTATAGTTAAGGAAAGAACAACAGAGGTGAATTATTGTCCGCCTGAACACTGCCATCATACAAGGGCGAAGAACTCCCTCTCAAACGACCTCACCAGTCTAACTCCTTTAGGCTCATTCCTGTCTGTGTGAAAGTATATAGCTGTGAGTGTCACTGTCACGTTCTGTGGAATTCCGTTTTATTTTACTGTTCGCTGTTATAGAATTTGCCAGATTCTCGTCTCTGTCCTCTGGCCCTGCCTATGGTGCTTCTGGAAGCTTCTTTGCCTGATTTTTTTCCAGCTCTTAGAGAGGAGAGAAGGAACAACCTCTTCATGGGAACTTTACTTGCATTGCCACATAGAGTCTAAAATGGTGACCACCGTGGAAATGTCGAAATACCCATTAAGAGAGCTGTTTTGAGGGTAGCCCCTACATACATCATCCATACCCACGTCCAGTAGGCAAACATCCCTGCCATCGTCTTCTCCCTCCTAGCCCTACCTGATCCCCTCCAGCTGCATGCATTCCTCTCTGTCAGCTGGTTCTCCAGTCAGCGCATCTGCCTGACCTTAACAGAACAATTCTTCGTGTCAAAGGAAGCCCCGTGATGTGCCAGGGATTAAACAGGGTAGAATGTAAAACATCAGACCGTCTAGTTTTTAACTTTTGAATCGATAACATTAAGTCTTTCCTTCCAGTTTACTCACTGGCGAACAAAACCCCCAAACGAATGACCTCAGCAGAGTGAGCTTGAGGATCAAAACACGCCAAAGGCATCAAGTGGGACATTTTGCCCGTTTTCAGTGTTCAGGAGATGCTTGTGCTCCGGTGTGTAGATGCCTTTCTTATAGGTGAATTCTAACCTACTAGCCGTGCTGGCTAGCTTTATGCCAGCTTGACACCGTGGAAAGGAGGGAAACTCCACTGAGGAAATGCCTCCATTAAATCCAGCTGTAAAGTATTTTCTTAATCAGTGATTGATGGGGAGGGCCCATCCCACTGGAGGCGGTGCTATCCCTGGGCTGGTGGTCCTGGGTTCTGTGAGAAAGCAGGCTGACTGACTGGGCCCTGAAGAGCAAGTGGCTCTCCTTCTAGGCTTCTGATTCAGCTCCTGCCTCTGGTTCCTGCCAGGTTGAGTTTCTGTCCTGGTTCCTGTGATGGACTACAATGTGGAAGTGTAAGTCAAGTAAACCCCTTCCTCGCCGACTTGCTTTTGGTCATGGTGTTTGATCGCAGCAATAGAAACGTTAACTAAGAACGAAGAGGATTAGAGAGTGAGGTTCTCCTTCGTTCCTCCTCTGTACTGCACAGTTAGACAGGAGGCTTTACGTATGGAAGCATACGTAATGTATTCTTTTGGCAAACAGATACTACTTAAGGTCGCTGCTCAAGTAATCAGCCCATGGATGTGGTGATCTGTAAAGTTACCTTTAACCCATTGGCTTTGACTTACTAACATTTAACGGATGCATCTTTTGGGCGGGATGGCGCTTTATCCCCAGTAATAGCCCTTCTCCTACTGACTTGGCCACTTTGGGCAATAGTTTCAAACTTTGAAACTTCTTATTTCAACAAACTGAATGGAAAGGGGAAAGTAAAGATGTCGCCTCTCGCTGTGAGCAAAGGGCTTGCTGTTTTGATAGGCAGTGGGCACGGCAGCCATTCAATGCTGAGGGTGATGTATTAATGAATGGGGATAATGGAAGCAACCAGTGAGTGTGAGAAAGATGGCGGTCACGATGGAGCATTTCTGCCTTTTAACTATTGTTCTTAGCTGAATGTACACATTTTAGGTTTTGCAATTTTTCTGTTGTGTTCAGGCGTAAATCATTAAAATATTAATTTGTTCTCTGGACTTTGATACATTCGAGTTTTTAAAGAGAGTCTGGATTCTAAATCTTCCTTCAGTGAACATTCATTGATAATTTCATCTGTGTTTGTGCGAGATAAGTGTATGAACTATATATACCATATTGTTTCTCTTTTGCTGTAGAAGTTGTACAGTGATTTCTATCTTGCTTTATTTTGATGCCATGAGCTACTCGGCTTCCAAAGGGATTGGTTTCACCCCTCATTACAAAACCTGGTGGCCACCTTCTCCTGTGCACTCACTGTGTTGATGCTGGATTTAATGCTGTCCCCAGATCAGCTCAACCAGCTTCCTGTAACCCATAGACTCTGGCCTCCAACAATCCTCCTGCCTCAGCCTCCCAAGGAGCTGGGGCTAAGTTCTATACTGTGATTTTATTTTATGGGGCTATGATTAGAGTGAAGTAATGTATTCGTAGTCAATACCTAGTAAGCGGTCGAGTGGAGATTTGAACCTGAGAAAGCCCCTGAACTTTGCTCTGGTTCCTCTCGCCTCCCATAAGCAATGGTAATAAGAAATAAATAGTGTTTATGGACTGTGTCATTTTATTCGGCTATAGGTCATTTTGGTTTACTACCTTTGCTACAGTGTTTTCTGCAACAGAGAAGCCAGTGGCATGCTGACACACACACTAAAACAAATCGAGAAGCCCAACCCACAGTTCTTTAGGGGAGACTCCTGCAGGCCGATGCATGGCAGTGATAATGAAAGAGCAATAGATTCTGCCTAATGCCCGTTCTGCTAGTAGCTAAGGCTATTAAAGCTGGAGGGACAGTAAACAAAACCCAGCATCATTTTTATAAGCAGTTTTGCGCGTGCTCAGTTGGTCTTCCCTCTCGTTTCTAACCTCCCTTGTATATGTAGGCACGCAGCATAATGAGTTTGATATTAGCAAGTCTGAGCTGACGATCCGACTGGGGAAGCGAAGTTTGTGCAGAGAGCTGCAGAGGAAAATCTGCGAGGTGCTGTAAGTTGCTTGCATGAAGTACACAGGGAGAAAGCTGTTGCTTGCAGGAAATTCAAAGATTTCAGGGTTTTAGTGGGTACCTTACTGAAAAACTCATGTATATAAGGAGTTTATTTATTTACTTATTTAATGAAAAATAACATTGATTAATGTGTACATTTTAGGTGTATGTGTGTATTGGGAGGCCCATGCCCTACTTGCACATGTAGGTCAGAGGGCAACATGTAGAGGTCAGAGGGCAACATGGAGGAGTCAACTTTCTCCCTGTTCCGTGAGAGTCCTGAATCAAGCTCAGGTCATCAGGCTTGGTGACAAGTTCCTTTTCCCGTGAGCCAACTCATCAACCTAAGTCCATGTTGTTTTTTTGTTTTTTCTTTTTTTTCATAGAAAAAGTAAATATGCTCATGATGAATGCGACCCAAAAATATGTTTGGCAGCTGTGGTGCTTTCTCTCTTATCTTCGGGAACTGATGGCTTTATTGTGTTTTGGCAAATGTCTTTGCTTTGCAATCGCACCAGAAATTTTTTTCATTTCCAAAATTAGAATCTCCTAGCATGTGCTTGGCCCGTAGGATATATGCTGTTCTAATGAGTTTAGGGAAGGTTTATTTGGGTTACAAGAATAATGATGACTAATAAAAATTTCAGAACCGTTCTTTATCCAAACTTATCTCCTGTATGAAACTCTCGTAGGCTGGCGGAGCCATTACATGTATAAACTAGTTCAAAGGTCACATTCTGAGCGTGCACATTAGCTCTTCTGCTAACGTAATCATCAAGGTTTTCATTTCGAGGCAGCATATCATGAGATGAATGAGCTTTTGATGAACCTTTGCGGGGCCTAGGTGAGCTTCTCCTTTTTAAATACTGAGCGCTCTGCTCAGTTTGGTGGACTTAGTGTGGCCTGTGACAGCATGCTAAATCTTTAAGCTGAGGGAGTGAGTGGCTGACAGTCTTGTAGTTATAGGTGGGCTGAAAGTTAAGAGGGTTCAGAAGTATGGGTTAGTGCCTGGTGTTTTACAGAGTGATATTAGTTTGTCCTTGATAATCCTATGAGGTGGCCATATGTTATCCATTTCATTGATGTAGCTTTTGACAGAAGAGAGGAGTAAGCTAAACCAGAAGATGGCAAGGCCAGAATGGGAACTGTGGTTCCCAACAATAGTAACCATGTGGTTTTACTGGAATATTTTTTATTATATTCCAACACTATCTCTACATTTCTTTGGCTTCAATAAGCCAGACCTTTGAAAGACCACCTTGCACACAAGAGTTGTTAACTTCCTTCTGTGTGTTGGGAGAAGTTCCATCAGCTCAGGATGAATTCTGATCCCCCTTCTGAAATACAACCTACGAAAACTCCACATAGGAATTCAGGAGGTCACCCCAAGTTTATCTGGGAGGGAGTGTGCAGTTAGGGTATCTGCCTTCTGGAGGGCTGGACAGATGTGGCTCATGATCGCCCCCCTACCAGGGCTACTGCCAGGTGCTGACTCTGTGAAGGTCCACAGACCTCGAGCAGTCATCCCTGAAGGACAGATGATCTGGAAAACAGCCGTGTGACTAAGTCCACAGGAAAGGCCACGTTAGCATATTTGAAGGCAGATCGACTTCTTTCTTTAGATGGTCCGTGTGCCTAAAACATAACGCAGATATATGAAGATTAATGTTTCAACCGTTTAAAAGTACTTTTATCAGACTTGGGGGTTTTCTTTTGAGCCTGGTTTGTATGCACTGTGGGTACAGATGCTACAACTTTAATGGCTTGATGTAACCTCCACGCTGGTGGTGGTTTCTCTGGCCTTCAAATGGGGCTTCATTCCTCTAAGACTAACCGGCACTTAAAATAATCACAACTCAGGATCTATTGAAAGTAAGCTTGGTTTTGTAGAAATTCATCTTCATGGGGAGTATACTCACAAATATATCTCCTCCCTCTGTATGTGTTCTTAGGGCAATAACAACTCTTAGGAGAGATATTTCTGTGGTTAGGATGTTTGCTTCTCTTGCAAATGACCACAGTGCCTATGTCATATGGCTCATGACTGGACATGTACCTCTGGGTTCAGGGGAACCAGTGTCCTCTTCTGGCTTCTTCTAGCATCCATGTACATAAACACAGATACACATATATACACATTAAAATGTATGTTTCAGTTTGGACACTTTAAAGCACTTATTTTTTTCTGAGCTCTTTTCTGTTTCACATTCCTTTCCTCTCTAGCCAACAGTAGTATTTTGTCTGTAAATTGGGCCTCAAGAACACTATATGTCCCTCTATAGTTTCCATCAAGTCTGTAGGTATTAGTAACATGTAGAAATGCAAGGTGGTTTTGGTCACTGCTTACAACACTGAGATTTTTTTTTTCTAACTCTTTCATAACTTTTCATTCAGCGCTGCCTAAGGGAAATTTTTTTAATGCAGCGGCTATAGAGCTAACCCATTAAAACCAATATGGTATGGTATTGGTGTATGGGTTAGTCCACAGTCTCCTCGGATATTCATTTACTAATTGATGATATTTTGTGTCTAGTTCTTGCCACAAAAGCCCATGTTGAAATGTCTTTAGAGTTGACCCCTCATATCCCTATGGGTATATTCACTTCCTTTTCTATTGCTGTGATAAATACCCCTACAAAAGCAACTTAAGGGAGAAAGGGTTCATTTGGCCTCGGGGTTGTAGACTACAAATCATCATGGCAAGTAGTGGGGGCAGCTGGTCACATTCTATCCACGGTTAGAAAGGAAAGGGAGGTGAGTGCTAGTGCTTAGCTAACTTTCTCTTTCTATACAGTGTAGCCTGCCAGTCTAGGGAATAGTGCGACTCACAGTGGGTGAGACTTCCTACCTCAAGTAACCTAAAGATAATTCTCAACTCCCCATAGTCATACTCAGAAGTCAGTCCCCAAATAACTGTAGGACTCATCACGTTGACAGTTAAGACTTAACTATCACTGAGACTCAAAATCTGCATGCGATGTTGGTTCTCATGAAAGTTATGACATTGCTTTGAAAAGGATCTAAGGGTTCCCATATCACCAACAGTATAGTCAAGTACCCTTGCATTGAAACCTTTTTAGCAGAAGTAGACACTCTTCTAGTCACTTGTTTAGTGCTATGTGCTTTGAACTTCAATTAGCATTTCCTGATGACTAATGATGTTGAACATCGTTCCATTGTAGGGAATTTGGAATTATCCTAAGAACTGGCTTTTCATAGGCTTTGTCCATTTTCCTTCTCTTTAGTAAGTTTTCTTTTGTGGAAATTTGTTTTTTAGTGTATCTGTCTGATACACTTGTATTGCAGATAACTCTTCAATAATTAATCTTTTGTTTCCTAGTTTTTAATAAAACATTTAATATTTTTATGTAAATAGTTTCTGACTCTGTCAATCTCAGAGTCTTCTCCATTGGTAACATAGACATAGCTAGATTCCAACCGTTGATTCGAATATGTTCTTTGAACTTTGAATATGATCTAAAAGCAGGGATCCTGTTTCATTTCTAGATACAGATCTGTACTTTTGTGTCATTGTTTTTGAAATGTGTCATTCTCTTAGAGCATCTAAATTTCACATCTTCACAGCCTGTTCTCCTGTATCCTCTTGTGGTGGAGTTCTTCTGTTAAGAACTTAACTTAGCTTTTTTCAGACATGTACTTAAATGTAAAGGAGGATATAACCCTTCTTACCTCTCTTTGGCAAGAAATCCCCCAAACCAGACAACAAAACTTACCCCTTATGATTCTGAATAAATTTCACTTAATTACATATAACCCGAGAGATAGTAAACATTTTAATGTTATTCATTGTGCATTGTGTTACCTTGATTCACAAATGCTAATGCTTCTGTCTTCTCATGTCTTTTTTAGAGTTCAGAAATATTTCAATATTTCATTTGTGATAGTCATTTCTCCTTTAATTAAATTTATTTATAAAACCATTCAGGTTTCTGAATATTATGTACCAATTGAGATATACGTTTCCTTTTTAGTTGGTTAATTTACTAAATTACGTCTAGCTAGCTATCTGCTAGTTTGAGGAATATACTTTTGTAAAATTGATACTTTCTTATTAAAATATGGGAAAAATTCATCAGTGAAACCATCTGAGGTTGCATTTCTTTTTCTTTTAAAATTAAAACTGTGTATTTGGAACTGAGAGATGTCTCTGTGGCTGCTCTCATAGAGGACCCGAGTTTACCTCTCAGACCCAACATCAACAGTGCTTGACCAACTGTAACTCCGAATCCCTGGGCCTGAATCTCCTCTTCAGGCCTCCGCAGGCCCCTGCATTCACACCCACTCCCACACACAGACATTCGTGCACACACATGTTTAAAACCATAAGGAAAACTATAAACTGCTTTGAGTGATTGATATACCCACAATTTTAAACTATAAATTCAGTTTGTATAATCAACAGAACACTTTACGTGAGCAATTCAGTTTGTATAGTTCATAGGAATTATATCTTGACTGAACTTTCTTAGAAGGAAATAACCTTTCCATTGAAGTTATAGGAGGTATTAATACATGTCCATATCACCTTATTTTTCTGTTAATATCTCCTAATCTTTCTGTAGGGCCAGAATAACTCCTCCCCCACCCACCGTCTCTCTAGTAGAAGTAGTAGTAGTAGTAGTAGTAGTAGTAGTAGTAGTTGTTGTTGTTGTTATTGTTATTGTTATTGTTGTTGTTTTAGTGTCCAGTGAGTCTCGCCCTACCCCCATCTTGACTGATCGGGCTAAAGTTTGTTGGTTATGTTGAAATTGCAAAGTGACCAGTCTTTTGACTTCACTGATTTATTTAAAATTTATTTTTCTATTTTCTATGACCTTGATACCTTCCATTTATTATTTTCTTCCTTCTTTTCTTACAGGTTTAATTTATTTTTATAGCTTCTTAGAATGAATAAGAATATTGATTAGAGAACTTGTGTGACCATTTAATGTAAAAAAAACTACTCTGAGCATGGCAATTTTAAAATTTCATTCGCTATGTCTGCTAATTTCCATCATGATTACATCTTAGATCCTGTCAGTAGTCAGATATTTGAGGATCTTTCTTTCTTACATATTTCTGTATTGCTTTGATTTCCGGTGGTTTTCTTAATTTTTTCTTTTAAAAGAAGGTATACTTTATATAGCTGTAATCCTTTAAACATGTTGCTGGGGTTTGTTCATGGGTCGCAGTGTGGTCTATTTTGGTAAACATTACACGTATTAAAAAGAGCGTATACTCCTTGTTGGGCGGTGGTGATATAAAGGCTAGGTCGCTTTGGTTAGCGTGTATTCTATGCTTGACAGCAGTTGCTCTCAAACTACCTAAAGCTCTGACAATTTAAGACAGTTCCTCACAGTGTGGTGACCCTAAACCACAACATTTTTCTGTTACTGCTTTGTAAGTGTAACTTTGCTGCTGTTATGAATTGTAGTATAAATATCTGATATGCAGGATGCCTGATATGCAATCCCTAAAGGGGTCTCACTCCACAGTTTGAGAACTATTGCTCTACAGCGGGTGATGTTTGGTTCTTCTTTCAGTTTTTGGGAAGGGAACGTTTAAGCGTTGTGACTTTGCAGGCTTCTGCTTTAAATCCCACCAGTCTTTGCTTCATACACTTCAAACCTGTCATTCGTTCATAGATTAAAGAATTGTTACTCTTCCTTCATGAATGGATCTCTTTGTCACTATGCACTGTAACTATTTTTCCCTGTTAAGAACTTTACTATGGGTTTATAACTTTTAAAAAATCTACCTTTAACAGCTTCATCCTTTTTAAAAAAAATGTTGATTCTGCGGATTGAACCCAGACAGTAGATGTAAGCTAAGCAAGAACTTTACCATTGAGCCATTACTAACACAATATCTGTGCTTTTTATAGAGTGCTTTGGCTGTTATATTTAGTGCATTTTTATGTGATTAAGTGTATACTTTTAAGCTGTTTTCTGTTTTCATCACTTTTCTTGCCTTCTTCAGCTGAGGGGTTTTGTTTGTTGTTTGTGTTCTTGTTGCTGCCACTGGATTATTAGAGATGTTATCCTCATATAGTAATATTTAAATAGTAGCTACGGAAGGGTTTTTAATATACATCACTCAACTTCTCTATTTACTTCTTATATGATGTCAGCATCTTATTATAGAACACTGCCATTTTTCCCTGTCATGTTTTTGTGGTTGGGAAGATGGCCTTACTAGTAAAGTGCTTGCCATACAAGCATGAAGACGTGAGTCCCATGCCTATCATCCATGTAAGAGCCCATAAGTAGCACATGCCTGTAATCCTACCTCTGGAGGAAAAGCACCAATGGGTCCTGTGCCTTGCTGGCCAGTTTTTGGAATGGCTGAATCCCGCATTCAGTGACATACCTCATCTCAAAAATTAAGATGAAAAATGGAGGATATACAGGTGTGCACACATGCATACATGTAGGCACAAAGTGAATACATGTTGTCCAGCTACTGATTTTCCTTCAAATGTAAGTCACCTTAAAGAGAGTAAGCATCAAAGTCATGAAGATTTTGAACATAGTCATGTCTCTTGGCTTTTCTAATGATGAGTTTTCTAAAAAGTTCCTTAGTTCTCTAACTTTTCCAAAGCTATCCGAAAGCGATCAGTTATGTTTTACATGACTTTCATCTATCTGGAAGGCAATGCAAACTATGCTGTCTGTATGACTGTGTCAAGAGGTATCAGTTCTTCAGAGTTTATTTAGTCCAGGGCCACAGCCCATGAGAGTGTTGATTGCAACAGTGTGGATTCTCCCTGTTCACTTAACCTTCCTGGACACAGCCTCATAGATGTTCCCAGATGTTGGTCTCCCATATGATTCAGACCTTCTTGCTCATATGTATCTTACATGGCCCAGTGTATGCCTGTCTGCTTTTGTTTAGACACAAACTTCTAATTTTTGTGGAAGAGTCTGGGATAGACATAAGTGAGGTCAAGGACACAAGAGGACCTGCAGAGTCAGCTAACCTGGACTCATGGAGCCTCACAGAGCCTGGGTTACCAACCAGGAGGCATCCAGGAGCTGGAGCTAGACCCCATATACATTTGTAGTAGATGTACAGCTTGGTTTTCATCTGGGTCATCTAAGAAGGGGAGCAAGGGCTGTCTCTGTCTCTGTTCCCTGTCATTGAGGTACCTGGTTGGGCCTCAGTGGGAGAGAATATACCTAGTCCTAAAGAGAAGGGGAGGGGCCGATGAAGGGAAGGGATTCGTAGCGGTGGGACTTGGAAGAGAGGAGGAAGGGGGCTGTGATAGGGATGTTAGTGAAGAGAAATAAATTCTTTTTTTGTGGGGGAAGAGTTAATCCAGTGAGAATGCAGGATATGCTGCTTCTTTTTTTTCTTCCCTTTTAACCACCGGGTCTTTTAATGTAATCTTGGCTCTTTATCACTCTCTTTATTGGTGTTGATTCACTTTTGATGACATTTTAGTCACTTTTTGTACATCTTTAGAGCTCACCCAACACGTACTAGGCAATCTATCTTTGCGGTGACTATTTACATAATGGCTTGTTTCCCCTTGCTTCCGCTTCCCATCCGTCCCTCACGGAGGTGTCACTGCTGCTCTGATTCACTTGTTATTTAGTTAGAATGATTCAGTATTTATATTAGGACGACTCAGCTTGTATAATTATCATGGAATCCTTGCTTATCCTCAAGTGGTCTCAAAGATTTCCCAGATCAGCAAGTTGTACTGTGGTTCAATTTCTGGTTTTGCCCAGACCACTCTGGAGTGTTGTTAGGGTCTCTCTCTGGACCGTTGACCCTTGAAAATAAATTTGATGCTGTTCCATTTGTTTTCTTTGTATTTTGTAGACATACCTATTCCTCTGTTTCTTCCTTGCTCCTTCCCACTAACCTGTCCTTTGCTGGCCTTTGCAGTGACACTGCTGTGTGAGCTGTCCTGCCTCTTTTCACCCAAAGAAAGGCAGGGAGCTGCAGATGAAGGTCTGCTGGAGGATTTTGGGAAGTTTTTCATCTAGTTTCTTCATAGTGTGGACAGATACTTGACAATGATATTGTTCCTTGCAAGGTTGAGTTCAGGAACGAGCAACTGAAGGAAGGTGGTCTCAGTACAATATAAACACGAAATGGTTCAATGGTAGCCTTGAGCAGTCAAACCATCTGGCTAGCTGAGCCCACAGATAAATCCCTATTCAAGACCTTGATGGTAAATTGTTTTTCATATGTAGTTGATTAATTTCTAACGGCAATAATGATAGTTTTCATCTGGAAAGCCTCTTTTGTGGTAATTTTGCCGGAATATAAATTTATGTATGTTTCTCACTGATCTAACTTACTTCTCAGTGACTCTAAATCTTCGAAAACTTGTCTTCAGATAGAACACTTTCTTTTCTGGTGGTGGTAACCTGGACCTGGCTCAGGAGAGTAAGTGCTCTATACTCAGCCACATCTCCAGTCCAGCAGGCAATGGAAACATTACAATCTTTCGTCTCAAGTTTTTTCTCATTCTGATTCTCCTCTGTTATAGTGTATTTGACCTTCTAGTTCTGTCTTCCAGGTACTGCATCCTCCTGTTTCCTTCCCTTTTCTGAATGTGCCCATGTCTGTAAAAGTGGCGGTGCACATATGTATGCACATGTGTGTGCACATATGTGTGCACATGCTTACTTGTACAGCAGCTATATTAATAAACCCTTATCTTGATACATCATCTGCTTTTCTCATTCTTCACTTTTTTTCATACATTTTGTAATTTTAGCAAGAAACCTAATTCCAGACATTTCCTTTTATGCATAGAAATCTCATTATATCATTTTTTTGTGGATAAGGACTTTTTAAAAAAGACAACAAGGAATCCACCTTGTAGAACTAAAAGGTATGCATGTCAAGGCCCAGAATCTAACACTGGTAAATTTCTGTTACTCTGCTTTTTACAGTTCTTTTCTTTCTTAGGATATAAATCAAATTCTCTATTGCATGGAACTGTTTTGTTTGCCTCTCTCTCTCTCTCTCTCTCTCTCTCTCTCTCTCTCTCTCTCTCTCTCCTCCTCTCCTTCCCTCTCTCTCTCTCCTCTCCCTCTCCACTTTCCCTCTCTGTGATGTCTGTCTGTTTTTTTAGGATTTCTTTATTTTATGTATATGAGTACACTCTAGCTGTCTTCACACACACCAGAAGAGGGCGTCAGATCCCATTACAGATGGTTGTGAGCCACCATGTGGTTGCTGGGAATTGAACTCAAGACCTCTGGAAGATTAGTCAGTGCTCTTAACCACTGAGCCATCTTTCCAGCCCCTATAGAGTTGGTTTTTAACTTCCAAGACCATAACCATTTTGGAGAGCTCAGTGGTGGTTTTTGGAAGACATTTGCTCTTTGATTTTAGTTTCTCTAATGTCTTTCCTCCTGATTATACTGGATTATGGAGTTTTAGACATCATGTCCTAAAAGGGAAGTACTGTTTTCAGTGAATCCTTACAGGGTCACCAACACACCAGCATCCTAAGATGACACCATCAAGATAACCTGTTGTGATTTTGTTTTTCTTTTCTTTTTTTTCGGAGCTGGGGACGGAACCCAGGGCCTTGCGCTTGCTAGGCAAGCGCTCTACCACTGAGCTAAATCCCCAACCCCACCTGTTGTGATTTTAACCTTGCTTATTTAGCCTGCCAGGTTTCCTCATTGTAAAGTTGCCTTTCACACTTGACCCACTTAAAAGACGCTGGCTGGGGTTAGGTAGCAACAACATACAATGTTTGGAATTCTATAGGCTTTTCTCTCCCGTATTATTTATCTTAAAATCTGTGGTAGTACGGACATGTTTATGATTATTTATGAGTGGATTTGTCATTTAACATACAATTGGTTTTCTTCCTCTGATTTTTCCAGTTTGGATCGTAGAGGTGTCTCAGGTTTATTTCTCTATATCTTTTTTCTAATGAGCACATTCGTACTTGCATCACATGATTCTCTAGGCACACCCTGTGTCGCCCTGCAAACAGATCAGCTGTCGTTATTTTACAGGATCATTTTGTTGGATAATGATATTGAGAGCTCCGGATCTGGGTGATGGTGTTCTGGCTGCCTACTGGATTGGATGCTGTCTTTATTGTTGATTGAAGTTGGTCAAAACCAGCCAGCTCTTTTGTTTGTTTATTCATCTGTCTGTCTGTCTGTCTGACCTACCTATCTACGTATCTATCTATGATGAACTGATAAATAAAGGAAATACCAAGAATTCTCATTGCACTAAAACCCCACTTCAATTAGTTACAGAGATGGTTCATAAGATAGTATGCTATAGCGACAGTCAGAAATGTAGAGTTTTGCAGGTGTCTGCCGTTGTCCCTGTATTATTCCTTTGTCAGATGTTGTTATCTTGGTGCCTTGATATGGTTTGCAATGAAGGCTGTTTTAGTCTAAGTTCAATCTCTAGATACATAGTATTGCTAGTACTATTTTGTAATTTAATGGATACTTTGATATTAAGAGTTCGTTAGTTTCGTAGTTACTGTAAGCTTTGAACAGAAAAAAATATGTCATCTCTATTTATAGTTTGGTGAAGCTTTCGGATTGCTGTCTTAGTTTCAAACACTGGAGCATCATAGCGGCCTGATGTAAAGAGCTTTGTGAAGTCCTATGATGACAACTCTGACTCCATAGGGGGAACAACACAGACTGGGAACTAATTAATTCTCTTAGAATGTTTACAGTGTGCAGAATATTGTGTTTCGCTTAAAGCCTGAAGTCTTTAGAAAAATGGCTTTAACATTTGGCTTACTTTCCTGTAAGAGTGAGTTCTTAATAGTTTGACTTTCTACCTCTGAAGTAGAAGCTCACAAGCTGTAAAACATTCATGACCGTGTATAAAGAATTTAAAGAGATTGAAACCTCACTCAGAACAAATCTTTGCCCAATAACTGTGTGTGGATGAGAGAGTTCCTTTGTGAGCAAGAACATAAAAACCCCAAGACTTTCCCCTCTAGGGTCAAGGGGGGACAGTCTCCATTGGGCTGTTGTAAGGCACTGCTAAAGTCATTCCAAGCCCACAGCAGGGAAGTGCTATGGAAGTGCCTCAGTGGTTCCTTTGGAAACAGAATATTTGAAAGAAACAAAGTGGGATTTTCTTTCTTGACTTTCACATTTTTTTGACTTTTGGGTTTTCCTATAATGTGAATTTATTAGAAACATTCACTGAATACTCATAAGACCCTTGCAAAGATATGTCCATGCCTAAATTTCTGAAACATTAAATGTAGATTTATTTGGGGGGAAAATAATTAGATATAATGAAGAATCTTGAGATAAGAATGTTCTGGACTTTGCAGTTCAGGAAAAGTTCAAAGTCAAGCATCTTTTAATAGTCAGAAGGCAAAAGCCACTAAACTGTCCGCAGAAGCACGATTTAGAGGAACGCTGCCACAGGCCATGAACTGCCAAGGAGTGTGCATGGCCAACAGAAGCCAGCAGAGGCACATGTAGATTTGTCTTGGAGCTTCCAGAAAGATCATGGCCCTGCTAGTAGTCTCTAGAGATGGGGTCATGGCTATCCAGGGTGGAAGATCTAGAAATTCTAATTTTTGAAAAGTTATCAAAAATGTCATAGACCTGAACAGTAATTTGGGCAGGAAAATTTTGTGTAGACTGTTCCAAAGGCACAGTAGGGTAGGGTGTGTGTGCTCAACCTTGTTCAAGGGAAAAACACGAGGAGCTGCCAAGTGCTTGGTATAGGCCGAGTGGGGATGAGTTTCCTGAACAGAGAGGGTCAAGGTGAGGAAATGACAAGTCCCTCACCGTGGGGTGACATGAGCAGCAGCCTACCTGAATCCCAGTGTTTTTACCTTCTGAGAGTGGATCAGTTTCTTGAAGACAGGTGATCAGGTACTGACTTCTCAGACGACGGTTCTGCTCCACAGCGAATACCACTCAAGAAGTTTTAATTCTGTCCATTTGCTCTTTGGTCTCTTTGAGTCCTTTTGGCCACTTTGAGTTCAGTGTGACCTCAGAGACCGCAGTGTTAAGAAACAGCTTTGTTTTCTGTGATGAGGGTATCAGATTATTGGGGGGGGTGCATAGTGATGTTTCAGGGTTTGCCAACCACATAAGGATTCTGCAGATTTGTAATGTGCGTAGTCGTCTCTCGGAATCTTTGAGTTGGATCCTGGGGACATCTCTGCATCATACATAATACATCTGCCTGTGTTCCTTATATCATCTACGGTCTCATATGATCCGTAATACAGTGCAGATGTTGCATGGTAATAGCTTCAATGCTCTTCATGGGATGACAATAAAAATTATACAGGCTTAGCATCAGTCCATGCTAGTTTCAATACATGAATGGTTGGATTCTAGGATGCAGAGACCACAGATAGAGAAGATGAACTCACTCCTCACTCCTTCCCTTCCCTTCCTTCCCTTCCTTCCTTCCTTCCTTCCTTCCTTCCTTTCTTCCTTTCTTTCCCTTCCCCCCCCTCCCTTCTCCCCCTCCCTCCCTCCTCCCTCCCCCCTCCCCCTCCCTCTGTCTCTCTGTCTTTCTCATTTTAAAGAACCCTTAAAAATGTAACAAAACAAAACACTGTTTCTTAGGACTCAGGCGTTACGAGGTTTATATGGTCCACGAGCTGAAGTTCGCCGCCATGTTCAATGCAGTGTATTAACTTAGGGGCTGCTTTTCATTTTTCAGAAAGCCACTTGCTGAAAAGAACAAGTATTACTCATTAATAATTTAAAATCTCATGCCCAGGATGCTTGATCAAATTTATAGCTTTCTAGTCTTGAGTACTGAACAGGTTAGGACTAGACAAATGCTTAGCTTTTCAATAAAGCATCTCTGTCTTCCGCTTAAGAGGAACGTTTGGAGGCATATTTCAGAGTTCTAGTAGAAAGAAGAAAGGGCACAGGGCTTCTCCAGCCTCTGCAAGAGACTCTGTTGCTAATTCAGTTACTCCAAGCACTTTGGAAAGTCTGTATTTTCTTTCTGTGTGACACATTTTATTGAGTATTTAGAAACACTTCAAGAAAATTGCGTTCATTGGGATGAATAGCTAATTGAGCATTTCCAGACCATCATCAGAGAGAGCTTGGCTATTAGATGATGCGCTGGTTAGTTTTTACCAACGAGACACAAACGTAGACATATCTGGGGAGAGAGAATCTTAATTGAGAAAACGCCTTCCTGAGATTGGCCTATTGACCAATCTGTGGGGTAATGTCTTGATACATAATTGATGTGGGAGTGCCCAATCACTGTGGGTGGTGCCACTCCTGGGCAGGTAGCCTATGAGGCCTGCAGGAGAAAGCAAGCTAGTGAACCACGAAAGTAAACTGGACAGCAACACTCCTTTATGGTTTCCACTTCAGTTCTTTTCTCCAAGTTCTTGCCCCAACTCCCTTCAGTGATGGAGTGTGACCTGAGAGTTCTAAGGGAGACAAATCCATTCTTTCCCAGGTTGCTTTTGGTCATGGTGTTTTATCATAGCAATAGACACCTAACCAGGATAGATTGTCTTGTCTTTTCCAATCCTGTTTTTGAAACTTCTAAAATCCTGCAGGGGATCATGGGCTATTTCACTTTAACATAGATGGTGCCAGTAAGTTCTATTAGGATTATTTAAAATTCTTTCCAGATGAGTTTGTGTATAGATCTGAAAAGGAGCTCATTCCTTTAATTTTTTTAAAGCAAAAGATGTTCTAGGATGATTTAATTCCTATAAAATAAATATAAGTCATCTGTTATGAAAAACTGTATGCTAGAGTTTCACAGTAGGGAATATTAAGAGTCTTTCAAAAGACATCTTTAGACTTCTCTCTTCAAAGTACAGAACTATTCCCATCTGTGCCCTCTCCTGGTATTCTGCACCAAGTTATAGAGAATCTATAAGAATTGCTAAAGCGAAAAGTGGTTTTGGAGGGAAGTTAGGTCGTTGAAATCTCTCTGAAATGCAGAGTTGGAGTCCTTAGCAGCCAGTGTCTTCCTGTGGTTCTCTCATATTCTATTTGTAGATTTCAAATCCTTGCCTCCATACCCCGAGGCTCATTCTTATTTTAGCCATGTCTCTCACCTCCCAGGCCTCTCCAGCAAGATCCCTGTTCATTCAATTAAGTTGAGACCAACGGATTGCAGCGTTCTTGGTAAGACCGGGGGAAAAAGAATTTAGAATATTATTCTTCTAGGATCTGTTTAGTTGGTTATTTAATCCTCTGGGCACCTCCTCAACTGTAAAGTGGAGATGACATCAATTTTGTATTTTCTGAGCAGTTACAGAGGCTCGTAGAAGCACTTCAGTGCTTGGCACAGGGCAAGACAAGAGCTGGTGTTATTCGTGGACCGTTCTACTCTCCATCCCAGAGCCATGGGATAGGGCACATGTTCACTTCTCAAGTCAGGCTAAGGTAGGAACTTTAGCCCTGAGTAGTACAGACAACTTTAGAAATCCCTACCAGAGATTCCATGGGTCCTCCCTAGAGGTTTGGCCAAGGAGCCGCCCTGTGAAGGGTGGGTTCCACTTGCCTGGGTGGAGGGGAGGAAAGGGCTGTCCAGACACAGGAAGCAACTTGAGCTGAGGGTGAGGCAGGAAGTGCTGGTTGTGAGCCAGGCAGAGGTCTACTCAGGCTAGTTTAACCCACAGAAATGCTTACATCGGAAACACGCAGCGCTTTCAAAGACTTAAGCCTCCAGAGAACCATGGGACATTTCCCTTTTAAAACCTTGATTTACAATTTCTCTTGAAAATTTTATAGCTCATATTATAATGATAGGCTGAAGATTACGACGTCGACTTAGTCCTTAGTCACTTTAATTGCCACTGTCTAAAGCTTTTTAAGTATTGTGAGGCTCTTTTTTCATTCATTTGTTTGTTTATTATTTTAGAGACATAGTCTCATGCTGCCCAGTCAGGCCTAAACTTGATATTTAGCTGACAATGACCTTGAATACCTCATCCTCCCGATTTTTCCTCAGGTCTCTTTGAAAACTTCTTCAGGTATTGTCATTAATTTTTCACATGGCAATATATATGTATATGCATATATGTATGTATATGCATATATGTATGTATCCATATATTTATGAATATATCCCGTTTCTCTAGAAACAGCCTCTGTACTTCCATTTCTCTTCCATCTTTATTGGTTTTAGTAAAATTTGGCATTTTCCATGATTTAAAGTTCTCTATATTTTTATATTTGCAATTATTCCTATCACTGTACCCAAAGACTCTGTGTGTTCCTTGCATGCTCACTGGGAGATACTCCTGTACCCAATCTGCATTGATGTGCCTGACATGTTTGTGGTATTAAATATGTTATTTCATCATTTTTTCCCCTAAACTGAGAATAAATAGCAAGAATACATTTGGAGTCTTACCAATTTTTGAACCTATTATATTGTTAATTTCCTTTGAAATATTTATACTTTGACAGCATAGTGCTTTGCTTTTGAAACAATAGATTCAGAAGTCTGCTCTTTGAAAAAGATGTATTTATGTCACCTTATGTGATGAGTGTCATGTCATGATGTGCATTTCATATGTGCCTGGTGCTCTTAGAGGTCAGAAGAGGGTGCTGGTTCCACAGAACTAGAATTACAGATGGTTTCGAACCTCTTTGTGGGTGCTGGGAACTGAACTTGGGTCTTCTGGAAAAGAAACAAGTGCTTCTGACTACTGCGCCTTCTCTCCAAATCCAGGAAGTTTCCTTGATCGTTTCCATGTTGTAGACTACTTCTCACTTCTCTGGGTGATCTGCTCTCTTGAAAACTATTGTAATACATGCTACTCATTCTTTAGTCTTGAAAAATTTTATATCTGTTACCATTTAGTTTTAAAAAGTAATTCCTTGATCTCTTCTGCTGATCTTACACATATGTTTTTCAGGGATTTGACCTTATCAGTTTTTTGTTGTTTTTTTTTTTTTTGTTCCATTTAATTCAATATTGGCATTTATAGTAACTTTCATGATTCTTTTTTGGGCTAGTTCTTAAATTTCATAGCACGAATTTTAACGTACTACACCTAATGTTTCTAAGAAACTCTTATCCTTGATGTCATGGAGAAGACATGGATAAGTTGTTATGTTTGTGTGACTGAGCTCGCCATGGTGCTCGGGTGAGGATAAGAGGATGACATTGGGAGTTGCTTCTGTCATCCTTCCATGGAGGTTCTGGGGACTGAGCTCAGATATCAGGCTTGGTGGCAAGTGCCTTTATCCACTGGGCAATGCCATTGGCTTAGTTTTAATTATTTTAAATAGTTGATAAATTTCTGTTCAGCCTTTTAGTTTATAGCATGAAGAGGGATTTAAAAAAAAAAAAAAACCCAACAGTTCTCTTTAGTTATTTTTTTACAGAGCAGTTTGACAGTATTTTAGCCTTTAGGGACCTTTAAGATACTACATTTCTCACAAGCTGGGATCTAATGAAGTAATTTCAATTCAGAGTCTTCCATTCGATTCTCCCTTTATAATAATAACAAGCACAACAGTAAGAACTCATTCCATAAGCGACACCCCACCCCACCCCCACCCCCACCCCCCTGTCTATAGTCACTACCAATGTTTAGATCAGAAGGATTACAGTTTCAACCTGTGCTCACTAATCCCTGTATAAAAGTGAGTTTTTCCTTGGAGAGAGTTTCTGCACCCTGCCTTCTAGTTCCATCCATGGGAATGATTTTGCCATTGTAATTTTTGGTTGGAGTCTTCGAGGAGACTTTGATTAACATTGGGTCCCTGCTCAGAACATTTAGAGATGGGCAACTGACAGAAGGTTGGAAGGACCTGCTGTGGTGAGTGCTGGCGAGTCCTAGCCGCCCACTTAACGTGTTGGAACATATTTCTCTTTGTAGCGTCATCATTAAGATGTAGCTCATTTGGGTGGTAATTAACATGAGAACTGCAAGTTTGCTGGGAATTAATGTGATCCTAAAAGAGCCTGAAGGGTCTGCCCTGGCCCTTGAACCTTCTTCTATTAAAAGAGGATGTGCCAAGTTCCAGATGAGAAATGGGTTCTCACCGGACACCAAATCTGTTGGAAGCTTGCATTCCTAAACCTCAGGCTTGGAGAAACAGGTTTCTGTTATTTAAAGCTATGAAGCTCAATGGCTCTCATAGTAAATAGCTCAAACAGACTAATTCATCATCTGCCACTCATCCCCATTCCCCGACCCCCAACCCCTGACCTCCGCCTAAGATAATTTTGCATCAGAACTAACTCATCTGGGAAGATTTTTAGTTTCATAATACAGAGGAAGAGTAGGGGGATTTCCTAAATCATTTGGTTTTGGATGCGTTCTGTGGCCACTGGAGAAATGGATTTGAGATGTTGCATATCATTTCATGAAGTAATATTGCTGCTGTGCTTGTCTTGAATCGGTGTCTAATGAAAATGCTTAGTTTCATATTCAGCTGTTGAATATTATTCATGTTTTCTTTTGTTGTGCTGTGATGTGTTTCATTGTTTTAAACAAGGTCCGGCCTTGTCTCCTAGGCAGGCTCAAACCTGTGATCCTTGGACTTGAGTGTATGAGGACATGGATGACAAGGATGGCCCCAGTGCATGGCTAGTCCATGGTCCTGATGACTAATGAAGTGTAGAATTCTGGTGTACATAGTTAATGTTTGCTTTAGGCATTCAGAAGATGTCATTATTACCTGTCAAGAAAATGGACATTTTTTTTTTAAAGATTTATTCATTTATTATATATATATAAGTACACTGTAGCTGTCTTCAGATACACCAGAAGAGGGAATCGGATCTCTTTACAGATGGTTGTGAGCCACCATGTGGTTGCTGGGAATTGAACTCAGGACCTCTGGAAGAGCAGTCGGGTGCTCTTAACCACTGAGCCATCTCTCCAGCCCGAAAATGGACATTTTAAAGAGCTTCATTTATTTTTATAGTTGTTTGTGTTGAGAAAGGATCTTGGGCAGTGATGACCTTGAACTCTTGATCCAGATTCCGGACTTACATGCAGACTCTGCATAATATTTAAAAATTTAAAACTTGAAACATAGTGTTCAGTCTAGTGAAGTGGAATTACATCTCTAAAGCATTCTAAGTGGATCATGATTTCATTATGTTAAACAATATTAATTTTCTAAAAGTATTTCAATCATAATTTCACAAGTATTTAAAAGAAGTGTTTCTAAAAATTAAATATTTTCATTCACTCTTACTGTTTATGTGTCCAGTTTAAAATGAATGCAAGCTGGTGCCAAGAATGAGTGTATTGTAGCTGATTGTGAATAGCACTGTCTAAGTCTACACAGGCATTTCATAAGGACAGGCAAAGTACACATGTAGGCTTAAAAAGCTATCATGCATCAGATATTATGATGAAATAAAATTCACTGTGAGATAAAGTTGATTGTGGGTACCAAGCCCTTGTTTTATAGTTTTGACTCCTCAGGTACATTGTAGGACCTGTGCGGTAGGGACTGGATCAAGCTTCTGATATGTGTTGAGTTGAATTCTCTCTTTGTCTGTCTCTGTCTCTCTTCCCCCTTCTCCCTCCCTCTCTTCCCCCCTCTTTCCCCCTCTCTCTCCCTCTCTCTCCCTCTCTTTCTATCCTCTCTCCCCTTTCTCCCTTACATTCTGGGTAATGTAGTTTTAACTAAAACTGGAGTGGAAAATCTCCATAAATGGAAAATTCCAGAAGTGATGTTTTAAGTGGTACACACTGTTGGAAGTCGTTTGGTGAAATCTCGAGTTGCCCAGCTCCATCCTTCCTGGGATGTGAACCAATTGTGTACCTGCCTCATATGGGCCTCGTGGTGTAGGCTGCTCCATCATCAGCTCTTGTCACATTGACTCAGAGGGACATTGACTGTGCGTGTAACCTTAGTTTACTTGTTGACCAACAGGAGGAGAATAGCGATGGATTGGCAATTTTAATTTGGGAATACTGCTATGCTCTATTTTATTAGTTACTATTGTTATGTTTTACTTTAACCATTGATAAATTTAAAATGATAGGAATGTATTGGGGAAAAGAAAACCAAACACAGGCTACATAAGGCCTTATCCTTCCCATGGTTTCAGGCATGCACCAGAGTCTTTGAATATACTCTGTAAATAAAGGGATGTAGTATGTCAAACTATTTATGTTTTGTGTGTGTATCTCTCTCTCCATATATATATATATATATATATACACACACACACACACATATATATATGTATATATATCTGTGTGTATGTTTATTTATTTATATATATTTATATATATACATTTATATATATTATATATTTATATATACACACTTAAGAAACTTTATTTATTTATTTATTTATTTATTTATTTATTTATTTTCTCACTTATCTTAGGTAGCATTTCTCTATGCAGCTCAGTCAGGCCTGAATGTCACTGTGCTGCCCAGGAAAATTAGGGCATACTCCGTCTCCCACTGATTGAGTGCAAGGGTCATCATCCCTCTGGATGCCCTTGTATTTAGAGAAAGAGCAGCTCTCTCCGATTAGCAGTGGAACAATCATTAGCTTTTGCTCTACCTGGTTCTGGATGTTAGCCCCAGCATAATGATGACACAACCCAGTGGAGACTAATGTGCAGCTTATACACGCAACAAAGACAGACATCAGGAATTTAAAGGAAAAAGTTGATGTGAGGAGGTTGAAAATTTAGATGAATGGGCACATACTGTCATTGTGTAAGGAAAGAATAAAATAAAAGGGGGAACATAAGCCATTTCTAAATGATCCTAAAATAGGAGAACATACACATGGACATTACATATTTTGTCTTATTACTTGCCTCCTGATTTAAAAAAAAATCATTTTTATTTTTTTTGTAATTGCTACTGCTCTTTTGCTTCCCAAAATAAATCTAACAGACTTAGAAGTTGTCAGATTTAAGTATGAGCAATATGTGTATGTGGACACATGCATATTTATAAACTTAAATTCTAAGGAAAAACTTGTTTTGTTTTGCGTTTTTGAAGAGAAGGCTCATGTAGCCTAGGATGTCTTTAAACTTGTGTAACTGACACTGCTTCAGAGTTCTGTTCCTCAAGTGTCCACCTCCCAAGCGATGCAGCGGGATTCTAGGTATGCATTGTAACACCCGGATTAAAAAAGAGTTTTCTTGATAGAAATTTTCGGATCCTTGATGTATATTTGTGCTGGTGCTGGATGCTGTTTACTAGGAAAGCAGAGAAATATGGGGATATTGGTGATTTTATATATATATATTCATTCATATATATATACATATATAAATATATATGTATAAGTATACATATATATTTACATATATACATATGTATAAGTATATATATAAATATACATATATATCAAAATATATATGTATATATATGAATGTGTATATATATATATATAAAGCATGTCATCAGACTACCCTAGAAACTTTGGGCCTGCCCATTGAAAAACTTGTGGTGTGATCATTTACTATGCTGTCCATTAAATACCCTTGGCATTAGAATGGTTAAGAGGGCAGGATTGTGGAAATTCAGTGTCTTAAGCATCTTCATGAATCTCAATTTATGCAAATATATAGAAATATCAATGTGAAGTTATGGCTGAATAAACATTAGGCCTTGTAGGGTAGGAGCTTAATCACTCACCTAATAGTCTACCTGTCCTCAGAGAAATAATGGTGCCCCACTTGACACTGTCTAGAAACAAAATGTACAAATCACTGAAATGATGCACTAAAAATGTGTTTGAGTGCAGTGACTCAGAGGCCCTCAGAGGACCTTGTCTGGTAAATTTCCATGTACCTCTCTGTTTTGTTTTCCTGTATGAGATGTGTATTTGTAGTTTAATAAAAAAAGAAAAATGTTTTAGTCCATTTTGGAAAGATAATTGGAACCACTTGGAAAACTGTCCTTCCCTTTCTAATATTAACTGTACTCTTACAATCTCTGCACCCGATTGGACTGCACCCAACCTCATGGGCTTCTAATGAGCTTCCATTTGTTTCTGAGTCATTACGTAAACCGAGGCCATGTGTGCTGTGGTAGTGAATTTTATGTCATTTCTGAAAGTTCTTTTATGGCATTTACTGGAGGAAGCCTTCAAAATTAGGCACAATTACACTTTGACTCCTCAGTATATATTGGTAATTAACTTAGAGTTGTTTTTGAGCTAGGGTTTCTGGTGGCTCAGGGTAGCCTATAACACCATGTAGCCAAGGATAACCACCATTCTCTTTCCTTTGTCATAACTGCTGGTGGTATTACAGGTGTGTGCCACCATTCTACCTGACTTTTAGAGAGTCAAATGCTGTAACTAAGATCAACTGGCCTTTAAGCTCCTATGTAGGCTGGCCTTAAACTCTAACTCCCTCAACCCCACCTCCACCCCTGTTTGAGTGCTGGAATTATAGGTTGAGGTTGTCTGTTTAGTTTGAAATAATTTTATTTATTTATGTTTTTCCTAAGAAAATATCTGCAAAGTCATAGAGATAGCGTGTTATTTGGTAGTCTTATGCAGTTACATTGCCCCCCTGAAGGTCTGTACTTTGTTCTGGAGAATTCTCTGTGGGCCATCCTTGGGCTACTTGGAAGGTTGTCTATTACTAACTCCTTAACCAGTGTTCATCTTCTCCCAATCCATTTTTCTCTGTGTTGCAAGTACAAAACCCTGGCATATGTGTTCTCCAGCTGTACTATTTCTTAGCCCCCAGATAACATCTTTGACCACACAGCTTTTTAGATCAATTCGTTGTTCTAAGTGGCCACTGTGGGGGGAAAAAAACCTTAGTGATTTACTCAAATGCTACAACCATTTAATTAATTAGAAAAAAAAAAGATTTTCGAATTGCTTCTTAACAGCTGGATGAAATTATACCATATCCTGTAGTCTTGAAATAAAAACTGTGAAATAAATTTCCAAATCTCTTACTGAGAAATAATTTTAAGTTGATATCAAATTAATTGCTAGAGTGCCCAAGTTATTAGCATTTCATCGTTCGCACTGTTACGTTCCCTTCTGTTTCAATTATGACTCTCATTGGAACATTGGTGAGTGGCCTGTAGACATTATGTCAGTCTTCCCTGAGGATGAGAGTGAGTCGGCTTTAGTAAGAGCAGCACAGGATTCCTATGCTCATACACCCATCCAGCTACCGGCTGTCTTCCTGAGTGAGGTTAGGCATAAGTGTAGCTCAATGAATGTTCAGAGGGTTGGGGATCTGTGTATATATATCCATCAATTCAGTAAGATGTCTTCTTTTGGTTGGGAGTACTAGCTCTTCTTTTTCTTTTTGAGTTGAGAGATGTTTGCATTGTAAAGGCTTTGTATACCTAGGGGAATTGGTAGCAGGGCAAAGTGAGTTTTGAAAATCATTGGAACATTTCTTGTAGTGGTGGAGTTATGGATAAGTAATCCCTCCCCATCCCCCCCCGCCCCCACACACACACTTATGCTGGCTGCTGTAATAGAACTCAGAGAGTCAAAAAATAAAAGACATCACACTGGTGGGGACACTGATTGGAAGGACAGCTCCAGCAGTGGGCAGGAAAGAGAAAGTAATGTGGGTGTTCATGAAAATAACAAAAAAATTTAGTTTCATACCTGTATGAAACCATCAAAGAATAATGAACTAACTTTTTGAAAAGTAACTGAAACTATGCACTTAAGTCCATTAGCAAAATGTGTTCTAAAAATAGCTCTTCCTGATATTCATATGACTAATATAGCTGTAAAAACTGACTTTTTAAACAGAGACCTGTGACAACCAGCATATCAGGACTTTAAGACTGAATTCACTGTCACATGCAAACATGTTTACCTGTTTGCCTAGACATGTTTTCATTCAATCTGTGATTGCTGTGTAACAAGTTAATGCTGTACAAATGAGCTTCCCAAATTCTAACACCTGCTAAGTGGATCATGAAGAATCTACATAAAACCTGAAAACACAGACTATTAGTGTCCTCTTTTATATAATGATTCATTTATACAATGATTCTTTCTTGGTGTGTTGGCCAAATATCTGAGAAGTGCTTTCTCGCCTGGATTAAAATACACACTTGAGATTTGGTGCAACCGTTTATTATTCAGTATGCAGATCTCTAGAGCACTAAACAAAAAGAGGAATGGAAGGTTGAGGGGACAGCGACTTCGTTCCCCTTTCTTTTATGGATGAGTTTGAAGTCACTTGCATAAGTTCCTAGAGCTTAGATCCAGTAGAGCCAGAACCAGCTTAGTGGTTCTGTCATCTTGATGATTTTTATCATTGCTGGTACTCAATCTAGCCGTGTACAGTACGAGGTTTTTCGCAGAAGCAGTGTCAGTGCTTAATAATGGTGTTGACCTTTGTCAGCCAATAATAATAATAATAATAATAATAACAATAGTAATAATAATAATAATAATAATAATAATGGTGTGCACTATCACCTTCCCTGTAATTTATGAGATTTGAGTTCTATTGTAATGTATGATAAATGGAAATATAAATTATCTTCAGTTTTCTGGCAGGGGTGGTAAGATTCCTGGCATCAGTGTTCCTGGGTTTTATATGGGGAGGTGAAGGCTACAGAAGGGTCACTTATAGGAACAGTGCTGTCACATCTCAGTGTCTCCTTGGTGATAGAAACTAACTGTAACCTGTAAGAGACATTTTTGACAGTTTTTTTAAATCTCTCTGTCTCTGTCTCTCTGTCTGTCTCTCTCTTAAATGCATTATTTGGAGAGAATAGAAAGTTGGATTCTGATTATCTGTGTGCTAGGGCACTAGATGTGCCTGTGAGTCAAAAGAAACTCAAATGTGTTGAAGTGAAAGTCTGTACTATGGAAAGTAATGAGTTGCTGCTTTAAAAAAAGTTGCTTTGCAATGGAAGACACTTGAATGATAAGAGCTCGTGAATACATGTTTATTGTCTGTGTACTTTAAAGCATACTGTGGAGTCACAAAGTTTGGGAAAATCCTGGAACTTTAAAATGTGTTAAAAATCTTGCTGGCTCAGTCCATAAAGTGTCTGTTGTACAAACATGGGCCCCTCAGCTCAGATCTCCACTATTCATGTAAAAACCAGGTACGGTAATAGCACATGTTTAAAATGTACTGTTGGGGCTACCTTTTACCAGGGGTACTGCAAGTGTAGGAAGATCCATGAACCTCATTGACTAGCCAGCCTAGCTGAATTGATGAATTCTGAGTTCAATGAGAAACCCTGCCTCAAAATATAAGGTGAAGACTGCCCAAGGGAGAACCTCCTGTCAGTCTCTGCACATGTGCAAGCGCACATTTGCACAAGCATGCACATACCCACATGAAAAAACACATACACTCATACACACTCATACACACACACACACTCATACACACACACTCATACACACACACATACTCTCTCTCACACACACACACTCATACACACACACTCTCTCTCTCACACACACACTCATACACACACTCATACACACACACACACACACACACACACACACACGCACACACACACAGATACAGTGTTTGGGTGAGGCTAACAGGCAAACCTCAACAGCATGTGTTTGAAGTTTCTGGACCTGTGACTGAGGATTAGGGTGGACTACAGATTACAGATGTACAGATGTTCTACAGTAATGGATTATAAAAGAGTGAACACTCTTTAAACAAGCTCTGTGCATACAGTTCACTCATGTGCTGTGAGCGGTGAGTGATTCTGCTGCCCTACGTTTTCTAGTAGCATGTGTTGGTGATGCTGTTGCAGCAAAGGTGAAATACAGGAACCTGTGGTATCTCAAGGTTCAACAGTTGCATGCAGAGCTTGGAGAAGGGACACTCAGCTGAGCTTTGCAGAGTGCTGTGTGTTCACACAAAGCCTTGCAGATGAAGATTCAAAATAAAAACTTACCTGATACTCATCAAAAACTCATTCAAATCTACAGAAACCAGGACAAAACTCAATTAGTTTTAGAAAACTAAAACTAAAATATTAGGTTAGAACTCAATATTTTACATGCATTTGTGTTTATATTTCCACAAGTTCCTGCGAAGCTTCGATCACTCCCAAGAAACTTGAATGCACAAGACTCCAAAAATACAAATTGTAAAAGTTGTGAACCATGGTTCAGAGAGCTCAACCAGCTTACCAAAGGGGGAAAGATGTGGAATTTGAACTCAGAAACTTCTGACCAACAAATCTAAGCATTAAACTCTTTTTGCCTCAGAATGGTCATGGACTGTGTTCAGCCACTTACCACGCCAAAAACTACATTCTACCTGTCTGGAGCTCGATGCAAGTTTTTATTTGCTCTGCTGTTAGGATAAGAGGCAGGCAGAGGTATTGACATCTGTCCCTCTTCTTATTTTCTTGTGACTTCAGTGATACCTGAAGGTCATTTTTTTCTGCTAATAAACGTCAACCGTTTGTGAGAGTTTGTCAAGAATGGCAAGGGACAGGGGGTGGTTTTCTGCCACAAGTATTTACCCACCTACTTTTCTCTCAAACAGAAACAAGATTTACAAATATTGATTTTTAAAAGCTGAAAGGAAACCTTATGCCCTTGTTTCAGCCACTAAAATAGTTTCTCTGAACAGATCAAGTTAAAGAATTGCATCTTGAATGACTAAGTTCTATTTGGAATAATCTCTCTCAACAACCTGTTAAGTTACAACCTGTGAGGGCTGGCTGCAGGCTGGTCAGGATTGTAACCTTTCTGACTTGTCATTTGCATCTCTCCTCTCCCAACGTACTTCCTTCTCCTCATCATCCCTGTTCTTCTCTTTGTCCTTCCACCACCCTCTACCACCACTGTTTCCTCCCTTTTCTCATCTTCTTTATATTGCATTGGATAGACCCAAAGGCCTGCACATTTCAACAGCTTTACCACTTGGGCTGCACCATAGCCCTTATCTTTACTTCTCTGCATTGGGGAAAGAGGCAACTTGGGGTTTTCTATCTATGGGCGATCTAACTGGCCACCCGGATTTTGTGAGTACTGTGCCGAGCGCCAACAAAAGGGCCACTGCTTAAAAAGAATGACAAAGATCATGGAAATGTAGCTTAGCGTTTGGTGATGGCCTCTTCTTGTCCATTTCAGAGAGTGCAACTTTTGGACTTGTCCAAACACGGTACCTTTCACAGCCATCGATTTACACAGAAGCCGAGTCTTTGTAACTAAAAAGGAAAACGAAAGAAAACCTACAGAAATAGGTTCCGATCATGAGGCAGGAAACCAACATGGCAGAAAGGTTAAGAGGATGTGTATAAGGCTGGGTTTCACCAGGGCAAGAACAGTGCCTGACATAATGGAAGGGGGTGGGGGATTGGGACAGTGAGAGGATTCCTTGAAGGGGTGACAGTTACTGGGCACCTGTTAGTGTGTGGCACAGGATGCCCTTGACTATATGAGGACAACAGCATCCTGAATACAGCCTGGCATTCCCAGGATCATTCTGGAATCACACCAGAGGCTGTGATGCATAATGTACAGTGTCAAAAATATGGCGAGTGCAGTTTTCATGTAAGTATCCGGAAATATGATATGTGACTTATTAATATTTCCCTTTAAAATTATACAGCATTGAAAATTTTTCTCTAAAGTCAAAACTTGCCTCCTCTCAGATGACAGAATGCTACGATTTACCAGGTACAGATTTATTATAACATACCTGATGAATTTCTATTCTGGAGTCCCACGTGGGGTTTTAAATCCTATCTCAAGAAAGACCGGGATCTTTCTGTAAAGAAGGAAATGACCTGATTTTTCCCGTCCCTCTCAGAGATTTGAAGACTGTGAACTTTGCAGTTGAGAGGATATATGATTAGAGTCCACAAAGTGCAGACTTTATTATCAAAGCTCAGAAATCTATATTGGAATCGAGTTTGCCCATGGAAATTGAAAGCCAGTGTTAAAAGAGAGAGGGAGAAATGACAAGTTGGAGCAGAATGGAGCGGGCTACTTCTGGGAACCGAGTGACTTGGAAAATACCTAAGTCCACACAGGCATTAATAGTAAATGATGGGTCTAGAGTGCACGGTCATGGGGAGCAAACACTGACTGAGAAATTCCTGGGTGTCAGACATTGCTTCTCTGCCCAGTCCTCTCCCTGCTACACAGCTACATGAAGTGGGATGACAGATACATGGGTGCATATTGTGACTCGTGGGGGGAAATGCGGAGTGAAATGGAAGACCATTTATGAAAATACCATCCGTCATTTCTTTTGCACACATGCACATAAAATCAAACAGCACCATCTCTAAAAACCTCCACCTTGTAACATTTCCCTCTACTTTCAATAAAACCACTGCCCCCCCCACACTTTCTCAGTTTCCTAGAAATAACATTAAGGTATAGCTAATCTGGGTTCATGAACAAGACTATAAACTTTCCCTTCCATCTATCTATGTTTTTCTCTGTATGTGCATATGCATGTGAGAGATAGATGCTTATGAGTATAGAATGCATATCCCTAAGATAGATGTGTACAGCATTAAAAAAAATCACACACTCAGAATTGCTATATTGATTTGATATTTAAATGCATATTGGAATAACTTAAATACAATATCTTCCAGTTATCATCTAGCTATTTTTTTTTTCATTGTTGTAGACTAGTGTGCCAAAGAAGCGCTGAAATCTTTGGGGAAAGCAGCCATTTTCTCCGGAGTAAGTGACTTCTTAATAAATAACAGGTTAAAATCAGAACGGCAGATTGATATTTAAATAAAAGTAGCACTCACTTAGTTTATATTAGTTTGGTTTTTTTTTTCTTTTTTTTTCGGAGCTGGGGACTGAACCCAGGGCCTTGCGTTTGCTAGGCAAGCGCTCTACCACGGAGCTAAATCCCCAACCCCTATATTAGTTTGTTATATGGATTATAGTCTTATGTATGTTTTCTTCATATGTATATATGTATATGTATAGGTATATGTACACACACACACACACACACACACACACACACATACACACACACACCTATACATACCCAAAATATAGTTACAGAACTTGTAGTCAGTCTTAATTCTACTTTTCTTTTCTAAATGTTTCTAAAAACCAAATAAGCACGAAAATATTTTTTACAGCTTCATATAGGCAAATTATTTTAGTTATTCACAACCTATAGTTTTATTGGTTGCTTAAAATTTATAGAATAATTTTCTATCAACTGTAACCCTAGGTGGTCTCATGTATGAATTTGATATTTCATTTGTTTATACTTTATTTTGAGTAATATGCTCAGACTGTCAGATTCAGAGAACTAAAGTTTAGGTAAAATATTTGAGCTTGAAAAAAAAACTTGCACATAAATGTCTGGGTAGAACTCTGAGACACCGTTCAACACACTTGGGGACAATATAGTTTTCCATTCTTCAGAAATAGCAGTTTCAGCACTGCTGCCTCTAAGATTATTTTTCTGCTCCATTTACCCACTAATATTTTGTTTCCATTCATGTGTTGATAGATATTTGGATTGTTTCCATCTTTTGCATATTGTGAATTTTGCAGCTGTGAATGGGTGTATGTAAGTTTTGTGTGAACACCTCTTTTAAATTACTTTGGGTCTATCCTGGGCCAGAAAAGAGCTGTCTCATGTGATAAATTCTGTGTTCATGCCATTGAGTAGCTGTCATCCTGGTTTCCAGAGAGGTTCTGCCATTTTAATTTTCATCAGCAGTCTGTGGAAGGTTGTAGCTTTCTCATTGTCTTGTCAATGCCATTTCTTCGTTGGCCATGTCTTTTCTGATTATAGCCATTCTAGTAGCTATAGGTAGCATCTCGTTGGTTTTGATTTGCATTTTCCTAATAACCACTCATGTTCAACCTTTTCTTCCTGTGTTGCTAGCTCTGTGCATATCTTCTAGGAGCAAGTGTTTACACAGCTCCGTTGCTTTTTCTTAGGCTGTTTGCCTGTTGTTGCTGAGATGGAAAGTTCTTTATGTATTTTTTTTTTTTTTCCGGAGCTGGGGATCGAACCCAGGGCCTTGCACTTGCTAGGCAAGCGCTCTACCACTGAGCTAAATCCTCAACCCCTCTTTATGTATTTTCAGTAGTAAGCCCTACTTTCCTTTATTCTACAGGTTACCTGGTAGCATGGTAGTCTTTGTAGACATTAATTTTGATGAAGCTTAACTCATCTTTATTTCCAACGACCTGATTTGTTTTAGAGAAGCTTCTGACTCACTAGAAAAGAAAAGGAAATAAATGGAGAGAGGCCTTGTATTTCCTGTCCACATACATGCATAGCCTTTCCTGCTGTCGTCATACTCCACCGGAACTGTGTATTTGCTGTGATCCATGAGCATACATCAACATAGCCTTATCACACAAAGTAAATATTTGAGTATTCGTGGTGTTTTTCTCATGACTTTGGACAGATTTATGTTAAGGTACATCTACGGTTAGTGTCATACAGAACCTTTTCAGTGTCCCAAGAAGGCTTGGAGTTATCTCTGCCCATATCTTCCTCACTGGCTCTCTGGGAGCTGTCCAGCCATTTATATTTGTATTCTTCACTGCCAGAACTTGGAAACAACCCAAGCCTCCTGTGCTACATGAATGCATACATAAGTATGCGAACAGGTAGATAACGAAATACCAGTGCAAAAAGGTGCCTGTCAACCTGGAAAAACAAGGAGGAAACTTGCATGCATGTTTCTTGGTGGAAATGGCGGTATGGCTCGCTGTGTGGTCCTCTGCAAAAGCAACAGTGCAGACATAGGGTAACGATCATGTCGTGCTTTTATTTGAAGACAGTTGTGGATTGAATGTCAGATTTACAAACCATTGCCAGATCTGAAGTCATAAAAATGTATTCCCTATATTTTTGGCTAAGAATTTTTGTCTTAGTTTTGACATTTAAGCCTTTGATCTGTTTGGATGGACTCTGTAGAAGTGACTCAAAGTAATTACCTGCAATCATGTCTTTGCTTCAGAATATCCATCTTCCCCCACACCATTGATTAAAAAGACTATTCTTGGCCTGTGGGTCACAGCTTGGAGGCCCTGGATTCAACCTTCAACAGTAAAACATGAGATAATGCTAAAGGAATCCCAATGTATTTTTTTTTATCTGATTAGCTTGATATTTTGTTCAAAACTCTGTTTACTGTCAACACTTGATATTATTTCTAGACTTTTTGTCTGGTCCACTGGTGTGTACATCATGCTAGCACCACATTGTCTTATTTGTCAATTCTTCCTTGTAAGATATTTATGTTTTGTTTATTTGTTTTAAAGGTAGGATCCTATATCCCATACTAGCCTGAATTTCTGAAGTCAGATCATGAGGTTACCACCTTTCTGCTCACTGTCCAGACTGTGCCCCTACACTGATTTCTTAGAAGTTTTGAAACTAGGCCTTCTTTTGTTCTTATTTTTGAAGATAACTGTGGCTTTCCTGAATCCTCTGTGACTTCGTATGATTTGAGGATCAGCTCCCCATCTCTCCCTCTCTTTTACTCCCCATTCCTTTCTATCTTCCCCTTCTTAGGAGCTTGTCCCGTAGGTAACTACCTGTGATAGTAGGTATGTTTGGAGATTTTTAAATCCTGTCAAAAATTTTCTTGCCCACTCCTACCATAAAGAGACTGGCTTGATCAAGAAAGATTCGAATCTTACCAAATGTTCCTTTCGCATCTCTTGTTATGAAAAGGTGATACGTGACTATTTTTCATACGTTAAACCAACCTTGCATTGTTAGGATAAGTCTCAGTTGATCACAGCTTACAATCATTTTTGTATGCTGTTGGATTCAGTGTGTAGGTTAGTCTGGTTTATGATTTTGGAATACTTTTTAATTCACATTCATATGAGTAATGGTTTTCTGGTGACGGCTTTGTCCTATTATGCTTTCTAGGAAGAAGGAAACTCAATTGGATTGGCTGTGAGCCTGTCTGTGGGGCATTTCATTGATGGCTAATTGATGCAGCAGGGCCAATGCATGGGAGCACAGGGATGTCCTTGTCGTCTCTGGTTAAGAGTGGTAGGTGAATGTGAGCTTTGGAGCAAGGGAGTAAGCAGCACTCCCCCAGGGTCTGGGCTTCACTTCCTGCCTCTTGGTTTCTCCTCTGACACTCCTTAATGATGGACTGTCACTTGGAAGCAGGAGATGAGATCACCTGTTTTTTCTGCTTCTTGCTTTTGGACAGGGTTGTCTCCCAGCAATTGAGAAGCAAGCAAGAACCACCGAGATTCCTCATAAGGAATTTGAACATTTCTTCAAGTTCTAGCATCCATGATCTGCTCTCGTCATCACTAAAGCTCTGTAAAATAGAGCATGTAGAAGTAATGTTGCCATCGTCATGGGCCAGAAAACATATCTGGGTATTGAAAAATCTCATTTGCAGATCTGTCTGATGACAGAAAACATTGCTGGCCTTTAGAATGGCAACCCTGTGCTCTTTTGCAAATCAGTTTTGGACATTGAAGTGCCATCTGAGCCCATATGATTTCCAAATTATCCTTTTGTTCTCTTACCCTTTGTTATGTCCAAGTTGAAGGATGGCAGTCACTTTTTTTTTTCAACCAATTTAGTTGTTTCTATGGATATTGTGATCACACCTCAGTTTGTGTTATTCTGGTATCAGGCACATATATTAGCATGTAATCAGAGCCCAGGTATTATGATAGCAAAGTATGCTGCTATAGCCACCTCTCCTTAAAAAGAAGACTCTATACTTTGACAGTCTACTTCAGTCTTATTGTGCCTTGTGGGCATCAGTTGCTTTCATGGATCAGAGAGTCCTCAAGATTGTATGTTTGAAAACAATTCTTGTCTCTGACCTACACAGCTTCTGACAGAGACCCAGGATTGACGGGCTCACATGCTCTTAATAGTGCCTGAGGTTCGCGTCCATGAGGTGCTGATGCCAGACCTCATGTAGTTGGTGCAGCTTATGGCTTTCCTCTCTTCAGAAGGATGTATTATCAGAGCGAATTCTGGGAATTCTCACAATCCTGTTACAAGGCTCCTCATCCTAAGTGACACATCACTGAAGTGTTTCCAGAGAATACATGGTTAGAAGGTACAGAGGGCCAGACTAAGACTTCCAAACCAACATGCTCACCAACGGTCATAAGCCCCCGTCAAAATGAAAAGATTAGTGAAAGCGAAAGAAGCTTTCAGACAAAAATTGTTTTCCAAAATATTAAGCCATTTTTATTTCTGTGAAATATTTTAAAGCCTATCTTTTGTAATCATTCAATATATAAAACAGCCTAAAAGTAAAATATTAATAATTTCTCGCAGTTTCTACTCTTTGGAGATAATCATATGCTGGAGTTAAGGATTAAAGAATTTCTAATACAATAATTACACTTTTGCTTAGAAGGCACATTGTATTATAGATTTTTTTAGTGTTATGCTGACAATATACTTCGGAATTGCTTAAAATAGGTGGTAAAATCCCAGAGAACTAAGTCAAAATCTCTGAAGATGGTGCCAGGATTTGCCATTTTACCAAGTTAGCCTTTGAATTTGGGTAGAAATTAATTCAGTGTCAGAAACGCACTGACTGTGGGCTCGCCCAGTACTCTGAAGGTCTGGCCTGAGGCCCTGCTGTCATTTCTAAGCCCTCTCTGGAAATGGGGATGAAGCTAACAGTAGCAGCTCCAAGGAGGTGTGGGAATTCAGCAGCTGCTCTGTGTGACAGTTAGTGTCACACATGTGGTGTGCAGCAAGTAGTGTCCTGAGCTGGTGTGAGCAGGGCACTGTGACAGTGTCTGTTGGAGTGCTGGTCCTTTGCACTGCTGTGGGAGTCACCTGGGGAAGACACTCTGCATCGTGTATTTGGTGGTTGGTTTGTTTGGGGTGTGTGTGTGTGTGTGTGTGTGTGTGTGTGTGTGTGTGTGTGTGTGTGTGTGTGTGCATACCTACACAATCGCATGTCTACCTGTGAGTGTGGAAGCCAGAGGGAAGACATCGGGTACCCTGCTATACCACTCTCTATCTTATTCTTTTGAGGCATGGTTATCCCCCTTCCCTCCCCACTCCCTACAAATCTGGAGCTCACAATGTTTTAACTAGTCTGTCGTGCTAGCAAGCCCCAGTGGTCCCTCCACAGCATTGGGGCTACAGGCGCAGGTGGCCATGCCTGATCTCTGATATGCTAGGAACCTGAACTCAGGTCTTCCTGCTTATATATAGCAAGTCCTCTTACCCACTGAGCCATCTTCCTTTCTCCCGGACCAAGCATTTTATGTTCGACTCTAAACACATTTTTATGTGACCCTTGGGAAAAATCGTGGTAACTCCAGGTCTAGAGCTTTCTTCGGTAAAAATGCTTTGAAGAACTGTCAGAATGCTAGTCTCTGCCCTCCTCCCCCACTGTGTTTACCTCACTGGCTTCTCTATTCTGCTTTCTTTACCTAACTTTTTTTTTTTGTCTCTGGTGTTGGATCTTTTTCTGGGAGCCGGTAGCCTTTGCCTTGGTTTCTAGCTTTACTCATCCCCTTGTCTTGATGGTTTAATTAGTGGTATGTAAGTGTCGTCTATTACTTTGGACCAATAGCTAGCACATTGCTTAACGTTCCATGTTAAAAAAAAAACAAAACTTGCCGAGAACAATACTGGAAAGACTTGATAGTCCTTTGCTGGATGTTTTTATTAGCACATTGGCTCTCCAGCAAGAGAACAAAGTTCTCATACCCGTTTCTCTGGTTCTTTGTCTGAGAGAATTTTATTGTTTGATAGAGTAGATAAAATTCCTCTGGTATTTCCTACTTAGTCTAAATTTGGAATATAACTAGAGTGTTTTGGGGTGGCTTTATTGTTTCCTAGACCATCCATTTAAATGCTGCCCTAAAGCTTACATGTAACACTGCGATTGTGTCTAAAAATAATGTGTGCGGGCGAGCAGCCGGTTGGATTTCATTGGCATTTTTATAACCAGGCACAGAACAGTGTTCCCATAAGCCATTCAGTAAGTTCCAGTGACTTAAATCTTGACATTTGTATAGTGGCCACTTTCTCATCATCTGCTTTAAAAAAGTGATGGGAAGAACTTGACTTTGAGTCGGATTATTTTTGAAACAGTGTCATGTATCCAGAGTTGGCCTTGATCTGTGAATTTACTGTTTTAGCCAAAGATGATTTTCTGACTGCTACCGTCTAAATGCAGGGTATAGATGTCCTTAGTTTCATGCTGTATTGGTGACTGAAACCAGGGCTTTGTGTGTGTTCAGCAAGGGCTTAGCTAACTGATCTGTATACCCCACGTCAGACATTAAAATTTAATTGGGATCTTTCTAAAGGGTGGCTAAATGGCCATCAGGACACAAGTCAAGTGGGAGAGCCATAGAGTAGCTGCTCCTCTCGCCTCTGATAGAAGGAGTATGTAATACTGAGACTAATGTAGAAAGTATAGCCCCTTTGCAAGGAAGTGACGATTTGATGCTCTTGTTTTATTTTCCTTTTCTAGGTTATCAGAAAGTATTTAATATTTGCTCATGTCCTAGTTAGCTTTGACTGTCAAGGTAGTCACAATCTGAGGAGAGAGTCACAATTGAGACGTTGATCAGATCAGACTGGCTTGTGGGAATGTCTGTGGAGTTTTGATTCTTGATTGATATAGAAGGTCCCAGCCCACTATGGGTGGCCCCATTCCCTGGGCAAAGCGGCTTTAGGCTATGTAAGAAAGCTAAACAAACAGCTTTTCGCTGCGATTTTTACAATACGTTCCCATTTGTGTATCAGTACTGACCTCTCTCAGTGATGGACTGTGACCTGAAGTAGAAGCCAAATAAACCATTTCTGCTCCTAAATTTTTTTTGTAAGCATGTTTTTTTTTATTATTATTAACAGGATGAAAACTAGAATTCTCAGTATCCTCAATATTTGCTGGGTTCTAAGACACGCTATCAGTTACTGAGTTGATTCTACATGATTAATGAACTAAACATATTTGTTGCCTGTGAAGGTACTGAGTTGGGCATAGCAGTTGTTCTAGACTTTAGAATCTTTGCTTATATTTACAGTTTTCTCCATTCCCAATCCCCCATTAACTAGTCCCAACCATGTCCCTGCACATTACTCTTAAGTGTTAGTTCCACTAACACTTAGAGACTTCTGCATATAAAAATGAGTCCAGTTGATTCTGCTTGAAATAACTCAAGCAGGTTTATGCAAATTCCTATTATATTCCTTACGAGCAGCCATTTGAATCTGGCAGCCATGCCTTTTAGTGCTGGGGTATTTGAATGATCTGTGTATATGCGTATACTTCGCCTTAGCCTCATGAGGTAACCGATGATAAACCTTTTCTCTTTAAGTTACTGGTCTTCGTGGTATAGTTTTACACTGGGTCACATTGTTGTAATAATTTTTCTTTCCTTGAAGGCGCTTATCATATTTTGCCTTGCTTTAATTAAAAATAATAATTCTATTGTACTGTTAAAATTTGTTTCTTTCTTTAAGCACCAACTTGACTGTCGCCTGAAGGTCTGTTAATCTGTTCCCACCCCTCCACCCCAGGCTTTGTTTGATTAATCATGGAAAAGGAAAACTCCTTTCCTTCTTTTGAAGTTGGATTGTGTACTTGCAAAAGGGCCAGTTAAATCACAAGAGATAAAAGTTATACTGACAACCTTGGATGTTCCCTGCCCTTTTGCCAGAAATAGCAAACCAGATACTCATCTTGGACTGAAACATGTACGCATTCATATTCACTCGAAAGATCTTGTACTTGGTCACTCTTCCTGAGCAAAATTCAGCTCACAGTGTGGGGTCTGCAGGGTGGAGGATTAGGCTGTCCCTAGGGTTGGAAGCAGAAAGAGTTTCAGAAGGAAGGAAATGTGCTAGATGAATAGACCAAATTGTATTTTCCCTTTATTGGCAAACTGTTTAAATTAGTATGTAAAAATATTTCCTATATACTGATAATAATACCACTATGGTCTTAAGATTCAGTTTTTAGCTCACTTAATATGTTTGACCAAGTTGAAAATCAGTTTACTTTGCAAAGAGGACAATGAATATGTGAATGAATGTATGCATGTTCTGACAACTGCGTGCCAATGCATTTGCCTGTGTGAATTTGCTTTCGAAGGGACATACTGACAACCCAGTACTTGCTGAACTAGTGTTGCTTTCCCAGTTTAACTCCTCTGCAAGCCTTCAGGCACCTCTGGACACTCTGAGTTTGCAGACTGACGTACTGCGGATGCTGGGATGGAGATGGCGAGGTTATCCAGTTGAAGTTGGGTATCTTAATAAGTAAGATGGCGCTTTATGGCACTCTCTGGCAGGAGCAGAGGAGATTAACAGGTTACCGTGAAGAGACTCAGGGAGGCCTCTCATGTTCTTATTCCTGTGTTGGGCAGCCATTGCCATTGCTCGCCTCCTAACTCTATTCCACTTTGCAAAACTCTATTCCACTCTGCAACCAACCACGTAACCAGAAACTCCATCTCCCCTACGCCTTCTCTTAATCACCTCTCTACTTCCTGTTGCTATGGATTTTTTTGCCACTCTAGAATCTTTCATTAGTAAAACAGTGTAGTAGTTTTGTGTTCGGTTTATTTAAATTGCAATAGAAAATAGTGTGTACAGCACTCTAATAGGTTTCTTAGAAAATGTCTTTTACGATGCATGTGAGTTTGGACCCTGTGTGATTTTATTTGTGCCACATGTTTGCAGAAGCCTACAGAGAGCAAAAGAGGCCTTAGATTCCTCTGACGGACATTAGAGCCAGTTGTTAGCTGCCCTGTGGGTGCCAGGGAAGTAAACTTGGGCCCTGTGCAAGAGCAGCCAGTGTGCATAACTATTGGGCCATGTCCCTATCTCTAAAAACTTCTCTTTGATAAACATTTACAGAGGATGTTTTCTTTGCCTTCCCCCTCTACCTTTGAAGGGAGTTTAGCATTGTCTGATAGCTTAACACTCAGGGACAACTGGGCATGGTAGCAACTGCACCCAGGGGCTAAAGAAGGAGGAAGAGGATAACATGTTAGAGGCTAGTCTGTGCTCCATAGCTAGATATTGCTTTAAAGAAAGGGAGGAGGGATGTCTAATCTCAGGAAAGTTATTTCCACGGAGGGTAGATTGTGAAGGAAAGGTGATTAGTGGGAAAACATTAATTTCAGGGTACCCTCCTAATTTCCATACTGTAAGTGTTGTAATTTACCTGAGGTATGCAGGGCTGTTTGGCATCATTAATCAATGCATTGGAATCATCGCTCTGAATGATTCTGCTTCATTTACTCAGTGTCAGAATGTTTGCCACACAATAATAGAGAATAAAAGTGCATCATTAATTTCAGCTGAGAGGCTCACACATGTGAGTCTGTGTGTGTTTCCATTGTCAAACAATGAGGGGAATTTAACATAACAATCTTTACAAAAGAGATGATTTAATTAAACCATAGTATTAAACTCACTATGATTTACAATCATATCTTCTAACACTTTTAAGTAATAGTTAAGCAAGTTTCTTGAAACAGTACCCTAGCCAACATCTTCCTTCTCAACATCGGAGTAGTGTATTTGTGTCTTATGGGTTAATGGTTGCTGTGTTTTAAGGAAGATTAAAGACGTTCTGAAACAGGGCAGATGAGCACGAGAATGGAATTTGTGATGGTAGGCACTCTTGTGAAGAGAGAGAATCTCACGTACACCCTTCTCAGATTCAACAGACACATTCAGTAAGGTGTCAGGATACAGAGTCAGTATATAGAAATTGGCAGCTTTTCTAGATACCAATAATCAACTTGTTAGGAACAGTCAGGAAAATACTCCATTAATAGTTGCATAAAAAAGACCCCCCAAATCTCAAAACACTATACACTTAAGTAAGCCAGATATATTAAAAGCCAATACCATGGAAAAAGTAACAAAATGTCTTTGAAAAAATGGAGAAGGGTAGAAAATGGAACACCACATATTGATGGATTAGGAGGATTAATATTATCAAAATGGCTATATAAGTAAAATGGTCAACATATCTCTTTCAGAATTTCTGGTTTTCATGGAAGTAGAAAAATAAATACCTAAATTCAATATAGAACCACAAAAACAGCCTTAGATAGCAAAGCTGTCCTGAGCAAATGTAGCCATAATATAGTTATCATCGTACCTGACTTCAAACACCATATGAGTACACCAGGAAACACTTCATCCAGAGAGAAGCTATGTAGTGATAGCCATCTGAATTTTGACAACAGGACTAAAAGCATACAGAGGAGAAAAGACTCTCTATGAAGGGGTCTGAGAGACAGCAAAACCATATGCAATCCCATCCCTCACTCTTTACACAGTTTGACTCTAAGTGGAACAGGCCTTAGCATAAGACCTGAAACTTTGAAACTGTTAGAGGACAACACATGGAAACACTTGACGATTTCTCAGAACAGGGCCTTAATAGCTTAGGAAATAGTAGCAAAGATTGATAAATAGGGCTGCATAAGATTTAAAAGACTGTCACAACCGAAGAGAGTCAAGAGACAGCCTTGAGAGTAGGAGGACTACTTATCCAACAGAGGGGTAATATGTCGAATGCATAAAGATCAGCATTAGGGGCCTAGTGAGCTGCTCACCAGCTAAAAGCACTGCCTGCTCTTGCAGGAATCCTGAGTTCAGGTCCTATCACCCACATTGCAATTCATAGTTTTCTACAACTTCAGTTCCAGGGGACCCCATGACCTTTTCTGGCCTCTTTTAGCACTGCACACGCTTATATACATATAAGCAAAGTAGTAATATACATAAAAAAATTTAAAAAGTAATTAAAAATTACATACCAAATGAATAAACAAGCCAATGTGTAAATGACAAAATTAGCAGCAGACACTTATCCAGTAAAATGGCCAATAAATATATGAGAAACGCTCAACCTCTCTAACTAAAAACATTCAACCTCTCTAACTAGTAGGAAATACAAATAGAAGCTACATTGAGATCCTGTCACGTCTCAATGAGAATGGCTACGGTGAACCAAACCAAGAATCTGCAATGTACGTAAAGATGTGAAGAAAAGAGATGTGTCCACTTTTGACAGGAATGTGAATTAGTTCACGCAATGAATGTTCATGAAATGGATGTTCCTGAAAAAATTAAAATTTGACCTCTCATATGATTGTTCTATATATCAGTTTTTGATATATACAACCGAAGTCTCCAAGTCAACATATTAGGGATATGCATATAGTTTATTGCAGCATTATTTAAAATAGCCAAGATCTGTAAACAGCATAGGTTCCTGTCAGAAGATGAATTAATACAATCATGTTTTATGTGAACAAGAAGGGGATTGTCATTGGGAGAAAAGTAATGGAACTGGAGGTCACCATGTGAAGTGCAAAAACTCTCTCAGAAAGACAGTGCCACATGTTTTCTCTCATATGTGGCAGGTAGTGAGCAAAGATATCAAAAGGAGACCATCAGCAGGTATGAGGAGGGTGGGCGGGGAAAGTGGAAGGGCCCCACCAATGGTAACAACAGGGGGGAGTATAATCAGAGACTCTTATGTGTATATATGGAAATGGTACGTAGTGGAATGCTAATAAAAATGGAAGGGGAAAAAAAAGAAACACCCAACAACTCTCAGTGCTTCCAGATAAGAAGCACCCAGCACACTGTTTTCCTGGGTGCTAGACCTCGTGGACTTCTCTGTACCTATTCCCTTCTCGTTTGCCCTGGGTAACTGGGACTTCCACCCCAAACAGCACGGAACAGGCAAAATCAGATGTTGAGCCAGGCTTGGTGGCTCATAAAATGCCAGTTCTGGGAGCAGTGGGAGCATGGGGCATTTAAGGCTATCCTTGGCTATATGAAGAGTTCAAGGCAATACTGAGCTCCACCAAACCATTTTCCAAAATAAAGACCGGAATCCTCTGGTGTTGGTGTTTGTTGTAAGGTTACAAAATAACTTGTTTCTTCTTTAGTCTAAAGGGCAGGTGAAAGAGATAAGGCCACCAGTCTTTATTTCTGAGTTTAATAATTAGTAAAAGACAAATAGGTACTTTGTGTAGGAGAGAACACCCAGTCGAGAAACGTTAAGCCGTTTAATGCTATAAGCAAAAGTGGGGGACTAATGGAGTTTTTGAGATTGTTAGGGAAGTTAATCTCCGGAACTTTCTTCTGACATTGTTGTTAGTTTTTAAGCCACTGCATAGTTTCCACGTTGTTTCTTCTGCATCCCTTTGAGTTCTTTTCATAATGAGGTTGTCACGTGCAGCCTTTAAAGCTATTTTGAGTAACTTAGCCAGGCATACTCATCTCACAAATGACGTGGAGGGAACTGGTACTCAGAAATAAGTACAGAGTATAACGTTCTGTGACAAGTTAGTTGTCTTAGTCACATTTCTGCCTCTGTTACCAGTGATGGAATTAATAATGACAATTAATTGTTATTTTCATACGCTCGAATTTCTGTATGTAGACAGTGGTGTTGAAAAGTGGCTGAAACCAGAATTCTCTCAGTATACAATACACTCTTGACCTTAGAAGTATTAAAAGCGAGGAAATTAAAGTTGTTTTGTATTACTGTTTTGTAGAATACTTCTAATCCATGTCTGGATATGTCCGCTCTTAAAGTCTGCTGTTGAAATAGTATTGATTGAGTTAAGACATGGCGCCCTGTTCAAATGGTTACATTTTAAGGGCTGCCCCTCATGAGATGGAATTAGGGGCCACTCTAGAGGCTGCTAGCCATATGCTGCTAACTTCCTGTTCCATTCTCTTGCCTCCTGAAGACGGCATTGGTCTCCTGAAAGGTTTCATCCACCTGCGACCATCTCCAAAGCAGAGATAATGGTCTATTGGGTGACTGAATCTACCAGTGCCTTGATTATGGACCTGCAGCCTTTACAATGAAGCAATTACATTTCCGGTCTTCATAAACTGCCCAGAGTCTGCTAGTTTTTTATAGTTTCCTAGCCTCAGACATGCAAGTATGAATACACTTGCGGTGCTGGTTTATTTTTGTCACCTTGGCAAAAACTAGAGTCATCTAAGAAGAGGAGACTGCAAGCTTTGACCACATAGGTCAATAATCATGTCTGTGGGACATTCTCTTGTGAATGACTGATGTGTGTGGGTAGGTGGTCCTGGGCTGGATGAACAAGTCACGGAATGTGAGGTGGTAAATAGTGGCTACCTCTGTAGTCTGTAGTTTAGTCCCGGCCTCCAGATTCCTGCCTTTGGTTTCTGCTCTGTCTTATCTTGAAGTTATTTTATAACCTATAAGCCTAATAAACCCTTCCCTCCCCCAATTGCTTTTTTGTCACAACAACAGAGAAGCAAAGTAGAACACTTATATCTTAAATTGGTCGAACAAGAAAGCTTGAAATCTTAAGAAGTATATAGTGAATAAACTGAGAGAGCATTCACAACTATATGCAGGTCACCTATCCCAAACCCATAATCTCGTCTCTTTCAGTAGTCACAGAACTGGGCGACAGCATAATGAATTTTAAGACATTAGAAAATCTTCCTTTTAAAGGTATGCAGGAGTATTCAAGGGACATCTGGCTTGTTTTCAGTTTCGAGCTACAAAGAAAAGAGTTTAAAACTATAGCTAATTATAACAAAATCTTTCAATTACTGTCAGAGCGCTTGCAAACCTTTCATTAGGTTGTGATTATTTCTCAGACCTTTAGGGACAGTTTCTGCTGGGCCAGGCAAGCTTCCTGTACAGAGTCCCTGTGAGGACATGTGGCTCTTCTGAGGTTGTGAGATCAGCATCCTCCTGTTTCTCTTCTTGCGCTTGTGAGTTTCCTCAGGAAGAAGCTGACATTGTATGAGGTTCATATAGTGCAGAGAGAAGTTAACTGTGCAGGTGACTCTTAAATGTAGGTTAAATGTCTGCTTTCCATTATCAAATCTGCAAAACATAATGAGCAGAAAATGGTAACTTTTTCACTGAAGTTAGCTTTGAGACTGAGGATATGACTCTGATAGAAGAGTGCTCGATTAGCATTCATGCAACCCTGGGTTCTGTCCCCAGCACTACATAAACGTGCAGTGGTAAATGCCTACAACCCCCACATTCTAGAGCTGGAGGATGGCAGATCAGAAAGCCAAGACCATCGTTAGGTGTATACTAAATCTGAGTGCAGTCTTGGATACAAAATACCTTGTCTCAAAAAGATTAAAAAAAAAAGTTGTAATGGAAACTTGAAGCTTCTCTTTAAGCTGGTTTATCCTCTGCGTGATTCCATCTGTCAAGAATAGTGACTGATTAAATCAAAAGCTAGCTTAAGAAATGAGGAATGAGTCCAGATTAAATCACTAGCCGAAGCCGACACCACTGAAACTCACTTGCTGTCCAGTTATCTTTCTGTTCTTGGTACTTAAGCTAAGTCCTGTAGGGGGTTCCTTCCTTCTTGTCCTCTTTCTTATCATTTATTAAGCTTTTTTTTTTTTTTTTTTTTTTTTTTTGCTTTTTCCAGCACTGGTTCATAGCTGAAGAATATAAATGTAGTTTGGAATCTTTCTTACATTTGAGTTGGCAAAAGGTGCCTGGTAAATATTTGTTGAATTGACTGGCGTTGCAGCTGAGTCTCTTGGCAAACTGCTGAGTTGTGCGCCTGGGATCCTTTGTAGAAAAACAGTCTTTTTGGTATCTAGCAACATTCCAGCATCCTGTGTCAATTCCTCACTTCTTTGTCTTGTTCCCCTTTCATATTCAAGGAGATGGCATATTTGACCAGTCCTGAGCCATCAGGGCAAGTTGGTTAAAAGTCATAACTTTGGTCATAACTCAATGGCCTACTTGAAGTCCACCAACTACAGAACTTTGACTCCTAGTAAGGTTAAGTTAGATAACAAAGGGGAAAAAGAATCCAGTGGGTTTTAGGTTAGTGAAGTCAGTCTCAAACCATCTGCTGTGTTTGGAATCCTAACTCATATTTGATCCTGAAACCTTTTCTTCAAGGGAGGCTGCCCAGAGGAAGGAAGGCATGCTGTGACTCTCCCTGGGTGGGATCTGCTCTCTGTGC